>NC_133578.1:5997620-6357713 GCF_964106895.1 Numenius arquata | reverse complement strand
CCAAGAGGTCCATGTCCTTCCTAAGAAAAGTCACTATGCCTCTCCCTGCAGTTTCCAACCAATGGAGAGATGAGCTTCTTCCATTAACAACCAAACTCTGCCCTTTTTCCTATGGAGACATTTCTCTTTTGTCCTTTAAGAGCTTCCTGCTGTTGGATGGAGACCAGCACGGACCAGTGAAGGGATGCCATGGCTGGAGGAGGAGAAGGTGCCCCATGACTTGCTGATCTTTTTCCTCTGTGCAGTCCCTGTGCGGGGTGCAAGGGAAGGCTGCAGGGAGTTGCTCCTGAGACAGGGCTGGAGGGCAAGAGAGTGAAGGCAGCATGCAGGGAAGAGCCACCCTCCAGGGCAACACTACTTGGCATCCTTAGGTCCCAGATGCATCAGGGAATATGGTGGGTAGCTACTGGTTCTACGGGTTTTGTAGTGTACTTGGACTGGAGAAGGAAACTGGGGGTGGAGGGAGGTGAATATGGAGCAAGTGCTGATAAAATACCAGGAATGCAGCAGAAGAAATGAGAAGAAGAAATATATGGAAGGAGGAGGATGTTATTGATAGTATTAGTGAAGTGTAAGCGTGGGGGAAGAAAAAATGATGTATGCTGGTGAGGGAGGAAGAGCTCACAAAAGCGATGTATTTCAGCTGTGAGAGAGAGGACAGCGTTCGGCGTTATTACTTTTCCTGGGTACACACCTGTCGAGCAAAGGCTGTGCCATGGGGTGGCAGGCAGCAGCGCCAGCTGCACCTCCGTGAGGGTGTTACAGCTGGTACTCGCAAATTTTGCTCTGTTGTCACTGGAACAGGGAACAGACATCCTATATAAATACAAGGAAGAAGAAAAATCATTTCTCCTCTCTTAGCGGTAGCCTGCACCCAGGCTAGAGATCTGTTTTCCAGAAGGGATATAAGATGTATCATCCCTACCCTCCCGCTGGCATTAATGTGTTGCCTAAAAACGTGCCCAATCCCAACTCTAGGATGTGTACCCCTTGGAGTAAGGCCAAATATCCACATATCTGTCATTAGTATTTTTCAGGTAACCATTTAGCATCCAGGTTTTCCCACAAGTAGTTCGTCTCCTCACTAAATGAGCTGTTTTGACAGCTTCTTGACCGTCTTTCTCAGTAAGCTCTTAGGGGCAGTCTGGTATTATGGCTCCTCAGCATAAGCAGCCTCCAGCTGTATGGTTTTGGTCACTTCTAGAATAATAAAGACTAAAGGGAAGGACTGATTTTTTTTTTTTTGTTGCTGCTTTTCCTCTTGAAAGCAATAGTAACTAATTTCACAGTGGACAGTGGAGGAGTACCAAAACAGGTCATTCCACAAAGGCCTGAGAAAGTAGCAATAATTAAATGTTGAATACAAATGCATGATACTTTCAAGATAGCGCAAATCAGCTTCATCAATAAATATCCTTATACAGAAAAATGAGTCTCATAGCATCTCCTGAAAGAACTTACAAATGATGGGGAAAAATTCAAGTACAGTTACAAAAGCGAAAGCATCACAGTGCATAGGAATGTTCATTTTTGCACATTAAATATTCCCCTTACAACATACCATCTGGGTCTCTCCTATGAGGGCAAATTTATTCCAATAATTTCCAATCCTCTATTTAGAGATATATAGTGTCAAGGTAGCTTGGACCTCAAATTCACACTGAGATGAAAGCCCTGGAGGACGTTTGTAGATGCGTGTGTTGACTCAGCTTCATTCCTAAACACAAAACCCCAGAATCTGCAGCAGGTTTGGGTCAGACATAATGTGCCTTTTTTTTTGGTCCTTGTTTCCCTCCTACCCTGTTGGCTGAGCGCCTTCCCACCCCAGACCACACAGTGGTGGGGTGGACAGCTCAGGTATTGAAAGGGGAGGGTTTTGGGCCTGTGGTCTACAGAAGAAAACAGGTATTTGGGAGTGATCTAGTGCACGTAAGAGAGAGCATCGGGCTAGTATCTAAACGCTCTTAAATATTTAACGGAGTCGTGAAGAGGAAATTTGCCACCTTGCTTAACTTATGAAGAACCGGGCTGTATTAGCTGACAAACACAGCCAGTCTCTAAAATGCTAACAGAAAGGGAAAAATAAAGGAAAACAAATACTGAGGTAATGGAGGCATAAAAGCACTTTTGTTAGCAGATAAATCAGCAGCTTTGCTCTGTGTGGGAGGTGGGACTGGAGCCCCCCTGGGGATTGTGCTGTGGTCTGTGAAGAGCAATGGTATTTTGGGGGCTCCTTGGAGAGCCCCACCTGTCCTCAGGACAAGGGTGGGGGAGAGGGAAGCAGCTCAGATATGTCACCTCCAATTTGCTAGCTGCTTCTGAAAACCCTGGCTAAAGCAAGAGAGAAATACATCCTTTTCCCTTCTAAAAACTCTCCAAGGATCCACAACAGTAAAATTAGAAAGCTCTAACCTGACGCTTATAAAGAGGAATAAAAAAATATTGTGGTGGTGGGTAAGCAGTTGGTTAAATCAGGCTGGAAAGCCAGAAAAATTACATTTTATGTGACGAAGCACAGCAGAGAGGAGATACCAGCGGGAGGGAGGAGTGTTGGGTCTCACACAGAGCCCTGAAGTGGCCAGGAGGGAAAAACCCACTGCATGCTCGGGATGCTGCAGGAGCCTGTAGGCTCGGGCAAGGTACCCGTGCCTTGGTCATGCACAGAGGGAAGACAGAAGGGAGCAGAGGACATGACTATGGACCTCCAGGCAAGGTGAGGAGGAAAAAGCGGCTTTGCAAGATCATGATGGACTTGCAAAACCTTACAAGCTCTCAGGCACACCCAGAGTTAACACTGCACTACCACCACGGGGATCACTAGGGAGGGCTCTTTGGCGTGAGATGACTCTTAGGGAGTTGCAGTTGCCCCCAAAGAAGGTTGGGTTTGTGCAGATCAGCCCCGGGTATCCTCCCCAGGGGAGCTACCCCATCATGGCCAAGAAGGTGGGAGAAGTTGCCATGTAAGAAAGCTGTGCTGGACTTTAGTGAGGCTGCCTGTGAGCAAATGTGAAATGACTAAAAGACAGCTGATGGAAAGTAATTATTACTTAAAAGAGTTCAGTACAGATGCGTTTAAGACAGTTATGAAAGACAGGATTTAACTTCTATTCCAATAAAACCTGTGTCGAATGACAACCGAGCCCAACACAGTTAATTAAGGCACGGCGTTGAGACACTCACATATAGGAAGCAATAAACAGCTTTTGCAGTTGATTAAACAGGAAAGGCTGGGGCTTTTAATTTGGCATGGGAGATATTTGCTGTAAGTACACCTCAGAGCCACAGGTATTATTGCCCCAAACAGGATGGTTTGCTCAACTTACCTTCCCCAAACCAGGAGCAGCGAGTGCACAGGCACGGGGACATAAATTATCATCACAGCCCTGCAACGGCGAGGCCTCCACGAGGGTGGACATGGTCACGACTGAGTTTGGGAAGTGGCTGATGCACGGAGCAGAAATGAAACAGACCTCCGAAAGCGGGTAAAAATGTTTGGAAATAGACACTCATTTCGTTGCGGTTGTTTGGCTTTTCCTCTTCCATTTCACAAATGCTCCTGTTGGTTTCTAGACAGAGGAAAAAAACGTGCCAGAGCTGAAAAATTATTTTGGGAGTGCGGAGGCTTATTCTTAGTTTGGTAG
This sequence comes from Numenius arquata, assembly GCF_964106895.1. Lineage (NCBI taxonomy): Eukaryota > Metazoa > Chordata > Aves > Charadriiformes > Scolopacidae > Numenius > Numenius arquata. The sequence continues at coordinate 6,354,072 of NC_133578.1, read as the reverse complement.
TTCATAGCTTTCAGCCGTCGCCCTCAGCAACAGCCAGCTGTGCCGTGTGACAGTTGGGACACACACACACAATAGCACAGTGCCTTACCCCAACTTACTCTTATAGACAAAGAAAGAAAAATAGAAAAACAAGAGGAGCATTATATGCATTTCACAATGCCCTGACATTAACAACAGCCTCCTGCAGCCTCTATTCCTCAGCAAATGGTTTTACTGAACAATTTACCAGGGCCACAAGGAACTAAAGCTAGGTGTGGGTGAATTTCTGTTTTTCACCTCACTGGGTTCATTAAGCATGATTAACCCTCTGTGTGAGAGTGCCACCGGTTGTGCTTTTCACTGCTCTATCATTTGCTATGCCACAACCAGCGGTGATGCTGTTAGCTCAGGATTTTTGAGCATAGTTTATATTACTCCTTGAGAGTCCCACACGCACAGAATATTTGCATGGACAGGAACGTGCAGCCCTGACGAAAAAGGGTAAGATAATAAGGCAAATTTTTTGTAATGCATTTTCTTTCTCTGTTGAGCACCAACACCATGTTTCCCAGCTGTATCTACATGGTAAACAGTGTAGGAAATGAAATCCGAGGAATTCCACTCAAAATATTAGCTGCGAATTGCAAATAATTAATATAATATAATATAATACAATATAATATAATATAATATAATAAACATAACATATATAATATAATATAATATAATATAATATAATATAATATAATATAATATAATATAATATAATAAATATAATGCAATGCAAGCTGCATACTGGTGTCAGACGACTGACAGTAAAGACAAGAGAAGTTGCTGGATACAGGGGCTCATCAAAGCTAATTATCCCTCATGAATGGATAATACACATGAAAAATCATTATTTGTATAGGATCTGGATTGCTGAAGGAGGATAAAAACTATCTGATTGTGCCAGGAGGAACAAGGGGGCAGGATGGGTGGAGAGGAAGGGACACATTTTTCATGACCTTGTGCTGCTTTCAGCTAATGGCCCAAGTTCTCATGGCTTGGGAACCAAGCGGGGCTCCCTGTCAAACCTGTACTGAACTTAAAAGTGGCAGAGAAAAGCAGCAACTCAAAATGAGCTTTAGTAACGAAGCTTTACTTTTCATAACAATGGATTTTTTAAAAGGCATGTCAAAGAGAATTGAATTTGGATCCATGAATATGGCAGTAAGTGATGTAACAAGTTAATTAAATTCTCTCTGTCTCCCAAGAAATAAATTTTTCCTTCTTCCAGCAGATATACACTATTATAGTGTAGTCTTGGTTAAATCTAAGCATCCACTTTAGACCAAAAAGTTTGCCTAGTGAATACGCTTTGAATGTATAAAATATTCTCATGAGCAAAAGTTATTTAGAATGAAGAAGACGGGAAAGTGGAGACAGTATGAATCTCTTTGAAATTCTTTTCTGTGAAATTTTGGAGCCTGTTCGTTGCCAAGACCAGCCTGTGCTCTGGGAGATGGGGTGTTTCCAGTCTCTCCCCTTTGGGTAATGCCAAGTATGGGACAGCAAAAAGCTCCATAAATGCACAAAGGAGCCCATGGGACCAGAAAATGGCCAAACTGCTACTTGCAGCGTTAAATCACAGAGAGTCCCAAGGTGGATATGGGAGAGAAAAGTTTTCCTCCAGGCTTTGTGGAGATGATGCCGCTGACAGAAGACCTGCTCTCTTTTTGGCCTTTGGCCTGTGAGTATCATTTCAGATCTAGATGCTCATCAGCAGTGTCCAAACAATGTTCATTACAGTGGCATTATTATTATTGTTGTTGAAAAATGAAAGTAAACAAGATGCATGTACGGATCAGCAAACCATAGGGCAACAGGGTTTTACAAGCACTTTAAAATACATAATTTTTCATTTTTTTCACTTGAGTACTCTCAATAGTAATATTATGTGTTCTTACAAAGGTTTCAGACTGCAGAATTATGCTTTAGGGCAAACTGCATTGCTACCTTCATCAGTAAACTTGGTTCAGAAGAAAAAAAAAATAATCTCATGTGTCCTGACTGTACAGTGAACCTAAAAAAAGATATCTATCATTAAGAAGTGGGTTTGCTACACAGAATTTTGAGCAGTCTTTAATTTCCACTATACATTCTCATACACACCAGTTAGTGAACTCCAAGCTCACACACAAAATATCCAGAGACAGGATTTAAAATCCTAGACCATAAAGAAGCAGATTTAATCAGCTCAAAGCATGTTGATAAAATAGTTAAGTAGATTAGATTAAAATTCCACACTTACAATGTTTTATGAGCAAAGCTGTTTAGTCCTATGGGTGGCATTTTTCTTTGCCATAGTCACCATGAACACTGAAAAGCACACGAAAGCACCACGAACAGCTGTGTTATGTACACTGAATACGTGTTACTTATATCATAATAACTGCTCAGTTACTGGCAAACTTGGAATTCAGAGTACTCATAAAGAGCAGGTTGTGTACATATCCATTTCCTATTAGAAATTTAATTACCTGAGACCAGGCTATGAAAACCAGAAATTTTGTTTCTTGCCCATGTGCCTGGACTTCAGAAGTCGTCCACGTGTTTCTGTGGCACAATAGCCCCAAATATTCCTAAATTCCTAAAAAAATTCCTAGAAAGGTGAGTGTCACCACATCTCGTACTGACACAAGAAATACTTACAGAAGTGCATTTCGATACTCAAATACGAAGCTAAGCAGCACCACGAGCAGCATCAGGTAACGCAGGTCTGTCTCTGTGGTGATCACTGCCAAGCTCCCCCCAGCTTGGCATGCAGAATGCATATGGAAAATGTTTAAAAGCATTCCAAACTGAAATTACAGGAGAAAAGGTAGGATAATGGAGCACTTTCCTTTGCAAGGCTGCTGTAGGTTAGGTCAGACAACGTTTTCAATGGAAACAAACAATTTCTACGAAGTCATAGCAATGAAGTCTAAAGTGCAAGATGCCTTTATTATCATAAACTTCCATGTCTCTCTGTATTCTTTAGAAATACAACTTCTCAGGAACTCCAGTACTTCATAAGGTTATCATGGTCCCTTAATTGCCTCGAAGCAAATACGTATCTTTGCACAAAGAGCACAGCCAGTTTCTGACGAGGGACATGAGCCAGAAGAGCTCATGTGCCTGATCCCCAGAGGAGGTCAGCACGAAGTGGGAACAAGAGCAAATGCGAGAGCCATCAGGATGAGAAATGGCAGAATTTCAATTTCTCGGGGCCAGGAAACAGCGAGAGCGGTGGCGAGGGTGAAGAGGGAGAGGAAGGGACTGGAGTGCAATTTAAGGGCCCCTGAAACCATCTGGAGAGAAAAAAGGTGTGATCGTTGAGATGACACAGAACAGAACTAATGCTTTATACAACTACAGCCTTTACACAGAAGCGTTTCCCCCCCCCCCTTCACGAAGGACATGTGGTCAGGGCATTCCTGGGGTTGCTCTGCACACCCACATTCACTTCTCTTGCCTTCTTTTCTGATCTCTGAAATCCTCTGTTTAGCAGGGAGGGAATGTGCTTAAATGCTGAGGGGGAATTGGGGAACAAACCCTCAAAAAGCAACAACAGAAAACCCAAAGCACCTCATTAGAAGACCTGGGAACATGACAAGACACCAGCTATTCGAACTGCCATCGCAGAGAACGCCTCTGCCTGTTAAACCTGTCTTTCTTCCAGCTGCCTTAAGGCCTGAGTCTCTGAACCCCCTGCAATATTAGTCATTATCGGGTGTATAGGAGGAGTAATATAAATACCTTCCTTTTTTTTTTTATTGTACAAATACAGCGCTATTTTTTTTTCCTGAAGGCTAACAGTATTCAGCCAATTCCTAAATATAACACCCCCAAGCACGGTTCAGTCGTGCACGAAACTCCTGGGGTATTTGTTGACTTTTTACCGCCAGCAGCGTGCTCGGTAAATACCATAGATTTCCCTCTCTCAGCCTTCCCTGACTGTGAACCCGTGCCAAAATACATCTGTTTTGGTCTAGGCTTTAACTATTCTTTCTCTTTTTTTTTTCATCTTTTGGCCTAATTGTAGCAGAGGGAAGGTGGTAGCCGAAGGGGGAAACCTACAGATTTTGAAGCAAAGTGCGTGGGGTGGGAGCCATGTGGAACTCGGATACCACCCTTCTGCAGTACCTGCGCCCATCGGTTCACTGCCCAAATGTTTTCTGCAGCGAGACGATCTGCAGTTACACCTCTTACAGTCAGTCGTTAGTGCTAAACTGTTAATGGACTCACTCATCTCTGGGAACTACAAATGGAGCACATCATTGCTTTCTTGCTGATGCTATGAGTATCATCAGACAACTTAATCACACACGTACCTGTGGCTCTGCATTTAAAATACAGTTGAATAATGTTGTGCCCATTAAGTACGTCTGTTACATGTGTAAAATATGTGACTTGCAGTTTACCACTGTAATTTTTATCCTAGAAAATGAAATGGTTTTAAATAAAACATGAAAATGAACATTACTGGTGTTTAGGGGGGAGTTTGTGGTGAATGTTGCACCTCCCAGGAAGTTTTCAATCACTTACAAATTGCTTCCCTATTGAGGCCACAGAATCATAGTCCCTATGGCCTGAACGTCAAGAACTTCTAGACTGACCTTTTATATAACATAAGACCTACCTGAATTAAATCTTGGCTGAACTATAGAATTATCTGTTTAGAAAAAAACCTTTTAGTTTTGATTTAAAGATTTCTAGTGATGGAGATTGCAACAATGACCCTTTGTAGAATCATAGAATGGTTAGAGTTGGAAGGGACCTTAAAGATCATCGAGTTCCAACCCCCCTGCCATGGGCAGGGACACCTCCCGCCAGACCAGGTTGCTCAAAGCCCCATCCAGCCTGGCCTTAAACACTTCCAGGGATGGGGCATCCACAACTTCCCTGGGCGACCTGTTCCAGTGCTTCACCACCCTCACACTAAAGAATTTCCTCCTAATATCTAATCTAAATCTCCCCTCTTCCAATTTAAAACCATTACCCCTTGTCCTGTGACTACATTTCCTGACAAAGAGTCCCTCTCTGGCTCTCCTGTAGGCTCCCTTCAGATATTGGAAGGCTGCCATGAGGTCTCCCCGGAGCCTTCTCTTCTCCAGAGATTGTAATTTGGTTGCATGGTAAATGTCCTCACTGATTGAAACCAAAATGTCAGAACTAAACAAAAATAGATTCCTACCCTGAACATCACCAAATTTCACTCTTCTGATTCTAAATTAATCCCATGGATCTCACACTCAGCTAAACTTCTCTATCCTGTCTCATGGAGGGCTTTGTAGACTCTAATCAAATGACACCTTAAGCTGTTCTTTGTAGTAAAAAGTTTTCAAAAATGCAGGTATTTTTTTATCAATGACCCATCCCAGTCCCACAGATTAGCTATGCCCTTCCTTCAGCAGCCCTGTTCAAGATACTCTTAAATTTCGTAGTATTTCAATGTATTACACTTAGGAGTTTGTTGCAGTATTGGCATTACTGATTTACTATCTGCGTTACTGACCTGATGCTTCAGTAGATTCAGCCTGCTGCTGTGGAACAAGGCAGGGCAGGGGAGTCAGCAGAGACCTTCCTTCAAGCTAACGAAGCTTAAAGATTTCTCTGGCAGAAATGATTAGGAATTCTTTGTAGAACTAAGTCTTGTTTTTAAAGGTATGGGTGTAATGAAATTCAATACATTGGCTATATTAGATACATTAGATACCGTCTATGTGATTCTCTGATGTCCAGAGCTTTGGAGAGAAATTACCTCCTGACTTATTTAGATGTGGATATAGCCTTGTATTTTTCTCCTGAAATAGGAAGATATTTACTTGCAGTGCCACTTAATTTGAGGATTAGTTTCGTACAGATTGTGACCAGCATCTGCAAGGGATCAACGCATGTCTTCATTTACAGAGCAAGATTTATAAGCAAAGAGTTGAAAATTTAGAGTTCTGTGTTCATGCGGCTGCAGTAAGGAGGAGACAGGAAGGAAAGTGGCTCCACGAGTCCCATGTCACTCACAGACATTTTCAGAGAGCAAGCATGTTCCAGAGCTGTAGTGAAAGGGGACAACATGACACTGTTGGTCTTCCTGCTGCCACCCATAGTCTGGTTGGAAACACTATTCCAGCAGGCTCCTCTGTGTTCATGAGATGTGGAGCAGGACCAAGATGTGCACATTCCAATGGCGTCATCTTCTCAGCTTCATTTTAACTCTTCACATTCTTGAAGGCTGTAGGAAGACCATACAGTTTGCCCACAATGGATAGGACAAGCAGCTTTAAACTTCAGCAATGGAAATTAAGACCTATGCACGACCAAAAAGCAAAAAGGACAGCAAGTGCTGGAATTGGTTAAGAACATCGTTGTCACTCTTCAAAAATGCTGGATAAATACCTGTAGAGGATGGTTTAACTATAGCCAATGCTGTTTGGGAAACACAGAAAGGGCAAGATGTCCCCCCGAGGTCCTGTCAAGCACTGTGATTCTGTATTTGTTATTCTTAATTAAATAGTTCCCTCCCTCAGTGCTGTCTACAGGGCTTCTGCATCTGTCATGAGTAGGACTGTTTTTCTATCATTCAAATCTTGCAAAAACATCACAAGCTTTTAAATTGCAATTCAAACTCTAAAAATATTTTAAGTCCAAATAAAAAGAACAGTTCAGTACAAAGAACACTCTTTCATATTATCCGTATGCGTGGAAATCCAGTTAATTTCCCTGATTTTTTTTTCAACCTGCTGGTGAACTGCTTCATAGAGAGTAGGAAGTAAAAAACCCTAAGAAACATAAAGAAATAGAAAGGCACTTGTGTACTTTGGAATAAGGATCAGAAAGGGTTGAAAATAATTATCAAATAAGATGCTGCTGGTCTCTGAGTCCTTCAGACTTTGGATAAATGTAGATACTCTCTAAAATAGCTGAAAAGAAAAATTAAAAGAATATAATCTGATTCTTTTAATATATGTAATATATAAAATTATTTACTGGCTGGACTTCTTTTCCTTTTTGTCCAAAGAACTTGAAAGAGATTACACAGCCAAAACTGTTTAGTAAATAGGCAAGTACTGGGGTATAACTGTTTCCACTTGCTGCACAGGAATTCTCTTAGTATTTTTCATCTGCAAGCAGCAGAATCTGGGACACCTAATTCTGGACTCAGCCCCCGTCTTGTGTGGCACAGCACTATTACTTCTGATGGCAATCCTTGCACAAAAAGTGACACATCACAAAATCACCATAAGAGTCCCTGGAGGTCTTCAGGGTTCAAGTGTGCTCCCCAGTATTATTCAGCCCAGTGGTGAAACCTTCTGGATTGCTAACGGAGGGGAGGAGACTTCGTCCTCTTGATGTGTGCATTGAGTCTCTTCACCAGGGCTCATGTGTCACCAGTGGAGGTTTATTCGGCTGCTCTGTGGATCCTCTCAAGGATGCTCTGGGAAGCCAAGGCAACTGTTAAGAGGTATTAATTGTCTGATTTACACTTTTGCCACACCTTCCTGTGTGGAGTGCCTGGTTGTTTCCTTGTATTTTGACGTCCAGCAAAGCTCCAGCCAACAGAGGGAAAATCTAAAGAGACGTAGTTCTTCATAATATCAACATTCAAAATTGACCATGTAGTAGCAAATGAAAACAACCCAAAATCATAGTCTCATTCTTTCTCCTCTTTTTTTTTTTTTTTTTTTTTTCTTTCTTTCTTAATTTTAGGTCCTTTTGCCCATCTCTGAAGTGGCACCTGTGGAGACAGTCCTTCCTCAGTGCACAACACTTGCTCATGTAGCCAAGCACATTTTTCACAGCCCCCAAAGGCTCGTCCCGGATTTAATCTTGCTCTCTGAAATTTACTGTTACAAGATTATGTAGGTGGTGTTCTTAATTAAGAAGCGCATCGTTTCCCTTCCTTTGAGACACAACTGTTGCGTTATTAGGTCAAGAGCCATCTCCTTTCCTGATGGACTAATTAACTGCTCCTTGTCCCAGTGAAGGGTAATGCTTCCAACTCCCTCCCCTTCGGAGAGTCACCGAGCACATCTCAGTGTGAAGTGTCCTCTTCAGTCAACTTCCATATTTTACATCACGCTGTACAAATAAACACACTCAATGCAGCATCTAAATAGAGTCTCAACGTTCACAGGTTATTGCTTGTTCCTGGCTGCTGTGACAGCAGTTAACCACACTGCAGTGACAACGCGCGTGGGGTGACTGACCTCAACATTTTTCTCTCTGGTAGACTGTAACAATTATTCTGATTATAATGATGTCCACAAAAATAGGATCTGATACAGCAATATGTGACAAGATTCAGGCTGTCATACTGTATTTATTGGATATGGACATTTAAACAGACAATATAATTGCTGCTTTTTTATTACATTGTCATTATGGTCAATGCTTTGTTATTTCATTTATCGTTAATGTGCTTATTAACCTAAATTATTTTATTCCTTCATTAAAATATTCATTTTTCAAAAAAAATATTTTTTAAAAATTCTGTTTTATAAGATATGAGAAGAAAATGGTTTTAAATTATTTTCATATATTGAAATATGTTATTTACATTTTAAAATATTTATATCAGTAGACACTAATGCTAATGGATGTATGAACTTCTTCATGTGGAAGAAGGGGGGCTACTGATCGTAGTCCCTTAAAAGCAATGTAACACTGTTCCAATTGTGATATTCCTTAACAAAGGGCACTATGGTGCCCTCAGATGTGATTAATTAGGACTATTCAGTGACAAGAAATGCTGTTCAATCCTTTAACGCTTATTAATTTCATAGTAAAATGCATGATGAGAACAGTCATACAGTTTGACAGATATTCTTAAAATTGGGTAGAAAAATATTTTGATTAGGCCTATGGACAACTATAACTTTCCAGTTTTGGAAAAAAACCCCAATGTTAAGCATTTTGCTGATCTACAGATGCAGGGCCACAAACACTGATGGTGATGGTGTGCCCGCCAGTCCTTCACACAGCACGGTGGGACACAACGAGGTGTAATCCGCATTTCTTGTGCAGTCCTTCAGTGCACGGCATTACTTTTTAACTGTCACCACAGAACTAGGGGATTACTTTCAGCTCTTCCACTTGCTGTGTCCCGGTGACCTTGCATATTTAATCATAATTGGAAGTCAAGTGACTTTTACGAGACATGAATGTTAATTAGCTTTCAAATTGCTGGAGAGGGTACTTTGTCTGGAGTTCCTCTGATTGTGATAATTAATTAGTTGTGCGAGGTCAGCCTCCTGTCTTGCACAGTTCATTGAACAGCGTCTTTTCAAATATTTATAAAGATGTTTTAGTACCTATCACTGAAAGCTACGTTAATGTTTTAATTTTAAGCAGAAAAAAGGACAACCTGATACTGTCAGACACAACTTTGGTGGTATATATAATTGCAATCTCAAATTAGTCTTTTTATTATGCTTTATTTTATCCATGTTCATTAAGAATAGAGGAAAAAGAGATCTGATTCTGCAATATAGGAAACAAACTTAAAAAAAAAAATTAAATCTACAATTGCAGAATGATTTACATTAAAATACTGTTCAGGGCAATGAACTACTAAGACTTGAGGAATTTCAAGATGATTAGAATAGCTAAATGCATGCAGAAAATCCTCCCACATCTCTCACAAAGGCTTAACATCTTCTGAAGTGTCAGATAAGACACATCAGGGCAGTAACAATTCAAGAACCCAATCACGCACACACAGACAGAACCTGAAGAAGGTCACTGTCTTTTTATGACAGAACTATTTTCAGACTGCCTATTGAACTACAGAACCCTACAGGGTAGATACAGGGTTTTTTTTTGAACCAACGTAGCTCACCACAACCAGTTAAAGGCCACCAAAAGACCATGGGATCTCCAGCCTGGGGAAGCAGGGGCTGCTCACCAGCCTTGGGGAGCTCACATGCAGCACGGCTTTTACTGCACAGCGACTCTGATGATGCTGTACAAAGCATCCTGGTATAGTCTTGCTCCGTAAAAGAAGTTTAAATGATTATCAGGGATTTATCATTGCAATATTGTGACACCTGCAGTAAGGACAGCAGTGCAGCATTGCATACTTTTGTACTTATGCTACTTCAACAAATGGGCTCTGATCAGTGGAGGAGTCACTGGCCACCTTAAAACTGCCCGGATGCTGCGCTCATCCTACTGTGAAAAGCAGAAAATACGATCAGATTTTTAAAGTAAAGCATTTACGAGCCTACACACTGACAAGCACAGGATATGCACACATTACCGTTTTGGGTGGTATAAGAGAAGAAGAGAGATGTCAGGATCTACAGACATGCGTGGAGAAGGGCAACCTTAACCTGATGCACAAGAGAGACCTCCCCGCCCTGCCTTACTCTCACCAGTCTATTCTTCCTTAAGGACATCTCTTCCTTATTGCTATAAGATGTGGCAGACTCCCTCCCAGCATGTGGGAACATTACCTGAGCATCGCTTTTTTTAAAAAGGAACTTGGTTATGGACCTCTATCAACTCAAAATAATAACGTGGCTCTAGCTGTTATACTTCTACAAGTTTGAGGTTCCCCACTTCAAAATACTTATTTTCATATCGTATTTCACCAAGTGCACAGAATTTCTGTTGGGCAACTCCCAAATTGATATTGAGCTACTCCCTCCAACATTTTTAAAGCTTTCGGAATATTCCTCAAATTCCCGTAGGCTATGGGAGCTAGCTCCCATGGGAGATGAGGTTTGATAACTATATGGCAGCAAGTTCCGGACGAGGATGTCAGCTACACAACTAACACCAAAGCTCTTAATAAGATCTGGACTTCCGAATCAAGAGATAAAAATCCTGGGGTTTTTTTTTTGTTTGTTGTTGTTGTTTTTTTTCTCTTTTAAGCTCACAGTGGCAGCATGTAATTGCAGAAAAGGTCTATTTGCTCTGCTTCACACTTGCCAACATTGGAACTACTGTTTGAAGTTCGGGACTCATACAAGTCACCAGGAAGCATGTATCCCAGTAAAAAGGGCCACCTACGACCTATCTAATGCCTTTTGCCAACCTTAGAGGACACACAAACTGAGTTATCAGCATGCTGCTGTCAGGCACCACACAGCAGCGGTCACCACGGTATCTCAGGGAAAACTCTCCATTAAATTATCAAGATCCCCTCGGATACACAGGCAGAAAACCACTATAGAGACCGGCAAGATGCAGGGCAGGACACACTCATTGCATCTGAACAACAACATAATTTCTCTCCGGAAAGAAAGGTCACTTACCTGGCACTGCTCTTCTTTAAGATATTTTGCCTATACATACATTCGCACTGGAAGCATCTCTATATGCAAACCCTGCAGGAACAGTATCCGGGAGAACATGTTCAAGCTTTCACTGTGTTTTTTTAAGGTTTCATGAAAGGAAAGAGGAGCAAACATTCTTCTCTTACTTTCAAATGAAGTCCCAATGTATTCCATACCCTGTTTCTTGGCAGTGAAAAACAGAAGGATGGGGTGTGAAATACACATAGACAACATGCCTCAGAGGAAAACCAGAGTTTATCTGTATCTGTATCAGTTTCTCAGGAGAAGGTGCAGACTGCTCACTGAAACAGAGAAGAGCAGCATCCTCCTGGGTGGAGTAAGACCTGTTACAAGTGTAAATGGGGCTCCACACAGCTGCTCTTACCGTCACAGGAGCCTACACATTTTCCTCAAGTCTGACGCACAAGCCCAGATACAGTCAATTATGCAGGGAAGCGGACCCTGAGCTGACAGTGCACACCGTAACTTCTCAGTCGGAGGTACGGATGCTGTTCTTTCTGAGCACCGTGAAAGAAAGATGGCACATGATAACTTCCACCATGAGGTGGCACGAGGTCTGGACCGAAGACAGAAAGCTCCATCTAACATGCTTTCTGCTACAACTTTCCTGTCGGGTGTGACTGCTCTCACACCCAGCAATAATGTGCTCTTCAAAGGTCCATTCCTACCTTTCTAATAGACCAGGACTCCACCACCCTTAGGACTATGATACCCTCTTAGCCATGGCGGCGAGGCCAAACCTTACAGTCATCAATGGAATTAAAACTCTGTATCTTAACATTGCCTCCTGCTCTGGACAGAGCAAGACCGTTCAGGCTCCTGGCCTGATTTAGGTGTTGGCCTGTTACAGAGACCAGCGTGTGCCCCAGACACAAAGACCACCAGCATTTCCAGGCTGTTGATGCAGGTGGAAACTCAAGCATGATCCCTTCCCAACCTCTTGAGGTGGCTGAACCCTGATCTATTGAGCAGATCATCTCTTCAGTCAGTGCTGTTGTGAATCTACATGTGCTTATCTTATTCTGTTTATCTCTAACGAATCATCACACACCTACTTTGGTGGCAGAAGATTGCTGCTTGGACATTATTGACGTGAAACCCAAGTGAGAAACTGTTTGACTACACAGCTTTTTTTCTGAAATCTCTTGGGGTGCCAACTCTAGTAATGTCCAAAATTGTTTATTTAAGACTCAGAAAAATTCAGTGACCAGCTTGCATAATCCTTTTTTTTTTTTTTTTTCTCCAGGTTGAACATTTACTTTTAAAGACCTTAACAGCAACCCTGAATTAACATATCCCTTGAGTTTCCATAGCAGTTTCAGAACTTCCTTTCTACTCACCTGTGAAAATAAGTTTTTATTCAGAGTAACTACACATCAGTTCTGATACTATACATATCGTGTATATGTACAAATCTCGGTATTTAAAAATTACCTTTTTTTTTTTTTTGGACAAAAATGGATCATTATTAGGTTTAGTAGCAGTGGTGGAGGTAGTAGCATCATTATCTTCTTTCCAGGAAAAACTCATTCAACATCCTCTTGAGGACAGCAGACAGTTCCCTCTATTCAAGTACTACTTTGAAGACCACCGTCAGAGGTCATGAGAGTCACAACATCTACTAAGAGATGTGCAGCTGTCATAGGGAAGCAAAAAGATGCTTTATGTTTCTTTGCTCCTTTTTGTCATCTTACAATACGGGCACTAAATTAGAAACCTTTATTTTCATAAGATCTGTATTTCACACACGTGGAGATGGTAAGCGTGATAAATTAGAGAACTAGGATGATAAATTATCATTCCCTCCAACAGCCATAGTTCTGCTCTTCTAAGACTTGAAAAATTCCAAATGCCTCAATATCTTTGTAGAGATGCCCAGGGCTAGACAGACAAGATTCACTGTTGGTCTGCTTGTTCCACATGAAAAATGTCTTTATTTTTAAGGCTGATTACCTTGAGGACCTTTTATTATCGCTGACATTTCTTTCCTTCATCTTCTTCTCATCCTCCAAAAAGGGGGATGCATGAGAAGATACTTGGTTTTACGCTAATACATTATGCACTTTTATGTGAAAAAAATTTTCTGAAATGTGTTTAGAGAAATTTTTATCACATATGTGACTGGACTGATTCTGGTCACTAAGAGCTTGATAAAAAAAAAGAATAAATTACTGTTATACTAGGAGCTTCTCCACAATCTCCCCAATAGGTAACAAAGTCAGGTAGAAGTTTTAAAGGCATTCCACTACAGAGCTTTCCTTCTGCAAACATCGAGCCCCATGACTGTCCTGGAAGTGAAAGACCAATTGAAAAAGGCACATGAAAATAAATATTCTCAAATGTGCTTCCCAGGACTGTATTCATGTTGGTGATCTTAGTTGTTTGAAATAACCAAAGTAGAACAAGCATCACCCATCTCAATTTGTCATTTTGAACTTTTGTTGTCATAATTTAGTGTTTATGCAAACTCTTGCACAGAACGAGGTCTGTCATGAGGCAGAGTCTCCACTGCTCTTGTTTTATGTAAATATACCAGTGTAACCTCTGTGGAAAAGAAAAATCCATTAGACACAACTACATAAAGTTTGGCACAAATGCTGGTTTTCATATGTTTTGCATATAGCTTCTCCATTCAGCAAAGAATTTAGGAACCTAGTTTGGGATGGAGCACATCATGTCACCCTTCAAGCTTACATGTTTGGGTTTTTTTCTGTTGAATGAAAATGTGGGTAATAAAAGTAAAAAGATACATAGAACTGTATCGTGGTCACCCAGGAAGCTGGAACCACTCCTTAGCCTAAGAGTAAAAAGTAAATGAATAGTGTATTTCAGGGTTAGATTTATCAGAAGTTCCATTTCCCTGAATAATTTTAATACCTGATATTTATGGAACCCACAAATGGCTTCCCATTGCTAAGAAAAATATTAGCACTGTGTAAGAAAAATTTTACCCCGATGAATTCAGTGAAATAGTACAGTACTAGCATTTCACATGAAATGTCATCAGTATCTTCAGGAAAGCAACCACAAAAAGCCTTGCAACTATACCCTGAGGAGACAGATGTTTTAATCAGTGATACAGGCACATTTATCTTTTTTTTTTTTTTTGTCTAAGCTTATGTGAACTTAAAACACACATGAATCTGTGGCACTAATAACATCAAGAAGGCTATGGAAATGCAGAAAGTTAAAAATTTTTCTTGTTCTGTGTAAAAATTTATAGAATTCCCTGCCTAAAATTATTTTACTGAACTTATGAGAATGCATGTATAGGTTATTGATCATGTTCTCAATCTTTCACCCTCCAGCTCCTTGTGTGTTTTGCACAGCTACAGAGCCTAGGGATCCTGGGGCTGTTAAAAGATTGTGAGAAACAGTTCCTACGGAGAACCTTGGTAAAATAAAAAACAAACAAACAAAACAATCCATTGGGGATTATTACACTGATGTGTAATCTAAAGATCTTTAAGGCATGGCAGTGGTAGAGCTCAATATCTCCATCCAAATTCTGCCAAACTTAAGAGCAGATTCTGATCTAATATAATATCTAATAGCTCCACTGACATCAAATGTGTATTTCTAAGAAAATAAATACATTTAATTTTTTTTAAAAAGTAGTTTACATTTAGGCAAGTGTAAACTAAATAAAAATGTCTCACTAGAATGAAACATGAGACATCACATATATAAATAAATATATATTTAAATAAATAAAAAAATTTCCTCAGGTCCGTATAAGAGTTCATGATTTCAAACTCATGTTACTTTTATATTCACCAGTTAAAATTTAGTTCTAGGTACCTAAGCATTAAAGGTATGAAATCCTCTGCCAGAAAATAAACAGAAATATTTCTGAAAAGACCAACTACTTACGCCTTATAACAACTGTAATTATGCAAAAAATTGAGGGCCAAATCCATCTCTGATGGTGTCAGTGGAATAAAGGCAGAACCTGTGGAATCATAGCTATATGGTATGAAACTATTTAATACAGAATTTTTATAGAAAATAAAATCGTTTTAAAATTCTATTGACATAATATACAGCTATACACCTAAGTTATCCGAACATGTGCAGAGCTGCAAAAACATTGAAATAGAAGTTGTATAAAGAGCAAAAATTGTCATTAGGAAAACGAATTTATCCATTTCTACAAAGTCATGATCTTTCCCTTCAATTTGCTCTTCTTTAGTTCTCATTTTGTAAGTTAAATTTAAAAATTAGTCAACACACTGAATTAAGTATGTAGATTTTCATTTAAATAAATCAGTCAACAATTTTTTTTATAAAGTATTTAACACTTCATTGTAGAAACATAGGCAAAATGACTATTATAACCAAAATGAAAAATACTGTTCAATTTAAAAAAATGTACTTAAACAAGAACCTGAAAAAGTTTATGATATGCATAACATTGTTCAAGCAAAATTGCACTAGTATTACATAAATCAAGAGTTTTATAAAGGCCCCAATATGGCAAAGTTTAGAAATAGGTAGTATGCATGCACAATAGTACAACAAAAATCTTTTATAAAACAGCAGTTATTTTTGTAATGCTTGTACAAAGGGAATAAAGAGCAACCACAAACATATTTAATCTGTTAGGTTAATATATTATGATAGCTAAAAGTCAGTCATGTCTAGCAGAGGAAGGAAGAGTCCTCCACAGTATATGTGTGAATAAGTCTTTTGTGCCTTTAAAGTTATGTATAAAATATTTCGATTCAGTTCAAACCTGAAAGAAATTGTATTCTTTATTTCCATCAAAATTAAAAAAGGTGAGTCAGACTTTTCCTCTTAGCAACAACAGAAAGCAGACCAGGTCAGAGCAAGTGCTGGAAACTGATACTGATGCTTTTCACTTTCGATAATTGGATTTTGATATTTAACCCAGACTATTGAAACTCAGGCTCAGGTAAGGTTTCACTAATATGCAATTTGGTTGTGTTTTACCTCAGCAATATCACAGTTTATATTCATTTAAAGAAACTGCTGTGTTTTGTATTCTTGAACATCTCTATACAGGTATGACTTTTTTGTGATTGTCAAAATTGAACGCTGTGATCATCTGCGTGTGCTTAAGGTTTGGGGTTTGTTTTTTTCCCTACTGTTTGGTATGTGTTGGGGAATTATTAATCCATAAGTAATGCATGTGATTAAGTGAATAAACATATAATGCATGTGTAGGCAATGCCCTCTTGTGCTCTAGGGTGGCTACTGTCCTACAGGACTGTTGGAGTTCATATGCTTTGTCCCACAGCAAGTAAGGTTTCAGCTTCCAAGATATATCTTTACTATGTTCTATAAGGTTTTAATAAATACAAAGCTTGTTTACATGGTATATATGTTTAGTATATCATGTACAGTCACTGAATTTCTGAAACATAATCATTGTGTTCATGCAGATCATTAGATGTTTCATTTCTATAGTCTTGTTTACTTCTTGGCAACCTAAAGCTAATTTAAAAGCAAGTTATGTTTGTTTGTGAAAAGATATCTAGCTTTATCAGGATCTGAAGAGAAATTCTAATGGGCACAAAGAAGAGAGTAGACCATTCAATCATTCTTTCACCATTTAAAATAAACAAAATTACACACTGTACTACAGCTTCCAGACTACATAATGAAAAAGTGCAGATACCATCTTCATTGATTAAGTAGAACCAAAAAAGTTCATAGAAAATAGATTGCTCATTTTCACGCTACAAACGAATATGTTGTTTGCAATTTTAACAAATTTAAAGGTGTGTTATTTCAGCAGCATTGTTGTAAATTGTACCGTAGTGCAGTTTCTTTTTCATAAAAATACCTTACAAATGGTCAGTCAAAAGTCATCAGCAAAAGAAAAACCCAGAAAACAATCAACCAAACAAAAAACAGAGGTAATGCTGATGCCAAAACAATTATAATACTGTTGGTACATAGAAAAGTAATCCTTATATTTTATACATTTATACAGAGTATAAAAGGTTACAGCACATTATGCCACAGTCTCCCTTATCCCAATATCTATTTTCTTTGGAAGGAGTTCTCTTCTTTCATCAACACTTGCTAAGGAGTTTCGACAGTTTTGTCCATCCATGTATAACTTTGCATATACTGGATTGGCGTAATTTGTTGTCTGCAGAGAAATTAAACATACATTAGAACAGTAGGATTAAACCAAAAGAAACATTTATGGAAATGGAAATGGTCTTGTTAAAGTAAGAACAAGTACACATAAAATACAATTGGACATATTTAAAATACCTGGACTTCTGCAAACCTGATAATGAGTTGATTATTTAGTTAAAAATTAAATTCATGATGAGACATGCTATTAAAATAATCGATGATATGACATGCAGCATATTATGGTATTAAACCCATAAAAACAATGACAAAAATTAAAACAAAAACCTTGAAAAATGTCTCTGAAGTTGACTTGTCCACCTTATTACACTAGAAGATTTCAGAATAGATATGAAGAAATTTATAGAGAAGGTGCACTGTGAGACCATGTGACAAGTTTAACAGTAGAAAACTGCAACCAACAGGTTCCATATATTACCTGTTCTAAGACATCAGCATCCCATCAATAGCTGACCATGTTTTCGAATTCTGTGGCCCAAATATACAACATGATTTGACCAAAAATTCAATACTTTTGTAACGTAAATTAAACTTTAATAATAAACCAGCATAACTGTTAATATATCATAGCAGTTACAGATTGAGAAATATTTTCTCAACAGTTTTGGTAGTTTGGACTGTAGTAAAATAATTTACTGAAATGAGTGGTACTTCAGTATAGGACAAGTCCCTTTTTAATTCTGCAAAGCACTTCAGTTTATGAGAAATCTCCTGAGTCTGACAGCAGAGAGCGATGTATAACACGGGTGAAAACTTACTCTCCTATCACTCATGCTAAGGAGAAAGCACTCTCCAAGGTTTATCACGTAAAAGTCTCCAATAATGTCTTTATACTCTGCGCCTTTATTGTCTCCTAGAAGACCTATCTAGGTCTATCCAACTAGATGTTCAGCTTTTTACCTATAATAACTAGAAAGGGTACCTTATGGTCAAAATCTTCCCCTTTCTTGTAATTAATGAAACAGGACAGATTTGTTTACACAAATATTGAGTGGAACACCAGTAAGCTATAAAATAGGTAAATTAATTTGTTTGGTAAGAAGAAGAATTAATTTCTTGTACGTAAGAAGTGACTAAACTTTAAATTACCCAAGCCAGAAGCGGGTAGGTTTCCCGATTTGCAAATACACCCTGGGTAACAAGGAATGAAAAATGTCTAGAACCTTCATTCTTGTTTTCCGTGTTGGCCGATACCAATTCTGAACCCAGGATTCAGATACTCCTTAGGCTGGCTATATATGGCAGCTACTCAGCTAGTTAAAAACTGCCTATTCCATTTATTACAGATGATAAAGTGATTGCTTGGTGTTTCACACTTCCATGGAATGGAGGCAGAAAAAGGTGAGTCACATTTATTTAAAAAAAAAAAAAAAAAAAAGAAAGAAAGAAGCAGCTACTCTTCTATATTAATGCAACATAAATTCGCAATCAACTGCTGTAGTAATTTATGAGAGCAAACTCTCAATTATACCTGTCCGGCCCCATTGAATTAGAGATCTTTACATTTGTCATAGTGATTCTAATCAGAAATTTAGGCAAACAGAAATTTAGTTTTATTTCAATTGACAGGATTTTTTTATTGCATTGACAGTCATTATTAAGGATGAAAACCACAACAGAACAGAGACACTTGGCATCTATATAGTGCCTTATGGAGTTATTAAAATTATAGATAATAGTAGGCTCTGTCTCATGATACCTCTTTGAGGGGGTACTGATAACATAACGCAGTACAGGGAGGTACAGAAAGTAACTGGAGTGACTTGAATAACAGAAAGAGTTAGTGTTAGAGATGGGCGTATAGTCTAGCTTTGATCATCCACAGTTTTGTGCTCCATCAGAAATATCATGCCCTATACAAATCTTTAAAATTCCAAATACAACATACTACAATCATGCAATAACTCCAATGGCACAAAAGATGAGTATATATACTGAGGCATAAGAAAATGAATGTCATATTGATGTCCCTTTTTAATATTTTAAATCTCAACGTTTGCAAACATCGTGCCAAAATGTACTCAAATTCAGATGTGTTAAAAGTAACTATTTTATGATACAAATTAATTGAAAGTTGAACAATTTATAATTGCATTGCAAGTATTAGAGAAAACTATTTATTTTAGTGTGTATCAAATTCCTCTAAAGTAATTGGACTTGTTTTCATTTATTTAGAAACTTCTTTCAGTTGAAAAAAACTTCCTTAAATGCCTGTAATTACACATAAATGGCAAATATATCAAGACACATGGCTGCGTATGCTATGTTAAACATATAATGCTATGGAAAAGCATCACGTTGCTCACTGGTTTTGCATTCCTTTGCAACGGCAGGTTTGCAGTTTTAGACCACGTTACAATGAAGGGTACACAGATGAAATTTTGTATGCAGAGAGGAACCCTTTATTCCAAATAGAAAATATATATGTTACTGTCATTCTTCTTGTCATTAAAAGAAGAAAAACAAAATTAAAACCAAACTGAAAACACCTTTATTCTAAAATGACAGACAAACTTTCTTTAGAAAGGGGCTGTGGTGGAATGAAATGGATTTGAATCATCATTTCTCACCCCTGTTGATAGTGGTCCTTTCAAGTCAGAGTTTAGGTAGATTGATGGAGCTGTGTGGGGAAGCTTGAATGCGGTGGGCCCTCCCCCTATGTATCTGGCCTGTATAAACAGAAAATTTCAGTTTCTGTGCTAATAGAGCATCTTCCATGTGTACTTATCAACACTGTTAACTAAACAGTGAACTGATTAAAAACATTATTTTAGAGTGATCTACAATTTAAAAAAAAAAAAAAAAAATCTACTTACAGGTATTCTTCAGCATGAAAAATTCTTGTATTCAATAAGAGAATAAAATTCAGCATTTTAAAGTCATTTTCCATGAAGGATTAGAGGCAGACTTCACAATAAGCATTGGCTCAGTTACTCTTCCTCCAGTGAGTAACTCCATTTTCAGCTTACCTCTTGTATTCAGCACACTGACTATGTGATTCAGCGATGTCATTCCTAGAGCTAACCGTAATCCGGTTATTGCTTTGTCAGAAATGCCACAGAATGATGGCTGCCCTTTGGTGTATGTCTGATTACAGAGCTCTAGGAAAGATATCGCAGCATTACCCCGTTCATCCCATGTCACATCACTCAGGGAGTTCAATCACTGAAGAGTGGTGCTGCAGAAGTGACAGCAGCTTTTACAAGAAAATGATAATACTTACTAGCTTTGTGTAAACATTTAATCTATCTGTCCAGCCAGGACTCTGAATTCTTTATGCTTTTGGAAGTTTTCATATATGAAATAAGTTAGGCTCATATGTATGAATACACTCTTTCACACTTGAAAAGGTAGACTCTACGATAATATATTTCCATTCAGTATTTGCAGCTAGACTAAAAAGATAGGTTATGATTTGGCAACTTAAAGCAGATTTATCTATGATGGAAACCTCATTTCATAGTTTAGGTCTAAACTCTGTTTTGGTAAAATGCAAGCACCAGGAATACTGTCCATCAGCAAGCATCAGACTGCAAAACAGCTGTTAATATATACGTTCTAATGAAAACTAACTTGCCTTTATATTCATCGTGTAGCTAAATCCAAAGGTCATTGTTTTACGTTTCTATTAATTAAAGTCAAAACCTTGTAAGACAAAATAGGTTGTGGTTTTGCCATTAGAAAAAAAAAAAAAAAATTACCTTTTCTGCATTTACAGTAAAATCTGAGGATAAAAGACCACCTTCACTGTGATCATGGCCCACCTCGTACATGTTATATGACGGATTGCCAATTTCTACATTGATTCCTCCGTTTATAATGGGTTGTCTTCTGATAGTTTTTGTCCTATAATGCATGAACATACAAAAAAAAAAAAGCAACTAGTGACTTGACAAGTTATTTCTTGGATGCTTCATCCTATAGTACTACAAATTTTATTTTACTTCTCTTTAATCATTAAGACCAACAGGATGAAAAAGTGTTTCCTGCAGAGACAATCAGAAAATCCTTGCATTTTTCAAGCCAAGTGCAATCTGAGTCTGTGTGTAGATCTCACATAAGCTGGGAGTAACTTTTTATTATTTTTCTCAGTTTGGCTGTAGTGATATGAATTCTTACAAAGTGCTCAGTCATTGTCTGTAACTCTGACTTCCCCCTACTGTTTCCAGATTTCCCTCACTTCCCAAGGAAAGCCTTGCAAATTCATTGCAGATTGCCTGCAGTAATGAAGATGGAGCGAATAGGAGTCATGTTCCCTTGCTCATTCATTTCACTCCCACTTGAAATCAGCTGCCCAAAGTCAGTTGTAATCTGAGGGTAAGCAAATGGTTTCATTACGATGCATTAAAAATGCATGAACTTCTCATAGTTCCAGTTTGTATTCACTGCCAGTGTTATTGGAAAGTTGAAGTTCCACTTGAATTTTTCCAAACTTTAATAAAAGATAGAGTCTTATTTTTAACCTTGAATTATATATCAGTAAATATAAGTTATTGACTTGAATTGTTTTATTTGCTGAATTCATTTCTTTTAGGTAAGGAGGTGATTGTAGTCTGAGCAATAGAAATAACCTCGAGAGGGTAATTTTTCCCTATGCACTATGTTCTCTAGAATTAGAAGGGAATAATAGGGAGGTCACAGGCATAGTCAAGTCCTTTTGTTTGGTTGAGAAAGATGCAGTCAGTGTCTGAAATCCACTGCACTAAAAGATCTGTATTTTTCAGAAATGGCACAGAAAAAATATTTACTAAAATAATCACTTATCTGTAGCGTACAAGTGTTGAACATCTATACCTAATTATACCAAATACTTGACAATATTGACAGAAGAGGCAAAAAAAACCCAAACCAAAATACAGTTTCAAACATAATTTTAAGGAAAAAAAAAATTCTTTATTGAGGTTAGTTCTATTTCTCTACCAAAGATCTATTATTTAACAAGTTATTCTCAAGAACTTCTTCCACTTAAAAAATTTACAGACCAGCGACTGGTTTTCGGGATTTGGCTATCACTGAATTTGATCTTTAGGTACAGAAACATGTGATGACATCCATGGAGCCTGGAAGAGTCAGCGTTATTAACAGCATTGTCAGGGAATGTATTTATCTTGTTGGCTTTCCAAAAAGGATTTAATAATTAATGCTTACTAGTTAGCACCACAGTTTGCAGGGGGATGCTACCCATGATGCTAGATGATAGGAACTTAAAACGTTCTTTTAATCTAGAGGACTGAAATAGCCCAGGTCTTCCCTAGTTGGCCACATCCTTATTATTTGGAATCTTTCCTTATTAAATCTGCATTGCCACTAACACCACTTTCTCATTTCTCTGAACACAAAAAATTTAGCATTTCTCTCAGGTGTCTGCATACAGTAGAAACACCCCTACTTCCCCTGCCACCCAACACGGCCTTGGAAGAAATGGCCAAAATCAAAACCTCTACTACACTCCCGAAGTTCATTATCAGCTCAAAGGCAGCTAAATTCAAAATCAAAATATTCACTGGTAAGTGCTGGAATTTGGCTTCCTATGCAAGATACTAAAGAAATACAATAATGATGACAAGGCTTGGGAGTCTACAGCAGGTACTTTGAACTTTGCTTCCATCCTCACTATAACTTTTATAAAATTGAAAAAAAGTAATCAAAGTAAATAAATTGAAGTGAAGTGTAACTAGAAACTGGAAATTCTCCACAGGCTCTATCTGAAAGTATTTATAGACATGAACACTATTAATTATGCGGTTCCAATGAAATACATTAACAATTCTGTTTACTAGGTCTCTGGATAAAATTATTAACACTTATACAGCCTTGGCAGGATTGAGCAAACTGGATTAAAAAAAAAGAACTACATTTTCTTTTTTAGTGTGTATGGAATATAAGTATAAATAATAGACATGATTACTCCAGCAAGAACGAAAACCTAACTAACTCACTGCATCCAGAACCAAGTTTTGGGTTGTTTATTGTGGTCTTTTTTTAGTATCTGCTCAACATATATAAAGTGAATTTTTTATATCAAAAAGATATACATACATTAAAGATTCACTTTTTTACTTCATACATCAATACAAAATTACTTACCTTCGTTTCCTTTTGCAAAGAAATAGTCCAATTACCAGAGTAGTGATCAAAGTCACCAGTAAAACAAGAGGAACAATGATTGCAATGCTTCCTAAAATTGAAAAAGGAAATATCATTGAATACTCACAGCTACATCTAATTATTTCTTCACATCCAATAAACAGTTAAATTAAAAAAATAATAATTTCCTTCACCAACAGATGGAATTTCATGTGATGAGCTTCACTGATTTGAGATTTTGTTGTTGATCAATTAAAAAAAATATCATTACAGATAATGTTTCACACACAAGTACTTTTAACAACAAATCAGAAGCTTCCTCTTTCTGGATACCAATATACTTTGGACTAATTCCCTGCCTTCATTTGCAGTGACACCGTATGGAGGTGTGTGGAACTGCTGAACAATTTGGATTGGAGTTGCATGGCCACTGACTTTAACTACCATCATCATCTTCAGTAGTTTATTTAAGTCACTCAACTGTTAATTTAAAACACTCAGTAGGCATGGCTCTGATTGAAGAATTCCATTGTTAGCAAGTATATGTATTTATTACTCTTATTTGGGGGAAAATGAAAAGTAGTAAGCAACATTCATTTCTGGATGGTCGGTGCATTCCTGCATTTTACTGCATTGTACTCGAGAGCCAATAATTTTGTTATGTTGATATAGGCAATCAAGGAAACTACAATAATGCTTAACATAGCAGAAAAACAGTGCACAGATCAGACAGCAATGTTAAAGGAGAGGAGGGAACGAGGAAGAAGAAAATGGACGTAGCGTTATTTTGGTAGATAACTTCTCTGAAATGAGACTACCTGCAAAAATAAGGTCAGCAATTGTACCCTTCTAATAATTTCTTAGCTTTCATTTAAGTATCTGACAATAAAGAAACACATGCAAAACATAATTTTATGTTACAAAAACTGGCCTTTATAAACTACAGGATGCCAGTATAAAGCCAATGTGGAATTACATGCATTTCCTTTAATATCACAATCCTTAACTGGTGCAAAACAAAAATATTGCTGTTTTTTTCATTGGTTAAATCTATTGATTTATTAAAAAAAAAATAAGCTGTTGGCGGTCTCTGCTCTACATTAAACAGTCTAAACAAAGAATTGAAAAAGATGCCTTGAATTCTGCCGGAAGGCTTACTGAAAGCCAAGTGAGGTTGTCAGAGACCTGAAACAAAGTACTACTGAATAAATACTTGAAGCATCCCGAGTTCACTTCATCTTATGAAGATTCCGCATGTAAAGGACATTACAACAATACTATTTCAAGATAACATTTGATAAATAGGTGGATTAAGTTCTATTTAGGAGAAAAAAAAAATAATAAAAAGAAAAGGTTCGTTTCATCTTGGCAGGTAAACATTAAAAAAAAAAAAACCCTGAAAAAGAGCCCACCAGGCATGAATGGCCGTCTGGTAACCATGGGGTCTAGCAGCAGGCTCAAGGCAAACACCCATGTCTTACGTTGTAGCAGGTATTCCCTCAACATGAAATACTGATCTAGGTTCTGGCTGCTTTTTTTGCCTGTTTCCAACTTGTGTTATTCCACTTGTCTGGATCGCTAGGAAGACTTCATCTAAGCTTCAAGCTGACCTGAATAGCAGGCTTCATTTTACTGCTCCAGTTGGGTTAAATGTGACAGACAGGCGTACAGCAGGGTACCATCAGCATACCCAATGCACCGCAGGGAACCTTGTCCAGTTTAAACTGCCATTAGTGTAGCAATACCATCCTTTTATGCTTACAGACATGTTTTAAAAAAAAAAAAAATACGAGAGGAGCTATTCTTACTTCCAGGATGATTGTCACAGTAGGTAAAATTCAAACCTCTGCAGACAGCCAATGCAAAAGTTACACGCTACTTACAACTCTATTTTTGATGCTTCCAGTAGGACTTAAGTGGTGAGAGGTCTCGTACTAGTTCTCTGCACAGCAGTGATATCACCAACCGCTTGCCACTTGATACACTTTCTTTAAGAAAAGTGCGGGCTAGCCCTTGAAGCAGTGAGTGTACAGCTCGTATCCAAACCACCTCATGAAACACTAAAAGTCAATCAAAAAGCCAAGAGATATCTACTTCTTTTTTTTTTTTTTTTTTTTTAAATACAGGTAACCAGCACATTTCATGACACAAACTCCCATTCTAAAATATCACCAGGTTAAAATTTCTAAACTGAGTCAAGTTTGACAAGCGAGAGCAGTTATTTGAAGTACTTACTTGTACTGATATTGTCAGACTTGCTGCTTTTGGGAGCTGGCCTCTCACACTGTGTGCCTGACCAGTTGGCTGAACATCTAAAAGGATCCAATTAAGATGGTAAAGTTAATAGACGTCAGCTGTTAACACACTAACCTACTAAAGAGACCACCAGCATCTTCTCAAGAGCTATGCGAATGGCAAGAGCGATTCTCCAAAATAAACAGTAAGCTTCATGGAAGGAGTCAGCAATACTCTGTCATGGCACTTACAACATTATGAGTAGGCTTTCAGTTTAAAACTACAGCTTTGTGTCTTCAATTCCTGCTATTATCACTGCAATCTTCATTCCAGAGTCCTTTTCTAGAACTCTTGAATAATAAAACAACAGGCATAATCAACAGTATATTAACGTCCCATTAAACCAATCACCACCTACAATGCAATAACGAAGGAACACTTGAGGTGGACCCACACCTAGTCAACTTAGTCCAGCAGGGCTTATTTGCTATGGCACTTTATTGTCTCCATATTGCTTTAGGGTCAGCTTTGATTTAGAAGCTCCAACGGCCACGTCCATATCACACAAGCCATGTGACTGGGCATAAACTACTACATGCATCCCGTGACCTACAGCATCCACAGCAATTGGCTCCTTCCCCAGTTCTGCTGTCCCCCATTGCTCTGGATAATGCAAAGTTTACCCTAGAATAATTCTTGTAGAATTATATTCTATAGAATATAATTTCTATAATTTCTATATTCTATAGAATATAATTTCTAATTCTACTCTTGTAGAATTATTCTACACCTGGTTATAATAATTTACTTGAACAAAGACTTATCTTTGATGAATATTCACAAATTAACTGAAGTTCTCCTATTCTTTGCTTTCAGATTCAAATGTTTTCCTGAAAAATCTACAATGGCTTTATTTTTTTTAAATTTGAACTATATAATTAGATACGTATTTGTAGAAATATATATACGTGTGTGTTTGTGTGTGTAAGCAGGTATGAGAGTTAAAGCATAAAGAGCTGTCCTGAAGGGACAGGAGTATCTACCGGCTTCAGAGGGCCCTGAATACTCTTTATGTTCAGAATATACGCTTCATGAGCCAGGTGCCTGGATGAGCACAAAGCTATTCTGCTATAATTTCTTTGTGTGAATACCAATATGCAAATAATTCTTCAACTGGGACTCAGAATGCTCTCCATGCGTACAAGCAAACACTAGGAGTCTATGTGTGCCGACTCAGCAAATCCATCAAAAATGGAAACAAATACCTGAATGAAATTCAATTGCTTATTCATCCTGCTGTAAATATAATTAAGTTTACCACAGAACCTCAAACTCTCCTTATGGAAGAGGCAGGAAATAGTCACTTTTCATCTGCCTCTGTTGCATATTGTGCAATGAATTATATTTTTTTCTAAGTATTTTTGAA
The DNA here is from genome assembly GCF_964106895.1 of Numenius arquata. NCBI lineage: Eukaryota > Metazoa > Chordata > Aves > Charadriiformes > Scolopacidae > Numenius > Numenius arquata. Next base: position 6,326,892 of record NC_133578.1, on the reverse strand, counting down.
TTATTTATGAATTTCAGTGTGGGTTATCTTTAGGAAAATGCAGTAGAGCATTACCTTGCACGCTGTTCTAAGAACTATTGTTACCTGATGCCTTTTCTAAGGATTTAATAAATCGCAGAGTTTAGAAGCAGACATGCTTAATGACTGACATTGTTCTATAATACAAAAAGGTTTGGAGAGGTACAAAATATTCCAGATAAAAATTGTGGAATTCTTACATGAGAGCCCTACCCAGTTTTACTGGTGATGCTTTTGACTCTTCTGTCTTTGCAGATCACTGCAGAAGAATGTGTAGCTTCTCCCTTTGCTCCTAAACCTATTCTAGCTCAATCCAACTTTCAGACAAATCTCTTTACTGAGTTTCATATTAAGTTTGAACTTTTTTTTTTTTTAAACTAATTACATTTTTGGTAGGATATGTTATGAATGTGCTTAGCTCAAACTCTACAGAGATAAGGCACAGGAGGTCTTTAAAAACATGTTTATTAATTGATAATTGATTCAAATTATTTCACAAAATAGATAAATTGCATTATAATTTAAAGGTTCTTCATGTTTATTGAAATAAATTTGTTTACTTAAAGAAACATGGTAAATGCTCACTTAAATTTCCTCACTGCAAAGGAACCCCCCAGTTTTTAATTGATTATACACATCATGATTCACCACAATATATTTTAAAATTGAACCCAACTGAAATTTCCACTCCTGCTTAGCACCACATTAGCACATATTAAGTCACATGGAACACATGATTTTAATCTTTTAAAAGATGGATCTGTTCCATTTTTTTTTTTTTACAGATCTCTGTTTAGCAATTATATCAAACGGAAGAGATTACACTGACAGTCTACCTTACTAAGACACTACTCAAGGAACTAGTTTTTTCGAAAGATCAATATTCAACATATGGTTGCAAAATAAGTATCTCCATTCTTGTAAAGAACCACCATAAATCTTCATACTTAGGATATTCTACTGGGATCCAGACTGTTGGCATATGACAACCACGAAATAAAGTCTTTATATTTCTTACTGGAAGTTTTGCATCGTCACTGCTGGGGATTCAGCTCATGTGATTAAAGCTTGTTATGAGAGGCAATTTTCATTTAATGCTACGCTATTGAAAGGGAAATATTTCTTTGAGAGTTACACACATCTTAACTTTGTACCTAAATCCTTATATTGAAGCTTTCAAATGCTTCTGCTGTATAAGAGAATCATTACTATAAATCTGTCTTAAAACAGTTTAAAGTATATAAGATAGTGAGACTAGGAAAACAATCACCATGAAGCATGCAAGTATAAGCTTATGAAAAAATTGTGTATAATGTACAATTACGCTCTTCAGAATCTTACAGCAGATATGACACCACAGCAGCTGGTGAAGAAAGAAATCCTACAGCTATATATGTAGTAAACACAGAAACAAATTAGGGTAAGAATATTAGCAGTTCTTTACTTATCTTGGCATTATAATTGTAAAAGTCAGCAATACTGAAACATTTCTGAGACATTTGATAAAAGTCTCATAAAAACATGATAGCTGGTTGCTGCTTCATTTTCATTTTTTCCAAATGTTTGCTGTCTCCAATAAGCTCCAAAGGGACTGAAGCTGACAGAATGGCAGTCATTCCCTTCTATACTCAGAGGTAAAATGATTGCCCTTTTATGGTTCAGCAAGCTCCTAAAGACTTGTCTTGGGCAGACAGACTAGAAAGAGAAATAAAGCCCAGGGGAAAGGTATGCTGTCTGCAAGGGAATTTGACACAGAAAATTAGCCATGAGCAGGCACATGAATAATGATGGGGCTGGGACATGGACAACTGTTCATGTAGGAACATGGGAAATGAGCAGGTCTTGCCCAGTTTCAATTGTCTTCGGATACTGTAGACAGAAATTGTTCTTAAAAATAAAATTTTCTGAGATTGGAACACAAACTCGGACTGCTCAGTACCTAACATGGGAACTGACTTCTGGTTCAATTTGATGCACAGCATTTTGTACCTTTTCAAATCATTTGGTACCAGGAGCTTTTGTTCTGTAGCGTTGCCAAGAATTGTATGGTCAGAGATAGGACATTTGCAGTACGGACAAACAAAAAGGCATTAACAGAGCAGAACTACACAGAGCCACTGGTTTCATTGAAGACGTTCATATTATCACGAACTGTGAAGGAAGAACAGTGATAATGCCTAATCTGAGCTACACATAAACAAATACAGATGGAAACAGATGGGGAGCTTGACAGTGAAGGACAGGCTGGAGTTAACTGAGTGGTGCAGGCACTACAGTGAACATCTTAAGGTGCAAATCTCCAACAAAATCGGTGAACAAAGAGCAACAATATCATAGAGAATGCCAACATAAAAACTGAAAGGGAATGTGATAAATAAAGGTTGTACACTGTCTGCTGCCAAGGTCATCAATAAAACTATGCTACAGCTCTCTCTGATACCATTTAGTTCTGCATTTAGAAAGAGATGACTGGTTGGGCCACACGTTCTGAGATACAGAATGCCTATGCTACAGGATTTATTTATTTTGAGGAAACAGTATTACAGGAGAGAGATGTTTTTAAAAACTTTAAATTGAAATTATACAGGTGTCCCACTTGTAATGAGGAATACCTAGAATTAAGATGTTTATATTTCAAAGATTGATCACTCTTTTGTTACAGAATCTACTCATGAGAGAAAATGTCTCTCTCTATTTTTGTATAACCCTTACAGGTCAGTGCACGGAAACACTCTAAACTCAATTATATGGGCACTTGACCAAACGGAACCATTTGACTATGAAATGTCTGAACAGATAAAAAAAAAAAACTAGTAAAAAGGCTAATTTGGTGGCAGTGTGCAATTTTTTTTGGTTTTGTTTCTCTTTCTTTCCATATTTTTTTTGTGCCACAGGCATTGTCATAAAAATGTAATATAGCAGGCATAATACGCAGTTAAAAGTGCTTTTGTAGACAACTGCTTTCCAAGTCAATATACAAGTGTGTATCAAAAAAATGACAAAAAAGTAGCATTGAAAGATTAGTCTAGAAGTATAATGGAATCTGTGCAACAGTCATTACAAAATAGAGGTGGAAGGGGAATTGAAAGTGTTTCTTACCTATAAATGATATTTCTTCATTATACAAAGTAATTTTCTAACTTTGCTTTTCTTTTTAGTCACGGCATAGATAGTAATGTATAGTAAAACATCCTAATGAAAATATCCAGCCTCACTATTTTAAGAACGCTTACATTAAAATTTCACTGGAACGTGTCTTATCATCAATATTAAAACTATTTATAAAACAAGAGAACACCTGGATTATAGTTATTTAGTATCTATATTAAATTGCATTGAAAGACGAAAATCAAACTAATCCCCTTTTCCCCCCAGACTCTGTAGGAAGACACAGACTGAGAAAATCCTTGCGCTAAACCAAATCACTAAACTATTCCTTATAATAAATTTAGCAATACTTCATACAGGGAGCTGATACTATAGATGTATACCCACAGATAAACCCTCAAAGTTACAAAGAACTTTAATAACAATGAGAGACCAAAAAACCCACCTGAACTTTGATCAATAGCACATCCTGTACCTTATTCTATATTGTATGGTTTAATTACTTGAAATAATAAATTTACATAATTATTTTGTACAGGAACAGACCATATTTTAGTTTTGTTTTTTTTTTCTAGTAAGCACCACTTGATATCTTTATAAGGAAAACAAAGTGAAGGAATTCAATGTAGAAGCTAAGGAATAGAAACTTCACAATGTGACTTGAAAATGAAATTAAAATTACCTTACAATCCAAAGAATTAAGAATAGGAAAATTGCATAATCCAAAAGCAGGCAAAAGAATGGAAAATTACTTTTGAGAAACTAGAGAATCTTAAATTTTGCAAAAAAAATTGTGAAAAAATAAAAGAAAAATAAGTAATTGAGGGTCATTAAACACAATCCTGTTAGCAATATGTGTGCAATATATGCAATTATATGCAATTATATGCAATACAAGTATTAACATGAGTAAACATATAACAATTAAGCATAGCTAGATGACTATTACTGTAGCTGAAATTACACTGAGCAACAAAGCAAAAGGAAGACTAGACATTGAAATGGTAAAAAAAAAAAAAAAAAAGAATGAGAAATGACTGGATCAATAGGTATATGACAAACCACATTTTTCTCTCCTCACAGAAGTAAGAGGTGATGTACAGCAGTAGCTACTATGCAAGTTTTATCCGAACAATTTTAAGCCCATGGACAAAGGACATCTGCATTACAGCCTAGCTAGTAGGTGTTCAATGAAAAATATACATACTGCTCTTTTCCAAGGTCTTCTTATCTCCTCCTTTGACAATCACTCTTCAAACATCTGTTTGCATTTTATTCTTGAACTAATACTAGTTTGCGATACAAACTGAATGAAAGATCTTCTATAATATAAAGTTATAACCTGCTGATTATGTTCAAATTCAAGACATTTATAACAAAAGTATTTTTGAAAAAAGAAAGCTCTCAAAGAACTAGCATAATACTGTAAAATCCCTGTTGTAATTGTAATTGGGGAGCTCATTAAATATACCCCAGGAAATCATATGGAAAACACTTATTGCAAGATACTTGATAAAATTTTCTGTTCTCTGACTTATCCTGCCTGTCAATAGTTACAAGGCACTCTTCTCAATGCTGCAATTGTTCTACGCTGCAGTGGCTTTTTCTACTCAACCTTCAGAAAGTGCCAGTCAGGGGATTGCACGGTGCCGTCTCTTTCTTGTCCACAACTGCACTAGGGATGTACCTTAACCTTTTTGTTTGAACAGAGGTTTGTGATAGTTCTGTGTTTTACATTTACTTATGAACTTCCACGTACTTACAGCATTTGTACAAGACATCCATAAAACCTGTTCATATTTGAAGATTCTTCAACACGAAAGGAATGTCCAGAGAAAGGTACAGCATCACAGAAATACGAGCTGGAGGGAAGTTCCTCCATCGAGAGGAATGCACTCTTCTCTTTCTGATTCCCATGACAAACACACACACACGTGTGCACACACCCATGTACCCCCACACACTGTCTCTCTGCAACCTACTGGACGTGAAGCTGGCAAGAGCATCTCTTCTGTTTTTTCTTTTCTGCAGGAATTATTTTTCTAATTTGCTCATGTCTCCGCTTCCCAGCTCAAGCTTCTTGGTATCACTTTTAAGCAATTCCAAAACTTGTTCTCTCCCCTTTTGTTCACTATTGTCTTTAAACTATTACTCCACCAAAATTCTCAGTTTAGAAATGAAGTAATTTATCATTTCTCCACCCTTCACTTTTCAGTTTCCTCTGTTGCCAAACCCATGCTGTCATTCAAGCTCCTCTATGGTATGTGTCTTTTAATTAATCTGAAAGATCACTGTTTTATCTATCTAATTTGCTCTCAAAATCATGCATCTGCTTACTGCAAGCAATTAAACTATCCAGGATGATTTATTCTTCATTACAGAAGAACTGATGTTCTAATGTAGAAGTACAATACACACAACCTGAAGCCCTCTGACTACTCGACACATCCAGCCCCAGGCAACTAATTTAGTGCTGTACATTGTCCTCTGAATTCCTCTCTCCGTTTCTGATGACACCTTGGAAGCAGAGCTCTGAGCTGTAAACACACAGAATTGCACACACTACGCAGAAAGTAACCTAAAAAGGAATAAACTACTAACCCCTTAATTAGCCAGCATAATATAATCTTACGTTTCACCTTAAAGTACTCATCCACAGTCATGCAGCTTTGCTTAAAAGCTCATTAGAAGACTTAAAAGTTCTCTTTAAATTTAGTTGGCTTTAGATAGGAATCAGTATGATTTGTACCTTCTACTGGTTTTGATTGTTTGTCTCTGTATCTTTAACTTATAACAGAAACTATCCTTCATTATATTTCTAGAATGCCTAGTATAAGATAGTTATGCTTTGATCATACTTATTTGCAGATGTTAATAATAATAATAATAATAGAATAGACCACATCTATGTACAGATGCAAATAATAATAGTAATACAAATAAAAAGATGGAATTATAGCAACCTATTGTTAGGGTTAAGGTATAAAAGAAACAGGTGAGAGAGGGCAATATTCTGTACTAAAGAAATTGATACAGCATTCCCTATGTAACAACCAATTTTTTCCAACTCTTCATTGGTACCATACAAGACATAATCTCTCCCTAAACCCTGCTTCTCTTGCAGGAGTGTTTATGCAGTTAGATAATTAGTGAGAAGGAAACAGAAAGGCAAATAAAGGTAATTATTAAAATAAAAGACAGACTGACAGAACAGATGGAACTGACAGTTTGTGAAATACATAGAAGAAGCATTGCTTGATTATTTCCCATCTGAATCTGATCTCCTGTTCATTCTGGTTTCAATGGGTTTGTGAAGTTACTGGAGCAATTCAGACATCTCTCATGTGCTTCTACTGTTATACACATCACAGCCCCCCAACCCATTGGTGAGTAGTACTAGAGATATCCTTAAAAAACTTAGTATGCGAATGCTGAAAAGACAGTAACTATATGTAAGATAATAGTTCTTTAAAAGACACCCCCAGCGGTACATTTTTCAGAAAAGGTCAGTACCTCAAATTTTAACATTCTGATTTTAAATTCGCTCGCAGCCTTTGCTATTAAGCAAGAAGAACAGTAATAGGTGGGGGGACAGGGGGGAGGGGGCGGGGAAGGTTCTTTATATGCATAAAAATAATGCTAAGAATTATTTATCTAGTTGTGTAGGACCTTATATCCAAAGAGGAATCACAGTATATTCGGTATCTTTTAAAATCTGACAGAGTATTCATTGAAACCGGACACCAACTTCACAAAAACTTCCTTTTTTTTTTTTTGGTGCATACATGCAGCCACAGTAAGGCCTTAATTCATTCCTAAATTGGTTAGGTGGAAAGCACAACTTCTATTTCCAATATGCATCTAATATTTAGTGGATTCAAGTTTAAAAAAAACTTCATAGAATCATAGAATCATAGAATGGCTAGAGTTGGAAAGGACCTTAAAGATCATCTAGTTCCAACCCCCCTGCCATGGGCAGGGACACTTCTCACTAGAGCAGGTTGCTCAAAGCCCCATCCAGCCTGGCCTTGAACACTTCCAGGGATGGGGCATCCACAACTTCCCTGGGCAACCTGTTCCAGTGCCTCACCACCCTCACTGTAAAGAATTTCTTCCTAATATCTAATCTAAATCTCTTCTCTTCCAATTTAAAACCATTGCCCCTTGTCCTGTCACCACTCTTCCTGACAAAGAGCCCCTCTTCAGCTCTTCTGTAGGCTCCCTTCAGGTATTGATAGGCTGTTATAAGGTCTCCCCGGAGCCTTCTCTTCTCCAGGCTGAACAACCCCAGCTCTCTCAGTCTGTCCTCATAGGAGAGGTGCTCCATCCCTCTGATCATCCTCATTCCTTCAGACAGGAAGATAAAATAAAAACGTACCCTAACAGTACAGATTGGTAAAAGGAGAGTATGTTCTTACAGGCTTATAGTGCCTCTGTATAATTATGGCTTCAGGATTGCCCTTTAGAACAGATAAGTCTTGTTCTCTATTGTCTTTACAGAATGATAATAAGGGCTTGATTACGTATAAAGTTTGCATTCTCAACTGATCTAGCTGAGAGAGAGAAAGGAGGTCCTGCTGAATGACAATAAACCCAGACATTTCCTCTTTCTTCTAAAAATCACCCAGCCACAAATTAGAGACTGGTTAAGAAAAATGTCAGCCCTTAGCTATGTGTCTCTCAGAGACAGATGTCATACGTAGCACGGCCACACGTGCTGGTTGGAGGGGTAAACCATTTCCCTAACAATGGAGCAGAACCTACAGCAAAAATCTTTGAGACTCCTCTTCCCTGACACAATGACCCTCATGAAGCATGGGATTACTTCATTCCTTCCTGATGTTCTCTACTTGTCTGTGTCAGGTTGATATAATTATAAACAAGCTCCGGTGAAGAACTAATTTGATACCAGAAAAATACAAGATATTGGGAACAACTGGAGCTTGAACTGAGGTTGGCAAGGAGAACTGAGACATATGGAGTTATGCTTCTTCCTCTCTAGCACTGTAACTGTCTTCCACTCCATCAAACAACTATTTGCTTCTCTTCCTCTAAGCCACCTTGGCTTCATAAAGAAAGATACAATTAAGATTCTCTTAACAATTCCTAGACACAGACAGCAGTGGCCGTACTAACCCAGCAATCAGTCTAAAGAGGCAACAGGAACACTAATTCTATCTCTGCTTATATTCTGAATATGAAGTGAATTTTCTACTAAAGTTTGATTTAAGCTTTAATTTCTGATTACCAATTCACCTGAAATGTTTCCTCACACTGAAGAGAAACTTGAACTTAATATTTCTCTACCACCTTCTTTCCTTCCACATTTCCACCTTTCCTTATCAACGTTATTCTCATACTAAATCAAAACACAGCACTATTACAGCTACTAGGAAGAAAATTAACTCTATCCCAGCTGAAACCAGGACACATACGTTTAATAAAAAAATATTCCAAAACCATATTCAGATAACCCTGCCAAGATGAAAGCTAAAGGACAGTTCAGTTCCACAAAAAGTCATTATATTACTGATGTGCTTTACCTGCCTTTTTTTTTTTTTTTATAACTTGAACTTGGATTATTCACTCTATTGTATAGTATGAGTGCCTAATAAAAGCAGTCTTGGGAATAGTAAGTAAGAATAAATAATAAATAAACAAAATAAGTTAATCACTATGTTCAAAATGTTGCAATTCCTGGTCTTTTCTGTGGAACACAACCTTCTCAAAGGGAGGAACCACAGCTTTCATCAACAAAAGAGTCCTTTGGGTACTAGCGTTTCACTTTTTGGAAGGAAGAAAATGGAGCCTAATACCACTTTTGCACAAGTCCAGCTTTTCATTTCCGTTCTGTTCTCTTCTAGCCTTTGTTTTCCACTTTGAGAAATTATATCTTTCAGAAAGAAAGAAAGAGTCTCACTTTGTCTTAGAAAGCTAATACTTTTCTTTGGATTTCTGAAGTGTGTTTCATTACTTTCTCTAGATGATTCCAAACTCTGACCAGTGCATGTCCTGGGCAGTGTATCTTGAGGAAAAAAATATCTTCATCTATCTGAAAGAAGCGTTTGGCAGCACAGCTTTTCAGCAGAGTTCCTATTCTAGCAATCCGTCTCCACGCTTCTTTCAATTACGCAGTTAGAGAAGTAGGAAGAAAGGATTGCCGGGCCTGTAGATCCTATGATACCTTTTTTTTCTAGCCTGAATTCTTGCCATTGTTGGCATCTGGCCTCACATGGAAGCTCTGAGAGGTTAAAATTCATGTTATCAATTCAAAGACTAAGTAAGAGGTTAAAACATGATTTAAAATCCTTGCGCTTTTTTCTCATTTTGACGTAAATGTAGTAAATATATTTAGTAAATATGTAGTAAATATAGTTAAACCAGATCAAAAGATCATGAGAACAGGCAATGCCAGAAAAATAGATATCAATGCTACTGAGGATGTTCCTAATTCAGTTAACTTTGCTGAAATCCTACTGTCAGTATATGTTAGTTTTGACTCCAGTTGAAACAGAAATTAACCTTTATTGGCTATAAAATTTCATATTAAAAAACTCCACAGTTATTTTACATATTTTTTCTATAAAAATCCATCATTAAAAAAAAACCAAAAAACTGCAAAACTTTAAAAGTTTAAATGGTTAAAATATTTTTAAGTATTGTGAGAGTACATAAAATTCAGAAGTGATTCTCAATGCTGTATTTTTAGACTATTTTACCCATTAGAATGTTTCACAAGAAATTTTGCACTGTTACATTCTTGAGAGCATTTCAGAGAAAAAGGAGGAAAGGTACTTGCAATACATGACCATATAGGCAGCAATAAGTTGCTCTTAAGGCTAATTTATTCTGAAAACCGGTCTGATACACAGAGACAGAGACTGTTCCAAGGAACCACATCCCAAACAAATGGTGATGGACAGACCCACTCCATACTCTTCAAAGTTTAAGAAGTGGTAGTCAGAACACTAATCTCGTTTCCAATGGATTTATGATATCTCAAGTCATAAAGTTGCATTGCTTGAGACTGCTGACAAACGAATTGTGAATATATTTTTCAAAAAACCTAGATTATTCACCATACCTAATCACTGTCATTGCTACCCACCAGACAACCACATCCCGACCCCACAGCATATTATGTTTTCATAAACCAGGCATTTAGATAAGATTAAAGCTGTTCAAGTTTCATATTTAATGCAACTCTAGGTCTTTGGCTCATGATTTCATTTCTGACTTTTGCATCACAACTGTTGAGTAAGGCTATGTTCATCTGACTGGCATTTCATATCTTTCTGTATACCTGCCTTACAGCATTTTCAAAGACTAAGGTTGTCTCTTTCCCTGATGAGGATTAAAATGTTCTCTTTAAGAAACAGACATAAAATCCTTTAGAGAAATATGGCATACAAATGTATCTGTTTTACGCTTTTTTTTATCAGAGGAGAAGTCAAAGTTATGATGTAGCTCACATATTTTTGTTTAACAGCATATTTCTATAAAGTTAACAATGAGACTTATGAATACCAGCTAAAGTCCTGTAACGGTACCTAAATAGCTCTTTGTTCCTTACCCTGTGCAGATGAGAAATAGGAAGTCAGGTCTGGACTACAGAACATGAGCAAATTCACTGTCTTCTAATCTTTACACTGTGTAGGATTAACTTGATAAAATATCTAAAAGTGTGAACAATAAAAGCCAAGTGGCATTTTCGGTATTTTCAATTCACTTATTTAAAAATAAAGTTTTTTATTTCTTCCTCCAATGATACAGATACTTCAAAAGTATGTTTAAATACACTCATCAGTGCAACTATCAAAGGGTAAGTGTGTATTACAGAAACGAGCCCCCAGATTAAGTATATATTGTGAAATGTATGTGAATGTGCATGACTTGAACCAATGAGCTGTGGCCTGAAATGATGTCACAGAATGTGCGGCATTAAGTGGAAGGTTAAACCTACTTGCATCTCGGTTCATTAAACGCGGTTAAAGTGCAAATTCCCTCATTCTGACAGTAGTAATCACAAGGGTTCACTTTCTGGTCACAGCGCTGACTTTTAAACCCCACAGAGCATCTGCAGAATTTCAGTAAAATAGACCTATATAAATATTCTGCCTTTCACTGAACAGATTTTACACGCATTATATATAATGATGGCAAGACACACACACATACACAGGCACACACCCACAGGTAACAAAATTAATATTCTTTTTTCATGGAAGGTCCAATCCAACTACACTGAAAAGTTTGCTAATTGGCGTTGATCAAACACTTTAAAAACAACGGGCCTGCACTAACTGATGGCTTCAGGAATCTAACATTCTTAACGAAGTATTATTGTCAAACATACTATACATTTGTATTGATTGATTCATATTCCAATGGCCTTACAAATATTCAAGACCATTTTTTTAGTTTTGTTAACAGTGTTGGCATATGCTGCAGCATTTATGTATCATAAATCCATATGCAAATTAAGGTAGGAAACTTTTTTTTTCCCTTGAGATGCTATGGTGTTCCATATGAAATTGAAAAAGCAGTTCGTTTTATAAGGAAAAAGAAAGGAAAAATCACAAGCTTCCAAAATAGCCATTCTAGGTGTTTAAGCAAACGAATCGCCAAACTTTGTCATCATATTTGGGCCTTACATATTATAGCTGTGATATGCTCCTTTTGCTGAGATTTATGAGTCTCTCCAGTCCTCAACTAGAGACACTTAAGGAGATAAAAATAACAGGCAAAAAGAGCTAGATGAAAATAAAAGAGACACTGGCGCTTAAAGCATTTTCAGCTGAATAAGGACTACCATGCAGAACTGCGTTTCACTGTCTCTAACCCCAAAGCTGCAAACATCTATTGGGAACTTCTCTTCGATAGTACAGCAACTACAGTTTTTCCCCTTTGCATGTTCCAAAGTGCTTGAGCTCTCACAGGGAGGAACAGCTGGTCCGTCTCTTACGCTGGTCAGACTACAAAATCTAGGCATTTCTCTATGGAACTCCCTTGAGAGTCTGAATGCAACAGGCACTCTCTTTTAAGACCACCTACCTCATACAGGTCAACAAAACAAAGGGATGGCTGGATCTGTATTTACAACATTGTAATGCCACATCCCTTTGGACAATAACTTACTTATGTCACCCTGGAAATGAGACACTCTAGTCCAATTCTCCCTTCTAACATCTCATAGGTTCCTGGAGGATGCTCTGACCTCCAGATTATCCTGAGAAGTGAAAGACTATCCACAATGAAGCTTTTCTGCAGGGCAGAAAAGATCAGATCATTTATTAGGAAAAGTAAAAAAAAACCAGAGTATTACTAGGTAGCTCAGTGTAACTGAGAGGAGGAAAGAAATTAATTTCTTGCTACAATGACTACTTCTGTATTTTATAATTAGTAGCTGAAAAAGAAGATACACCATAGCTCTCAAGAAAGGACTACAGATGTAGGCTTTTCTATCTCTTCAGACGGTACTTAATTGCCTAGACTACAGAATCACATTTCCTTTGGTATTTGATATCTGGGCTTAAGAAAAGCATCCTGGATGATTCTCTCAACGATGGTAGAGGAGGGAGAGAGCAATCTCACCACAGAACAGCCAAGCCACTGTGGGCAGTGTGAAGGTTAGGGCAAAAGAAAAAAAAAAAAAAAGAGATACATGAGCATATCCTCAGATCCATAATGGATATAAATGCGGACATTATTCTTCCTATTCTCCAGCCATGGGGTTCCTTACAGGAGTGTATGGTCCCACCTCTCACCATCCTTGTAGGACAAAATCCACCTTTGATAAGGAGGGCAGGCAACCATCCTGTGCCTCCGGATTCCATTCCAGAACAAATGCCTAAACGGGCTTTAGATCTGGCCTGAAACTATTAGAAGTCTCAAAAGATATACCTTTGTATCTATATGCATTCACAACATATATCTGAGTTGTATTTTTCAATACACGTATTGCAAACAGGTAGACAAAGTATCGGGTCACAGAAATAGCTAGAAAAAGTACTGTAAGTTACGACTGCAACCACCACATTATACATCCTGGAGAGATCAAAAATACAGGCACATGCATAATAATTTTGTTATTGGTTGGCACACAGATATTTTAATGATCTACACAATGCAGGATACTCACAGACAGACAGGTATATTTGTCTCTGGGTCCAGCTGACATGTACCACCGTTGTAGCAGTAGCCATCACATAACTGACAGGTAGAGGCAATCTTTCCGTTAGTGCAACTGCCATGGGTAAAAAAGAAATACAAATAGCAATCAATATTTTATTAAATCTGGTGATTCCCCTATAATTATCTACATAATAAAATATTGGTTTTATGATATGTTTAAGATCTACTGATTGCAAGAATTCTACGTTTCTACTTTGAAAAGCTAGCACAGGTAGTGAGCTTATTACATGAAATATTATTAATCTTTCTTTTATTTATGAAAACAAACTATTATTACACAAAGCAATCACTGAGCAACATAGCAGCACATCTTACTACGTATGCTTTCATTGGTATACAATACGTCTCTCTGGTTGTCACAGATACTGCAGACTGAACAAATTTCAACAGTGTGGTAAAACGCAACTGTGAGTTTTATTAAATATTTCAATTTTTCCAAGCGAAGATCCGTTCAGTTTCCTGCTACATTATGCTTCCCCCAGTGAGGAGTGCTCCAAAAGTTGGTTCAAAAATGCAGGAGCCACAAAAAGGAACTGTTCTGATGTGACCTGTTCAAGGCTAGGCATTGTGTAAGAGATTTAAAGGATAATCCAATATAATCACTATTAAATCTATGATTTTGAACACAGTCACTCCCCTACACACACTTACTTGCATACTATGTCGTTACTGTCCTTGTTTATTATGCAGTGTCCCCCGTGACATCTGATACACTTGTCCACTTCACATTTTGGACCTTCAAATCGTACCGGACAGACACATTCTACACTTCCATCATCAGAAATAGTACAGGATTCAGAATTCACACAATAATGGTGGCAAACATCTGCAAGCAACATGAAAACTATTACTAAATGAGATTAAGGAGTATCATATAAAAATAATACCTTACTTTTCTATGTTTTGAAAGGTACTATAATAAAAACAAAATAATAAATGAAGCTGGTGGCTCACTAGCAACAACAAGAATCAAGAATACCCCTTAAAGAGATACATAATATATTAATGATATAGTCTTGAGAAGTGAAATAGAAGGATAAACTCATAAGAGATTTTATTTTTTCTTCTAGGTGTCTAACCATTTACGGCATCATCCCACATAATGTAAAGACCACTGATGAGAAAAGCAGAGTAATGTTAATGTATTTAATGGGACATTGGCTGAATAAAAATCTTTTGATACATTCACATTAGCATTAACAGCATTATGCTAAACTGAAATGGAAACAGTATTTTGAAATAATTTTTATTTTCATTTATCCACATATTAAAATTTCATGAAGTTCTAATAATAATACATAAAGACATAATCCATAAGTTTTACAAAAAAACTACATACATGCTTATCTTTATAGACTGTGCAAGACCCCATTATCTTATTTAACTGCTTAAATGTCAGCAGGACTGAGATTTCAAGTAGTGAATTCTTTAACTCCTTAGAAGAACCAGTAACTGTCTCATTTTTTTTCATATCCCCTTAAAAAAAAAACAAGTTGCCTGACTGAAGGAGCTTCCAGAGCTACAAGATACTGGTATCTTAACATGTAGGTTCATTTTTATTTATGTTGTAGCGACAACTTTGTTTTGGTGGGGTTTTTTTTTTGTTTGCTTGCTTGTTTGGGTTGGTTTTTTGTTTGTTCATTTAAGTCATCATTTAAGCTCCTTAATGGATCCTAATCATTCAGTCTCTATCTTTCCCTGTTTATAACACTTTCTCCAGTTCTGTGTAGTTAACATGCTGTGTTGAGCTTTTGGTGGTGTTCTTGATGGACAGATGAAGTAATTGATATATAAGATGTATCAATTCCCAACTACGTATCTTTATTAGCTTAGACTTAAACTGGTACATCTGAATAAAATATTACCTTTCTATCAAAACTAAAAAATTCATGTCCTTTAAAGCACAAGATGCAGCTGAGGGTGAGTCAGCAGCAGCTAGAAGCAGGGCATCATCATGCTGTTCACTACAGAACAAAACCTTGGCCAAATGGCAACTTCAGCCTTGAGCACAGCAGTGTAAACTCTCAAGCTGCCGTTTGACTGGGGGCACGCTGTAAGCAGCCAATTGGTGACTACTAAAAAATTGATAGATTTTACTGAGTGTATTCAAGATGGATTAATCATGAGTATACCTCATGAAGTGGGAAATGTTTTGCTTATGCTTCTCTGTGCTCAGTTCCCCCCCCGCCTCTCAGGGGAGAACATCCTGACTGCCATACCATTGGTACTCACCATAGAATCATAGAATCGAATCAGTTGGAAGGGGCCTTTAAGATTGTGGACTCCAACCATTGACCAAACACTGAAAAAACCACCACAAAATCATGTTCCTCAGCACCACGTCTACCTGTCTTTTAAGCACCTCCAGGGATGGCAATTCCACCACTTGCCTGGGCAGTCTGGTCCAATGTTTGATAACCCTTTCAGTGAAGAAAGTTTTCCCTATATCCAATCTAAACCTCCTCTGGTGCAACTTGAGGTGATCTCCTCTTATCCTATTGCCTGTTACTTGGGAGAAGAGACCAACCCCCACCTTGTTACAACCTCCTTTCAGGTAGTTGTAGAGAGCGGTAAGGTCTCCCCTCAGCCTCCTTTTCTCCAGGCTGAACAACCCCAGCTCCCTCAGCTGCTCCTCATAAGACTTGTGCTCGAGACCCTTCACCAGCTTCGTTTTCCTTCTCTGGCCTCGCTCCAGAATGTCAATGTCTGGAAGACTTGTGCTAAAGGAGAAAGCTTGGCTGTTGGAGGAGTTATTTCTGTTTGATTATTCATTGTATGTCTCCAGCTGTCTATGCAGGCTGTGGACTCATCTACATGGAATCATGGAATCACTACTGAGCAACCAGAGAGGCTTAAAAGATACTAAATGAAGTAGTTCATTGTTTGCTGTCCCCCAATTCAAGGTACAGAATGGTAATTTGCAGCAGGGGGGCTGTTTTCTGAACAAAAACTACAGTAGGTTGAAAGTTAATATTGAGAGACATTTTATGAAAAAAAGCATTGCAAGGGGGAAAGGTTTCCATGTACGTTAGGACAAAAAAACCCCCCAAAATCTAGGTATAGGAAGCTCATACTCTAAACCAAGTATTTTTAAGAATTGATTGTAGTCACAAACATCTTTAATCTTCTGCTGTATCTGAAATGTGTATGCTACATTTGGACAGAATGACACTAAAATAATTTTTGTTTGGGTTTTTTTTTTTTTCCCCTAAAGAAAGGAATTTCAGTTTCAGGGAAGGTAACAGCTTGTGAGATCACCTTATTCACTTTGAGTGATTGTAACTGCATGAAAACGTTTTCTGTTTTTTAGGTTGTTTGGACCTTAAATGATACACGAAATGAACTTTAACTAGTCTGTATGTCTTATTTCAGGAATTTAAAATAGGGAGTTATATTCAAATACATCAAATACATGTGCATATAATAACATGCACAATGTTAGTAGAATTCTATGTAAATTCATTCACTTAAATTTATTTCAGCAGTGCCAGTGCCTTGACACGGAGCTCACATTTTGGTTATTAGCCCTTATGTGAACTAATCACAGGAGAAACTCTGCATTGGGTAATTGGAGACGATAAGTATGAGGAAAATAAGGTCTTTGCAATCTGGCAATACTGCAAGTAAATGTCTTTTCCTTGCCATAAAACCCACTAATAATATTTTCAGCTTGGGAGCATGAGTAAAATACCTATGCACATTCATGTATCATCCTTTGCATATGAACTAGTTTCAATCATATCATAGAAAGACTGAAAAAGATATTAGAGGCAACCAATCTTTGCAATAATGCTATTTTAATACATTCCAACATGCATACAAAGTGAACTTGATTAATAAAGCAAAAAATCATACATGTGTGAATAAAGCAAACAATAATGGATGTGAATTTGTGTACACATTATTAACTGTAAACCTGTATAATTTCATAGAACTGTTATGGGCCACAAAAAAAATACTGTAAAAGATTGTAAGACTTTTTTTCTAAAAGTATTAAGGTTTAAATAAACAAAAGCTTAATTTTATTTTGTATTTTATAATGTGCGTGAGTCTCTGTACTGTGGCATTTTTCCAAAGTGTCAGCAGACAATCCAAATCTGATAATAAGCACTGTTTAAAAAGTACCCCTAAATTTACATTTAAATTAATTCTTTAAAAAAAAAAAAAAAAAAAAAAAGGATGTTTGCAGAAGCATTCAAGTAGAAACAATTTGTTTGGTTTTTGGGTAAGCCTCAAGTAAATATTTTTTCTTAATCTGTGTGTCTGTCTGTGCATGATTTATGTACTATACTGTTTTCAAATACCCAATTGTGTTTGCAGATAGTTATTTGTGGATCCATGCAGTTTGTTTAATACCAAGTGGGAGAGAATCACAATTACTGCTGGTTTTCCATTCAAAGGTTTCAATTTATTTCATAGTCTCCCAACTGGAAATACATTCAGTTTACTTCAGTACAAATCCTATTTAACATACACACTAACCCTTTCCTTGTTTGACAGACCTTTCACTAAAACGAAATACTTTTTGTATCTTGTAGATAATTCTAAACCAGACCTTTATAACAGCTAATTTCCCTTCCATTTTGTTTAAATCCAGCCTTCTTCAGCAAATTCACTGAATTACATACAAGAGATGATGGCTTTCGCATTTAATGTTCTATTCTATAACAAGCACTACAACAGTCCCCTATTTTAGAGTGTTAAAACAAAGCAGGAGTAGAAAAAAAGATTAAAAAAAAAGTAAATTCTGATCACAGATAAATAATCAGTTTTAGGTTGCTAGTGAGTCGTCATGTTGAAGAGACATAAGGAAGACAAACTCCAATTTTGAAATGAGTGACCTAAGGAAGAAATTCAAAATTTTATTCAAATGTCTTGAGTCACTGGAAAACAAATAATGGTGACCCATACTAAGAGAAAGCATCAAGACAAAACAAAGGTAAAAGGAGTAAGAATAGAAGGCCTATTGGTAGATAATCTTTTCCCTCTCAATCTATAAAAGATTAGAGAAAGTTCTAAAAAGTGCAAGAGCCTTTCTAAAGACATGGAAACCTTTAGAAAACAGTATCTCAAAGAAAAGAAACTGATGGGGGAAACTACGGAGAATTTGAGATGCAGAGAATAGAACCTAAGTCCTGAGAATTAAACAAGAGTAATACTTAAAAATCCTGATTTTCAATATCAGCAGGGGGCAGAAACCATAATCGGGGTGATAGACTGAGCAAGATGAAGGAATACAGAAGGAAGACACTCAAAGCAGTTGACAATATACTGTCTACTGGGGTTAGAAATAAAAATGAAAGGAAAGGTAGCAGTTCAAGACACGTGTTGGTCTGCAAAGATATGGAATACCAGACAAATTCTTTAACCAGCTACGCCAATTCACTATGTTTAGGTATTCCACCAGCATAACATAACAAATATAAGAAACTGGAGTAGAAAATTTTTACATAATTTTCTCATTTCTACTGACAGTCAGCTGTCTTGTACAGCTCCATTGTATGTATTCATTCATGAAAATCCTAAAATAAATAATTCCTAAAAAAGCTCTTCCTTCACCTACACATGGTAGATGGGTATTACAGAAATATGCTCAAAGACCACTTGAATATATCAGATTCCATTCCCTTAGCAGTATGAATAATGTTGGAGCTAAGTTTACTGAGGTGTGTCATAGAAAAATCACTCAAATCATGTTAAACTTCCAGTTTATAGAACTTTTATTATAAATTTAGATTTAGCATAACTTGAGTCTGTGAAGATTACTTACAATACTGACATCTGTCTCCTGTATATTCAGGCAAGCAGTTGCAAAAGGGTTGATTCCCAGCAGTGACACTGCAGGTTCCTCCGTTTTGGCAGAAACGATGGCAGACGGTCTGATTGCAGTTTGGTCCTGTGAAACCCAGCGCACAGTTGCAGGTAGGCCTCCCTAGTCAAACCAAAGAAAACTATTTTATGATAAAAATAAATAAACATTAAAACAATAAGCAGCAATTTAAAGATTGATACACTTATCATAAGAGTACCAAGTGTTAATGCGTGAGCCCAACTACATTTCTCTAGACGCTAATAAAACATGCATTTGCAATTCAGAACTTTTGCTTGAATTCAGAACTTTTTGAAAATAAAGTTGGCATTGAAAGATATGGGCACCTCAAAGACCGCGTCTCTGCATTTGACACTTGTACATGTATGGTCATTGACTCTTTATTTGGAAATTACTTTAAAGGATGGTCTTAAGTTGGAATTTAAGATACAACTAAGCTCTTCAAATCATCCTGCCAGGCTGGGTTCCTCCAGTGGCAGAGGATAAATGTTTGTATAATCAACATCAATTCCTCTTCAGAATACACTCTATTATTCTCAAATCTACAAAACTTTACATGTAATCACAGGAATATACAAATACTTTCTAATGCATTAATAGCCAAACCTTACATAAAAATTTCTTACTAAAACACAAATATCTGGGCCTGTTTTGTTACCCTACCCCTCTCGTACAATACATACTGGAACATAAAAATTGCTGTCTTGCATCAGACCAAAGATGCCTGTAAAGTCAATATTCAACGTCTGAAAAGCAGTGAGTACCTAGGGACGAATATTGGCACAAAATGAACTCCTAGTCTATAGCTTCCTTTAAAGGGTTTTAAAATAGTGTTTAAACTCTGATGCATTTTCCTCCTGTGATTCTTCCCCATTTTAATTTTTCCAATTTTTTTCCTTATCTAAATCCTATGTCTAAAGGATTTATAGCTTTGTTACAATTCCACTGTTTTATTAAATGGTTCCGCTATTCCCTGACTTTTTTCATAAGGCTTATCTTATTTAAAACTAACTTCTAGATCCCATAAATGTTTTTCCATCTCCTGACTTTGTTTTTATCTCATTTGTAATCTTCTCTTTAAGTAAAAGACTTGACGTGACCAACTAGCCATCTCCTTTCTCGCTTCCTAATAATCTATTCTCATTCTTGTTTATCTCCTACAAAACATTATTTTTCCCCCACCCTCCTTCCCTTTGCTTTCATTCTGCCTTTAGGGTTTTCTTAAAGTTAAGCAAAACAGACGGAGTTTAACACTTTTTTTTTCTTCCTGTCTCCCAAGATGGGAAGTAAGAAACTTCTTACATGTAGAGAAGAAACAACAACAAAAAAAATTGTCTATCTAGTTGGCCGTCTCATTAAAGTAAGGTAGATTAAATATTCCACAAACACCACAATTTTAATTTTCTTCTGGTGTGCCTTTTTTTTAATACTATGTTATCATTTAATATCATATTAGTTGGAAAATTTTTCAATGCAAGTGCTCTCATTTTTTTGACTGATTCATGCAGAATGATTTATTTGTTCTTTTTCCTTCACTTACTTCTTACTCTTCTTACATGAAACCCTTCATGTAATTCTTTCATTCTTTTCAATATTTTCTATTTTAAGCTATGCTAATTTAAAGTGTTTTGCAAATCATCCTAAAGGCCATGAGATCAGTTAGTCTCTTCCTCTAATGAGTACAGCAGGAACAAAACCACTGACTTAAAAATAGCTCCAACTAGTTTAATATGCATCAGCCTGGTTATTCATATCTGTCCCCTGTGATCTAAACATTAAATCAAAGATGTTGAACTCAGATGTTAGCACAGACTCTTTTTGTTTTTCCCCATGTATACACTTGTATTTAAATTTCTGCCCCCAAGCCAGGTGGTTTCACATAATCCTTCATCTGAAGCAGTGTTTCAATAAAAAAGTTAAAATAAAATAGTGATAGACCAGAGATCTAGAGGTCTGAAATCAGTTTTTATTATTAATACTCCTCTATTTTTTAAACTGATGGGGCAATGATATTTCTGTAGTTTGTAGAAAAGATTATTCTATTCTTTGCTAATGTAGGCTGATAAATATGCCAAACTGCTGACAGTTATATGAAAATTTAATATAATATAGCCTAAACCCCATTTTTGTCACTCAATTTAACATGACTTTTAGTAACATTAATAGTTCATTGCCTATTTATACACAGACTGTTGCCATCTAAAATAATACTAATAATGACATTTTAATCTGCCTTATTCTCATAAATTATTTCTGATACCAAACGGTTCCAAGAACAGTATAAAAAAACTGCAGTATTAAACAATGACAAACAATGCCAGAAGTTTTTGTATCACAGAATCATAATATTGATTTATGTTTGCAAAAGAAATAGTCATGTTAACCAAGATGTCACATATCTTATCTAACAAGCCTTGGAATGTTATCTCATGCACAGAGCATTTAAGTATTTACACTGGTTATGAAGTTTCAGGATCAGATCTGTACAGAGACAGAAGCAAAATGGTCTCCAATTCTCAACCTTCACCACCACAGAAATGTTCAAAACACATTACAGTATCAAAAACATTAATAAGGAAAGTGGTTTATGGAATGCCAACTGCCTCAAATTCAGATAACCATCTTTTGGTTTCCTTTATGCAAAGATGTGCTAAAATATTTTTCTGAAGGAAAACAAACAAAAAAAAAAAATCCCTGTTTTGAGCTCTTCCTTCTTCAGTGCAATCCTCAGCTGGATTTACAAGAATATTGTCTTCTCTTCCTCTGCCTATTACAGATTAGCATCCTAGCTTTCCTTATCCCCTTCCTTAGTCTTTTCCCTAACATCATAATCCCAAGAAAATTTCCCTTTTTCATTTACCTATGTTGAAAAGTGTTGACAGAGTGCCAAGAAGGACAGGGTGCCAACACACTCTCAGCATCTCATGTGTAAATGTTCCAGTTTCAAAACCACAGCAATAATATCTAGAGAGCAAGTAGTAAATTTTTTTGGTCTTGTTCAGGATTTCTCCACTCTCAGTTTACAATGAATGTGCATCCACTTAGCTATTTACTATCTCTAATTCAATTCTTGGATACACCAAGTTTCTCACTATATGTATATGCAAGTGGAAAACAATGCATGTAGTCCCTATATCAATGAGAGTATTTAAAATATTTCTAAATAAAAAAATCTAAAATAAATAAATTGCTGAGAATACATTAAAGTGCGCCTGGTAAGACATACAAAACAGGTAACAAAAATAATAATGAAAATTCTTGGGGGAAACAATGTAGTTGAAAGTCACTATTTTCTGAAGATTCTTTATGTAGCCTCACTCTTAAAAAATTAAGAATAATAATTTACAGATTTTTTTAATCTTAATTCTAGATTTGATAGAACTTGAAAAAAACTTATACAATTCTCACATATTTTTTCAAATGTTTTGCACAGAAATCAGCAGATTAAAGGAGACTACTTTATGGTGACCATAGGACATATGAGGTAATTTTTGGCAGTAGGACACACGGACAAAATACGTGAAGTTTTTGGCATGAAGATGAAATGCAGTTTCACTCTTTCATCCATAAGAAGATGATAAGGATCAAAATCCTCCAATGTTAAATTAGGGTTTTGATGAAAGAGACTGTAGTTACTCCTAGTTTGCCAATTAATTTGCTATAGAAAAGCAAATAACTTGTCAAATAATCTTCAAAAATGTCTAATAAATATTTCAGTGCACTATCTCTGTAATATCTAGGTGGTTTCTTTTGGGAATCTACTCATCTATCTTAAATTCCTATTTACAATTATTTTGTAACAGACATAAGTCTAAGATTAACTTTGACTCATGAAATTGCCTAAACAACCAAGAAGTATTATGTATTTTGTATGACCACATACGGCATTTTGCAACTTAAAGAAAAATGTATTTTGCGGAAATAGTATTTTTGTAAGCTTTCTGAAAGTTTTGAAAAACAAGACCATGTGGATGAATGCCTGTACCAAGACATAGATTATTTATTTCTTTCAGTCAGTGGTAAATTCACTACCAGCACTGTGTGTTTTTAAGTTGTTACGTGTGAATATGCACATTTAGTTTGCATATGTCACTTACTGTCACTGCTAAAGAATACAACGTGGCATACACCAACTTACTGTAAGTAACAAAATGTCTTCTGGAGTAGTTATCAGTGGTCTGCAGGAATCACAATAATTCATTTCTGTGTGGCTGATGAACCATAATTAGCTTTACCGAACCAATAGTAGTGGAGAGAAGCTGTAGGACTGTACATAATTAGTAGGTGAGATGATTGGGATCAATCCCAAGAGACAGACATTCTCTCCATGTTGGGAAAGAAAGGGAGAAAAGAACAATCTCTAAACGTATTAGAGTGGTCTCAAAGGCTGCTCTTACCAAGGCTGGTTGTGGTGGTTCTGCTGGGACCACTAGATCAGCTGTGAACCAGACCAGACAGCCCTGACATTGAGCTAAATACCACTCCCCTAAATATTTTGAGAATACTTAATCAATTTTCATTTAGTGGAAAGACATAATAATTTTTTACTTATTTTGGTACAAACATCACAATTCTATATGGTTAGACATACTCTATACTACAAATAAATGTCTAATTTTGTGAACTAGTTAGATCTAGTTAATGCGTTCAAGACTTTTAGTAAATTTTTGCTCTAACATTTTTACTTTAAACTCTAAGGAGAAAGGAAGTGTATTTTTATGGTAACATTTATTTTTTTCCCAAATTCCCATTAATTTGGCTTACTGGAAAGTGTTCATTATTATACCCAAACTTTTAATTACACGTCTCAGATGTGTACTTTTAATTAACTGATGACATTTTCTTTCTTCAATTATTGTAGTTCAATACAACTGTCATAAACTTATAAATTTTAATTAAAGCTGCCCCAATCTCTAGCTATATAATGTTCACATAGGAATTTGCCAAAAGGCTTAGCAGTAAGTAAACCAACAGTGAATAATCCCTGAATTGCCAGTGGGATTTGTTTAACAAATTAACATTTGTGTGCAGATAATGAGGTTCTACAACTTACCACATGCAGCAAAGATTTAGCACAATCATGTTTTAAAAAAAATGAGTAATACTCTCCAATTTACTTAATTGGTTATCACATTACTATTATATACTAGGCGGTGAAAGAGAAGGGGATTTACACATTCACTAGAACACACACATTCACTAGAGGAGCATTTCATATGCTGAGTCATTTTATTTAAATCAGAACACGATGAAAGGTTCGTTTTCAGCATATCTCTTCCTTGGCTTTTGAGCCAGAAGCCAACAATAAGGAAATGTCCTGACTCCTAGGGAAGCCTCCCAGCAGCGGGTACCCCCCAGAAGCTCATCTTCCTCTGAAGCTGAAGTTACAGGGAGTCCCGAAGCCCTCCAAAGGGCATGTGTGTAGAATGACACTCGTTAGATCGACTGCATCAAAGCTATTTGAGTTGGATAATATACAAGAATCGATAAGGGCAATCAGAGCTTCTAAGAAAGAGCCAAGCGAGCTGAAGTTATCACAGGTCATTTATAGGATTTGGATTGGCACTCGCACACATCTGACTTCTGCAACTGCCAGAGGAAAAAGTTTCATCATTTTGAACAAAAATTCATTTTAATAAAAGAGAAAATTGGGAAAATATGTGGAACTTGATTGCATCAGTTTCGCGGGACTGTTTGATGAGCCCATGGATCAAAACTATAAAAGCTGTTTTTTTGAGGAACTGCTTGTGAGCATCATAGTATGGGAGGTGGTACGCACAGACAGCAATAGCACAGCAGCAGAAATTAAGATTATATTGAGGTGAATTTATTTTAAAATAGTAATTTTATATTTTCCAGAAATGTGAGAGAATTCTCTACCAAAAAAAAAACGAAACCAAAAAAAAAAACCCAAACAAAAAAAACCCTAAAGTGTGCAATGTACCTATTGCTAGCGGACAGGTCCATTTGGTAGGGTGTGATATTATAAATCTAGACACAATGTAATGCCCAAGTTCTACAACCATTAATGAAAAACTGAGCAATTCCTGGTAACAAAGAACTTTTTTATTCCTACATGTAGCAACGTGCACGAATACAGTAGCATGAACACTAATGACACTGATATGAACCTGACAAAGCAGATCATCAATGAAGGCTGAGACAAGGAGAAGGACGAGAATTTCCCACCCCGGTCCAAACTGGGATCGGTGTGTGCAGCCCCTGCAGCTAAACGTGCCCTCACTGATGATGCACTACCTGCCTGACAAGCTTTGCACCCTGGTGTATTTGACTGGGAGGAGGAAATGGTTGTTTGCAAAAACACTTGAGGAATTAAACTTTGTTGACTTAATTACAGTTTTCAATACTTTTGGGGCATCCAGTTCCCCCTATAAGATACATAATTGCTTTAGTATATTATGGAATAGATTAAACTAGGATAAGGGGACATCTCACTGACATGCTAGTTTGTTTCAGAAACACACGATTTATGGCCTGATATAGATAAAAAATATGGTCTGATAAGAAATAGAGATTTCTTCTTAATAGAATATTTACAGGGTCCAGGGGCTAGGCATTCAAGGAAGATGAGATGTGGATCAATTTGAAAATTTTATCTGGAATGCCGGATGGGGTCACATTGATTTAGAAAGATATACGGTCCTTTTTTGCCACGTCTCCTGCACATGGTATGGGCTTCAAGGCATGGCTACCCTCATGAATTGGAAATGGCAGGTAGGAAATCTGGTTAACTTGAAATATGATTATAAAAATTTGATTAAACTGGGAAAGTGGACACAGCACAGCAGAAGAGTATTCCTATTGGTAAGTATGTCCAGAGAGAGTCATCAGAACCAGCTCTATGGTGGTCTCAGCTCACAAAGGCTTGACACGCTTTGGCCATGTGTGATACAGTCAAATTTAGTTGCAGTTAAAGGTTCAGATTCCCAAAACTCAGGCAGTTGAACAGTGAGATGTGGACTGTAATCATCCATTCTGGCTCTCCTGATGCATTTTTGGTGCAGGCACATTATCCTGTTTGACACCAAGCAGAAATAAGGCTGTGCCTGCATCTCCAGGCCCTCTGTAGGAGCTCAGGCCATGATTAACAATTTAGCAGAAGTATATTGTAGAATCTGTTCATATCTCTACTTTGCTCACTGGTGACCAAACCTACTACACTAATTATTTCAGCAAGGCTGAGAGATTTCAGAGGCTGGATTTAGCAAGAAAAGAAATAATTAAAAAATCCAGGCAATATCATAGCTGTGTGAGCACAGCAAGTGTGAGGTGCCTGGTAAAGAAAACACGAGCTGCTAGAGGTGCATGAGCCCTGTGGCTACTGCCAAAAGAAAAGGATTAAATAAAACCCTGGGGTCTCTGCAGGATTCAGAACGGAGCTGAGTTCTAGGAGTTGAGTTGTTAATTTTATGAAGCCTTTTAGCCCCATAAAAGTATCAATTAAATGCCAGACATGTAAAGATGTGGGAGTAAACATCCTCTCCTCAGATGACAAGGAAGTTCTGCACATCATTTAAATCACCCGTGACTTTCTTTCATTCACTTGCATGTTCTCACTAAACATGTATCGATCTCACTACATTGATAAAAATCTCTGCTTATCGTTTGTGTCAGTAGTTCCATCAGCTGTTAGAAGCAGTTTCAAGTATAATTGATCAACTTCAAGTACAAGTAATTCTCATTTTCTAATATTTATCATTATTAGTGATGTTAACCACGAACAACATTATTAACCCTCAAGTACTCAGAACTGAAAAATCCTGTTTGTCATACAACAGACTACTAGGTTTGCATTCACTTGGATTTTTGCCACCACATCTCAGTAAATAAGAGGAGGCTCCAGAGAAACCAGCAAGTGAAGCTAAATTACTAAACTATATAAGCTAATTAGTAAGGAACGCTGAGGACAACACTGAGATCTAAACCCCCTATCACAGAGACTAGGATACATAATTCTGAATTACAGGGAGCTCTCTCTAGTTGTGCTGATGTCAAGCTCCTGTTCTAAAATCAGGTGCCTGTACTTTTCTTACAGAGATCACAGTGTCGGTCATTTCGTCACGTAGGAGAAAATGATTCACAGCACCTTCAGCAGATGATAAGCTTCTGAGATGGGACAGTAAACTCTTCTCCAGCTGTTCGACTTTGCATCAAATATTTAAATATTCCTTGGAGCAGAAAACAGAATTCAACTTCTCCTTTCTCACATAATTACTAAATTTCAGACTACTTCTTATCACACTTTCCCTCTCTAGCCCAAACACTAACTGCATTATACAAGCTACAACAACTACATGTTAGGGACAAAGATCAACTGCCAAATACTCATGTTTTGACAGTTAGGATAATCTCCCTGAAGATAAGGGATGTGATTTCAAATTCCTTCAGGAAAAAAAAGGATCCAAGTTCTGATCAACCAAATCTTCCTGAGAATTAGATGAGTAAAATGCCTATTTTGTGAACTTCAGTACGACAAATGTAAAAGATTGTTACAGAGTTACACAACTCTGTAGTTTAAGGAAATAATTCTGTGTATGCCGGTAGAAATCTAGAGGCAGAATTGAGATAAAGAGAGCACGAGGTGTGTGATGTTGTTCCTGATGTAGTTTGACTGGACCTTACGCTTTATAATTCCATTTCACAGAATCACATAAGCTTCTTGGTTGGAAGGGACCTTTGAGATCATCAAGTCCAACCAACAAAAAAAAAAAAAAAACACAAACAAAAAAAACCAAACAAACCAAAAAAACCAAAACAAAAACAACACCAAACACCAAAACCAAAACAAAACAAACACGCACAACCACACCCTACGCACAACCACACCCCACACCCACCCACAAACAGACACAAACCAACAATCTCGGGCACTAGAGCATGCCCTGAAGTGCCATGTCTACACGTTTCTCAAATACATCCAGGGATGGTGACTCCACCACCTCCCTGGGCAGGCTGTTCCAGTGCCTGACCACCCTCTCAGTAAAGTAATTCTTCCTAATATCTAATCTAAACCTCCCCTGCTGCAACTTTACACCATTTCCTCTGGTCCTGTCTTTATTCCCTTGGGAGAAGAGGCCAACACCCACCTCTCTACACCCTCCTTTCAGGGAGTTGTAGAGGGCAATGAGGTCTCCCCTCAGCCTCCCCTTCTCCAAACTAAACATGCCCAGTTCCCTCAGCCTCTCCTCATATGACTTGTTCTCTAGGCCCCTCACCAGCTTGGTGGCTCTCCTCTGGACACGCTCCAGCAGCTCAATGTCCTTCCTGTAGTGAGGGGCCCAGAACTAAACACAGTACTCAAGGTGAGGCCTCACCAGGGCCAAGTACAGAGGCACGATGACTTCCCTACTCCTGCTGGCCACGCTATTCCTGATACAGGCCAGGATGCCGTTGGCCTTCTTGGCCACCTGGGCACACGGCTGGCTCATGTTCAGCTGGCTGTCCACCAACACCCCCACGTCCTTTTCTGCTGGGCAGCTTTCCCGCCACTCTTCCCCAAGCCTGTAGCGTTGCCTGGGGTTGTTGTGACTGAAATGCAGGACCTGGCATTTGGCCTTATTAAACCTCATCCCATTGGCCTTGGCCCATTGATCCAACCTCTCCAGGTCCCTCTGTAGAGCCTGCCAACCCTCAAGCAGATCAACACTCCCACCTAGCTTGGTGTCATCTGCAAACTTACTGAGTGTGCACTCAATCCCCTTATCCAGATCTTTGATAAAGATATTAAACAAGACTGGCCCCAAAACTGAGCCCTGAGGGACACCACTGGTGACCGGCCACCAACTAAATTTCACTCCATTAGTTACAACTCTCTGGCACGGCCATCCAGCCGGTTTTTTACCCAGTGAAGAGTACACTTGTCTATGCCATGATTCGCCACCTTCTCCAGGAGAACGCTGTGGGGGACGGCGTCAAAGGCCTTACCAAAGTCCAGGTAGACAACGTCCACAGCCTTCCCTGCATCGAGAAGGCGGGTCACACGGTCATAGAAAGAGATCAAGTTGATTAAGCAGGACCTCCCTTTCATAAACCCATGCTGGCTGGCCCTGATCCCTTGGCTGCCCTGCACTTGCCATGAGAGCTCACTCAAGATGATCCTCTTGATTTCTACACCTCAACACGTGCGTCTGTGCTGAATATTTACTTACCTGCTCCCTTTCCTGGGATGCAGCTAAATTCTGCTAAAACATCAAGATACATGAATGAAAAGCACTATTGATACCATATATATATGGTATATACTGCTATATTGCACATCGTTTAAGCAGGCAAAGCAAAGATGTTACACAGAAGAAAATTTATAACAAACAAGAAACAAATTCAAACATCGAAATTAAGGCAGATATAATAGTAAGATACAGCTGCTCAGAAATATTTACCAAGGAGGGAGGCTCCACAGGTTCCTCCATTCTGGCAGTAGTTGTAGCAATGGTTCGTTTCACACCTTTCACCGGAGTAACTGGGCCAGCAGTGACATCGAGGATCCCCCTTCTCATTTATAATGCACTTTCCTCCATTTTCACAGGTTAATTTACAGGTATCATCTGCAGCAAGAGCACACACACAATTGTTTTCAACAATTCCATTTCAAGTAGCAGGCAAAATGTTTGCATCTTAAATAGAGCAACATAAGGCTATCAATGGGGGGAAAAAAATATCACTTTTCAAAATGGAGAAAGTAAACTACGACTTTTGTTTCCACAGTGCTGGAACAAAAGACACTCTTAGGAGATCGTAAGCCCTGACTGAGAGCTGCAGAGGTGGTGGGGGCTGCGCTCCCCTGTAGAGCAGCGCTGTGAGCCCATGCTGTACCGAGCTGGGGGCCTCTGCGTGGCAGTTAGTGCTTCATCCACATGATGCCACAGGAAAGCTGACCTCCTTGGGATAGTTAGTAATGATAGTATGGGTTCTTGCTTGAAACTATAATTCCTAGTTAGTTTACAAAATGGAAAAAATGAACGTTGATTACACCTGAGGGATCTCAGAAAACTTCCCAGCTATTTTCTGGTGACTTCAGCCTTTTCCTGTTTGAATTCTTTGGATCTCTCTTCCACTCTCTCTGTTAACTAACACCCTTCTTAACTAAACCCTATCCAAAATATTTAAAATGCAATTATTCAGCCTTTAAATTCTCCTCAGAAATGGATATTTGCATACTAACTTGTTGCTTCTAAAACATATTTTCTGATTTATGCTTATTCTTGTCTGCTCAGTCTGTAAAATCACTGAGAAGAGATACTGCCTGCTGCTCTGCATTCATCGAGTGCTTATGGCAATAGTGCCACCGTCTTACCAGTGAGGTACTAGGTGACACAAATTCTGATTAGGCCAGATTCACTCTTTCTATAAAGCTGTTTTGCAATTAGAGTCGTGCCTAACTTGGAAACACTTTGAAAAATAAATCTCTATTCATTTCAGTGAACAAGATATAAAATCATTCAATGCTACCAACAAGAAATTAATTATAGACTAGCACACATACAATGCTCAAACATCCAAATAATTGTAATCCTAAAGAAACAGACAGGCACCTTTCCAGCCCAAAACATGCTTTCAGCAATAAGACTTTTCATTTCTCACATAGCAAAACAAATCCTGCGAAGGCAGACTGCTGCCTCACTAATCCAGCATTTGAACCCACATGGCTTTTAACAGGAGGGATACTACTAGCACTGAGAACTCTTCAGATGTTATGCTGAATTCATCTATTGTACTTAAATAACTAATGAAAAAGAGTCAAGGTTCCCATTTCATAGAATCATAGAATGGTTTGGGTTGGTAGGGACCTTAAAGATCACCGAGTTCCAATCCCCTCGCCATGGTTAAGGACACCTTTCATTAGAGCAGGTTGCTCAAAGCCCCATCCAGCCTGGCCCTGAACAACTCCAGGGATGGGGCATTGACAACTTCTCTGGGCAACCTGTCCCAGTGCCTCACCACCCTCACAGGAAAGAGTTTCTCTCTTAATATCTAATCTAAATCTCCCCTCTTTCATTTTAAAACCATTACCCCTCAGTGCTATAGCTCCATTCCCTGATCAAGAGGTCTAACACTGATAGACACAGTCACACCAACTCCTTTTTTTGATGTTTAAATAAATACATTGTGTTATAAGAGCAGAATTTAGGAATGACGGATATCCTCTGGCTGAATAGTGCTCTCTGGGATGGACTCTGCAGAGAGCAGTGATATAACTGTTCTTATGCAGCAGCCTTTTCCTTGGGTACACCCTTTCCTGCCCATGTATGTCCCTCCTCGGCAGGGTCTGGCTGCCTGCGTTCACGGCCAGAGCAGCAATGGTGTAGACACGTAACCTGGGATCAAAGCTATTTAAACAAAACTTCTGGGAACTGATCATCTTTCAGACAACTGCACCTCACAAATTTAGCTGAAACAAGACAACAAACCTAAAAGTCCTTGTGGGGGACTGACTGACACGTCATTATTTCAGATGTTTTACATTAAAAGTATGAAATACCATGTATGCCTAATTTTTTGGTATCCACCGTGGACATATACATCTGCTGTAACAAAGCTACTTTGTATTTGGGAGTTTGAGGATACCTCTGTTTTATTTATTTGAGTGGCTCATTAAATCTTTTGATGTTCCATGAACCATTCTTCAGTTACTCATTATAGAAGTTGTTTAAATGGATAATGTAGCATATCTTATTGGAGAGAAGGTCTATTTTTGTTTTGCTTATCTGTTTTACTTATCATTAGTCATGAATTTATAGAGCAGAACTTGGTAAAAACAGAATAAATAACACTAAAGTACAGACAAGTGCTCATTTTTATGAACCTTTCTTATAGCATATTAAAAAACATTTTATATTTCTCTTCTAGTGCAGTTCCACAGAAATAAGATAAAAAATTTGAAAAAATACGGAAATTAAGACAGACTGAATTCAAGAGAAGAACGGAGTATCAAGAGGCATATTTAGAACTATAAAACATGCACTACTAACTTGAGAAATCACCCTAACCACACCAAGAAATACATGCCCTCATATTTTCTGGAAAATATAGTGAGCCAAAAATTGCCCACAGTAATGATCTTTGAATCCAATTGTCTTTCAAAGATTGGGACACTCATGTTTTACACTTTATAAAATGCAATATATGTTATAACTTTATGCAATGGTCAACTGAGAAGGATCCTGAAAAAACATAAACGTTTTTAATATTTTTAACATCGTAGGATTATTAAAATTTGCTACTGATTTGGTTCTCTGTAAAGATTTTAAATTCAATAGTTGCAACACAAATCTGTCATGAAACAGCGAAAAGTTACTACAACAATTTTGAACTTTAAATAAGCTAAGAAATAGAACTGAAAGATGCAATGGATAAGCCAGTTTTAAAATACTATGTTAGATTTTAACAATATTGGGGTTTTAATGCTGCTGCTTTGTTGTCTGAAGGTAAATACAAGAAACAAATTACTCTTGCTGATTCACATCAACTAAGTACAAAAGGGGATCAGATGCCTTTGTGTGGGAGACAGGAGCAGAATGGTCCCACTGGAGAAGACAGAAAGACAATGAATACGGGAGAGAAACACGGAAGAAATGTTATAAAAAGCTGAATACTCTTTATTCGAATTACTGAATAAAGACCTCTGAAGAAGAGCTGGGAACAACTCTAGTAAGAACCCACTATTGGAACAAATTTAATCAGAAAAGTTTCTATCTGGAGTCAATTCAATACTGGGCTGAGCTTGCTGGAACTTGTACTAAAAGACCTCTCAGCTGCTTTTTTCAACTTCTGAAATGAAAGAAGTAAATAATTTCACTTTGTATTCTACTCCTATTCTAGCTACTGGAGCTTTCTAACATGAAAGAAAGGAAAGGTCACGTAATTTTAGGTATTCTCTCCTAGTCTGGTTATTTAGTCTTCTGCTGCCTTGATTTGCCCATTTCAATCTTAATATACCTTTAATAAAGAATCAAATAAATTTGATTTACAGTTTTTCTAGTTTTTCTTCCTGATATGACTGTTTGACACAAACATTAATGGACTTATGGCTTATTTGCTCCATCTTTGACTCTTTCCTTTAACTGAAAGTAAAAGGAAGATCTTACACAGAAGAAGCACCAATAAAGCAGCAAAACAAAGCTTTGTGAACTCTACTGGTATTTTTTCCATCACTCATTCAATTTTTTATATTCCATCCCTCTCCCTCAGTCACATACACACATACGCACATCTTGTATTGGCATTTCTATAGCAACCCTTTCCTTCTTGAGAAAAATGTATCTTACTTTTTTTGCTATTTTTTCCCTTTGAAATATCCACTGATTTCTGGACCAGGCAATTAAATGGAGAGATGAAGATATAGAGTACAAGGTTCATGAACTACATTATTTGGGAAAAGAACGGTTTCGCTCCCCACAGTGGCAAATGCTCATCTAATGGGGCAGAAAGGTATTTGTTCTTGCCCATCCTTCAGTCAGGGTGTAACTCAGCCTTTACTGAGCTGAATGCACCTATTAAAGACAGAGTGCAGAGTTCCGATCTTGTGGTAAGGTTTTATAAATCTTCCTGCCCCTCCAGATGAGGGTCTTACTATCTTTCCGTTTTCCATTTGCTGAAATTTATCAGAACTAGTTGTAGTCTACAAATTTTGTCTGAATGCTGTATGACAGACCCTCCTCTATGGTTTCCCTTCACTTTTTTTTTTTTTAAATATGTTCACTATACAATTTTAAATGGAAGAGAAGGGCTACAAAGAGGACGCACAGTGAGACAAAAAAACCTAACCAACACCTGTTGTAATGTAATCCATTTTCTGTTATTCTGGGAAATACCAGTCCAGACAGAAACCCCTTTGTAAATACAGAAGATATTGCTGTAAACAAAAGGTTTTTCTCAAATCAGAAGTAGCTATCTGTATTTGGCCCTGGTTCTATTTGATAGCTAAAAACACTGAAAGCAGGACAGCAATCAAGAAGATAGCATGGGCTGAACTGCCATAGCTTTTGCTAGTACAGCTCCCTGAGGCAGACTTTGTGGGTGAAAAGGTATATAGGGATTAACCTCTTCAACCCCAGCCAGAGCACTTGGTGTCTGCAATCTGTGCGTGCAGTGGGCAAGTCCCCACAGAAACGTGCTGAAGGAAACACCGTGATAAATTACACGTTTCATCTCTGTTCAGCAGTAACGTCAGATCTGAGTCTTTGTAATTTTTCTCAGGCTTTTCATCCAGCCAAGAGAGCACAAATATTTCCTCCTTAAAATGAAACTGATAAACGTGCAGCTCCAGAATAGTGAACCCTTGGAAGAGTTCATTACTCTTGCGCATTCAGCTGTGGTACAGTCTTCCTCCAACACAAGTCTCTGTATTTTCATCCTCTTGGTACGTTTTTTGCTTGTGTTACAGACAATTAGAGACAATAAACCTAATGGCTGCGAATCCTTTAGGAAAATGAAGTGGTACTTTACCCATTTGAAAACTAAAGGGTAGCTTCTACACTGAAAAAGTCAGACCTTCTACAGTCAACAAATAAACCACAAAAAGAAGTGTGTTCTGTCAATCAAAATCATCTAGGGAAAAATGAGACAGAAACTTATTGAAGAACACACTGGAACTCGCCTTCATTTTGTTATAAAAACATTCTGAATGATGCAACACACATGTTGTAATAACTCCGGTTTGATAAAGCCAAATCAAACCCAAAAGCTGCTTCTCATCAGTTGTTTGAGATGCTAACGAAACAGCTGTCTGAAGCAATCTGGATTCAGTCTCACAGAAAGCCAGTGAGGATTCAATACCTTGAATTTCTCACATAGGACTTATGAAGAAAAATCAACTCAATGGATCAAGTCAGTAGGAATATTATGCAGAATTTCAAGACTTACCTCAATTTTCTATTGTTAAAAAAACCAAACTCAACAATCCAATGAACCAGAATCTGAGTCAGTTTTTGGGATGTAGTCACAAGAAAGAGAGAAAGACTGAGATTAACTCCCAGCCACCAACCTTAAGACAGGCTGACTAACAAGATATTGTACAAAGCGGGAGTGGCATCTTTGCAATAGTCAAGCAAAAAACTACCAAAATGAAGAATGACATACTAATGTTTTGTAAAAATTATTATTTGTTGGAAGGCTTTTTTTCACAAGGATAGAGACGTATGCATTGTCAAAAGAGAATCTTCAAACACAGACTCTCCTGGGAGCACTAGTCGAGGTGGATGGGAACTGGAGATGGCTATCCTATTTTGACTCTGTCAATTTATGGAAATCTACTTCTACCTTCCTTACTACATTTTAAAATACTCAAAACACTTAAAGACACTTAAAAATATTAATAATGTTCAATATACTCCTGTTTACTACTGTAACTTGAATTATACGTTATTCAAAAAGTATGGTTTAGTCACACTAGTTCTCGATATCCACAAATACCACTAATTTGTGAAATTAAAAGACTTCTTAGATGACTTGAAAGAGCTACTGTGCAAGTACAAAACAACCACTTTTGTTGCTACATGAATGATATCTGCTAAAAGAGACTTAAAAAGTTGAATTTTCAGATAGGTGAATTAGTGGTAGCGTATTTTTGAACACATAAAATATAATGTACGTAAATCATTGTAACCTATTTACTATGTAACTGTTACATTGTGATTGAACGAGTAACTAAACCAAATTAATACATCCGTTAAAAAGTGTTCCACAGATACCCGTGTCTCAAATGAAAATCTTCTGGATTTCAGTCATTTATAGGGACAAACCAGAAGACCACCAAAATCAAAAGGAATATTTCAACTGACTTTGAATCAGGATTTTATTGCAAACCAACAACAAAAAAAAACGTTACTACATAACCTCCCTTTGGATTTATAACAGGTCAATCTTCTACAATATACTGATTTTGACAGTTATGCAAGGCAGGAATTGCTGTTTTGGGTTACCGACATCCATAACTATGCCAAAAATGCTCTGAGACAATGAAGACACTATAATGCTAAATTTAAACAAGGTGAATGCATGCTGTTTGGAATATTTCATATGGATTTTCTAGCTTTTCATCAGAAGAGGAAAGCAAGGCTACAGCTCCTGGTCTTTTTTTTTTTCATTATTGCATACTGTACAACTTCCTAAAGGAAAAGAACCTGGTTTAGAAATTGACTTCCAATAAGAAAATACATTTAGTGATAATCTCCACAATGTCTTTTGTTTGCAGGCTATTCGTGACCTATTAGCCAGCCAGCCATTAATTAGAAACCTGTATTAATTCACGATGCCGATCTCAAGGACAACTCTGATCTTTCCAGGGATATTTGCTGATCCTTGGAAGCCGAAGTGGAGCATCAGCATGAGAAAAACATTTAACATCCACTTCATACTTTTTTAAAAACGTCAAAATATTGCAAAACCATGCACTTTTCAGTGTGCTATGATACTGAGGCTTGTTTCAATTTGTAATTTATAATCTGTGAGGCTAAAAAACCTGCAATATACTATTACAAAACTAACATACAAGAAAAAATGTACAAAAAAGTCTACGCTAGACATTACTTGAAATAGAATTGTAATAAGAAAACTAAGAAACACTTATTCAGCAGCCATTTAAAAAGGCATAACACATACTGCAGTTGTGGGAAGATGCTGAAAATTATCAATATATTAAAAATGCTTCTCTAGGCATTTTCTGTCTATCCATAAAAATTTACAACCAGCAGTGAAATAGTTTAAAGCCTCTTCAGATCTTTCTCTAATAAAAACATACCTTCCTGAAAACTCTACCATGGCATAATCCTTTTCCCCACTTGTAAAACTCCAACATTCCTGAAATTACGGGTTCAAATTACTACCAATCACCAGTGAAAACCAATATTCTTTAATGTGCCCTTTCTTCAACACCTAAGTAATAACTATGGGTCATTTTAAATAATTTTAGGTGGTACTGTATCAGCAGAAAAACTTGAGAAGTATCCATCTCAGATGAACAAAGAGCTGACATTGGGAGGGGCGGGGATGGTGGATGCTCTGTCAAGACAAAGGGTGTTTAGACAAATTTGTCTCAAGAGTTAGAAACCTTGTACAGTGTACTAATGTTTTCCTTACATCTACTTCAGTGACATCACTTCTTCCCTAATAGTTGACATGTTTTAAAACAGGTATAAACTACTTTATAGTTGTATAACTATTATATAAATACACATTGACAGGTATTCAGCCAAGGGGGTACAGTTATAAAGCTTTCATTCACTGTATTTTTGCCAGAGCATTGTGTAGCACATATAAAAGTTGATACTGTAAATGCATTGTACTCCTACAGGAGCAAAAATAATGAATGGCTTTGTTATCTAGAATGCGTTTTCTAATATTATTTTACTCTCTAAATTATTATTAAATGTCTTGATACAGAAAGAGACAGGAGAGCGTTATTAATAGCATATCATAAACCATTAAAACACGGTTGTGTTAATCCAATATTAAAAGACTAGGCAGTATAAATAGGTGATATTCTCTCCACAGAATAATGACATTTCAGGACAATTACTTTAATTGCTAAATCGCACATTTTAAGTACTGAGGATCTCACCAAAATACGTATCACTTACACTTCTGAGCCTGGAATCAAACAGAAAAACATCCTAATACGTTCTGACTTCTCATACACATAACAAATCCTATGATTTCTAGAATCTTTTAAAATTCAAGCTGGCTAAGAATTCATTCCAGCAGTTTTATCACCTTAGGTTTGTCCTTAATTACAGTGGGAATAGTTTTAGAGTACTTAATAATCTTCTTCTATGGAAAAGAAGATTTTTACCCCCCTCATAAAACATAGCAAGAACCTAGTAGCTCTTTTGCTATGAGGTCAGGTTTCCCGTGTCTTGATACTAGTCATTACAGATGTTACTGAAAGATATAATTTTAGATAAAAATATTTCATTTTTTTTTTTCTTTTTTGCCTGTTACTTCAAAGTCATTATTATTTGCTATTTACCTACTGCCTTCTGACTATTGCTGCAGTCTAAGCAGAGTCTTGATGGTCTTTAAGATGTCTTTTTTTTTTTTTTTTTTTCTCCTGAATGGCTAATGTTTAATTTGGAATTCAAAACACTTCAGAGCTTTTCAAACTTATTTTGGTCGATATGAACACATTCACTTTTAAATATCATCTTGTATCAGTTGAGCTGAAAGCTCATTTATCATTTTGATGAATATAAATGGTTTTTTTTATTCAGGAATTTTGCTTCTTCGTATTTTGTTTCCACTTCAGGTAAGCGATACGGATATTGGATATCATCACAAAACTCTGGACTCTTAGACAGCCTAGCCTTTTGCAATGACAAAAACTGACCAGCTGTTTATTTTCTGGTTCTCATGCAGTTTTCAGTACCTACCTAAGAGGGTCTGATCAATGCATGTTCCATTCACCAACGATTTTCCTTCTGGACAAGCACATGTTGCACCAGAAGGGTTGAGCAAACAAATGAATTCACATGTCAGCTCCAAGCATGGATTAGGCACTGTTTAAAAACACAAAATATTAAAAATATTGATTTTTTGTTTATATATTTTTTTTTTTTCAGAATTACACTGTGTTCTAGAACTAGGAAAAAATTCATATTCAGATATAAAAATTCTCATACACTTCCAGTTTCCAGGATATCAACAGCCCAAAGTCAGTGAACACGCTCACTCAAATGGCAGTGCAAGACTCACACCAGGATGGAATCTATTCCAGTAACAAAAAATGTATTAATAATATGCAATAAATCCCCTCATCTGTTGCGGCTACAGACATTTGTATTCAGCTCTCTTCTAATTTTTTTTTATACCTCATTTACAGTGTGGATACACAAGGCAAGCATTTGTTCAATGTCCTTCCAAAGGAGAGAAAATGCATCAAAAAATCTAAACTAAACTTATATAAAGAAATATGACTAAATCTATTTTCAGTTTGTACAATCCGGCTCTGTTTCTTATTTGTCCAACTTGGTTACATTTCCCCCCCACCCCGAGGTGAACTTGCTCAATATTGAGTTTAAAGTAATTATGCTTACTCACAGTCCATTTGTTTGTAGCGGTGAAAAATCAAGGCACTTTTTGCTTTATCAACATCCACACTTAGATATTCTACAAGGCTCCTGCCAAATTTGTGTACTCTGAATGCACCATTTTTAGGACCTGCTCCATATATGTAATCCTCAAAAATGTCAATTCTATGTGGATGCAGTAAACCTTAAATAAAAATGAATAATTAATACAAATATATATTCATATTCAAATAATAAACAACTTTGATTTAACAATAACTTCAATTGTATTATTGCAATTACCACCTAAAGCTGTTATTATTCAGACAGCTTGTTTTGTACCAATAAAGACTGCCTTTTAAAAAGAATCTTCTTAAAAGGAACCTTTTCCATACTGTAAGCAATTAAAATCTCTAGATTTGCATTAGCTTTCCACAGAATTCAGCCTCAGAAACTGGTTGAATATTGAAAAGTAGGGAAATCCTGCAGTAACAACTAGCTAATTAGAACATACTTAGTTGCAATACTTTAACTAGAAGTTTGTGACAAGAAACAGATTATTTTGCCGTACTTAGAAGAAACTATTCTGACAAAATGTTTCTTCAGCTCCTTAACACATTTGAAATGCTTTCGTACCACACTTATTTTAATTCATAATTATAGTAAGTTATTACAAAATGAAATGCTAAGCCTCTACCAATTCCTCATTTTTAAAAGCTACGAGTGCTGATTAGATAACATCGCTGCATTTCCTGTGCACACCTCTCTGCAGAATTTCACATATTTACCTTTGTAACAACACAATAGCTTCTGACTAAAACTTCTTTGCCAGAGACATCTCTTCTTGATTTGAAGCCATAAAGAAAGCAAACCTATAATTCCTTGTGATACCTTGTTCCTACCACTATTCCCATTTACTGTAAAAGTGGTTTTATATTACACTTGTATTTATTCAGTTTATTCTACTGTTTTTCCAGTAGAAAAATCAATCAATAATTGCTACTCCGTATTTTATTTCAATACAAATACTTATAAATTTGAATTCATTATTTTATGCTTGTTTAATTAAACAGGTCAAAGTTTTTAGACTCATTGCAAAGCAATTTCTAAACTCTCCCAGTTTTCTTTCGGTCCTATTTCTCTAATTTTTCTATAGTTACTAAAACTGTCAACAGGAGATAAAAGGTGACATTGCATTACTGATCTTGTATTTCAGTATTAAATCTTACACGTGGAATTTAAAAAGTCTCTACATTCCACTTGCCACTTTCTAAATCCCAAATTTGCTGGGTTTGCCACAGTGTAGTATAGCCCTTCTGTGCTATAAAATATTTTAAAAGTCATCACCTTATATGCTTTTTAGTCTGTTGCAATGTTGTGTCTTTTTTTCTCTTGAAGGATAACCTCACGTTTATTCTTAAAATACAAATTATTATTGAGACACATTAAAACAAATTTAGGACACTCTGTCAGTCTTTGTAGCAGCCACAAGGACTAGCATAAGCACTGGGTATGTATTTTGTGACAGATTACAGCCTAGCCACCATGAGAAACTATAAGCAAAGGAGGTGCAAGCAACGTGATGAGGAGGAGTTACTGTCTTCTAAGCATCAGGCACTTGCACGGTACAGATCAGAGTTACAGGAGATTGTAGTCAGATCCTTACACTCGAAGTGATCCTTCTTGAGGATCCACATTGTGAAATAAAATGCTATTAAACCAGAATAAGATTATTTAAATCTGGTCCTACTCATTTTGGATTACGGGAGATTTTTTCCTAGTATCTTCCAGACCTCCCTGGTGAATTCCAGATTGTTGGTTAAAACAGTCAGTAGCACTAGATGTAATATCATCCTGATGAAACTGCACTACCAACTGCTCACTAAGTAATCACCCCAAAAAGCCTGCTTGCAAATTATTTTTTTTTATGTTTCCTCTCTTTCCTTAAATTTCATAAATTGTTACATACATTATAAAATTTTTAAAAAGCCAACATGCAATTCTATAAAAACAAAGTTTCTTTAACCAGAATTTCTTTCCTTATAACAGGAACTTTCTTCATTCACATTCTGTTAGCAGAATTCTGTCATTACTTACTGACCTGAAAGCCAAATCCATTACTTTTTCCAGAACTGATTCAGGTCAACTGTTCTAGAAACTATTCAATCCCTGTCCTATGCAGAGAGCTCTAATTTCTAACTAGTCAAAGTCCTCTTGTTGCTATGTGACTCCAAGTGAGGCCAAGCATATTAATTGCAATGATATTTCATAATATCTAAGCTAATAATTAGACAATAATCTTGGATATTTGCACATACCACTGAATCTTTGTCCCCCTAAAGTAACTATCAGATTATCTAAAAGTTAAAATTATCTTAAATATCTATTTCTTTAGCTATCTGAAGTGTTATCTAAATAAAGCAATGAATATTACTTAATAATCACTGCTTTTTGCTTACATAGTTGCTCTGAATAGTGAAACTTCGGCCAAATAAAATAAAGTAGAAATCATGTTATAGAAAAGCTCTCCATACCTTGTTTAGTGCTTACAGACACTACTGAATCGGAACCGTCAAAAAGAACACTGCCAATAACAGATAATTCAAAATCAGCCCAGAACAAACGCTGACTGAACTGATCAACTACGAGACCTACAAAGAAAATAAAGTTCAAATAGGTATATAAAACCTGAAAAAAAAAAAAATTAATATTTTTATGTAACTGGACATTTTTATATATTTTATATTCTTGTGAACATAAAATACGGTCACAATGATGGGAAACCAAGGAGAATAAAATATAACACCTTCTACTTAAACCTTCCCCTTGAGGCAGCCATGGGTTTTTACTTTAACTTACTCTTCTAAGGTCAGTACCTTTTCAAACCCATTGTCCTCAGCAGGTAGAGATGTATACCAGGTGAGAATTAAATATAGAATCTAATCCTGTAATTTGCTCTAGCAACAACAACAAAATCTATTATGTCAATAGATTTCTAAGCAGTAGCACTAGTGTGACCACGCGTTGAAAACAAGGCATTCAAATTTCTGAAGAGTCTTTCGAACCTATCCCGTTTCCACACGTATATAATTACGTTCTTTTTCTTGTTATCACCAATACTTAACATGGAATAATTATTACAGAATTAAAAATCAGATTATGTCAATTAAATTAGTGTTACAAGACTTAAGCAGCAATATTGACAGATGTATATATTTGCATAAAAAAGAAAGCACAAGAGTGAGTGACTGAGACCATGAATGAGAATAAAAGACAGATAACGTTGTGACTACCCAGCCTCTAAGCAATAACTAGTTAAATCAAGCAGTTCATGTTTCACAGAGGATGATTAAATGATTAATGTGCCATTTTAGGTCCTGTCAAAAGCTTCAGCCTGAAAAAATATTTGAACCATAAAATAATTTAATTCTAATCTTTGAAGTTGTGGTGTATTTTTAATAAGAATGGGAAAAAGTATTTTTCTTCCTATTTATGTAAGTAGGTAAGTCAGAAAAAATACATCAAAAAAATTTATACATAACAGCAAAAATTCTCCTCTTAAGGTCATAAATTAATCATCTACAAATAGATGAGAGGAAGTGGAGGAAGTCTGATGCATCGACCAGTGAAATATGTTTACATTTTCAACTCCGTTAAAAAAACAAAAACCTCTTTAAAAGAAATGCTGGCATACAGCTAAAGATAATAATTTCTCGTAAAAGATAATCACACTGTGTCAACTCTGTGTGATACACAGTACCTGTAAGGGGGGAATATTTTAGAAGTAGTCCCCAGTTTCCAGCTTGAAATTATTCTTTGCATTTTAGTAAGAATATTTTAATATCAAATAATAAATAAATAAATAACATTCTCAATGTATCTTTCACAGTATCAGAGATAACACAATGTTAAAAAGTATTAATTTTTAGATTTTTACATATAGCACTTCTGTGATAGTCATTTTTATGTAAATCCTGTGAAGTCAAGCCCAAATGCTTAAAACTCTCACTCTCTCTTACTTGAAATAAGAAAGGCATATTTAGTAATAAATTTAATAGGAGTGGAACACAGATGCTTAGTAAAATCTTAAACTTCATCTAAACAATAGTAGTAAAGTCTCATTTGGGAGGAAACAGTAAAGGTTTGGACTCTCTCTTTGCATACTCTCTACTAAGGCATGAATCTGCGCGAAATATCTGATAAAAATTTTAAAGACTCCATAAATATCTACTTTTAACCATGAAGTAAAGGAAGAAAAACACAGAAGGATGGCATAAAAGTGTTTTCAGGCAGTAGAGACAGGAAAATGCAATACTGTGGCAAGGTATTTGTAAAATTCCCTCTTTGCGGAGTCTGCTCATTTTTGGTAATTCTGCTAATTTTCTTAATTTTCATTTCATTCATTCTTACAGGGAGACCTCTGTCTCGTTAAATGTTTATATGCAACTTTTCTGTATATAATATATCAAGGAAAAAATTACGAAGAAGCGCTCTAGCAGTTCTGTTTCTGGTCAGGGAAGAAGTAAATGCATTTTCATGTAAGTTTGACACCATTACTACCCACAAATCTCAATAATTTCACTAATCTGATACTGTTGGCCAAAAAACCCAAAAGAGTTTAAATGTCCTTTAATGACCAAGGAAGTGGTGACTGGCTCCATAGGACATAACCTTGGCAATCAACCAGCCCGATAATAAGAGA
Organism: Numenius arquata; assembly: GCF_964106895.1. Taxonomy (NCBI): domain Eukaryota; kingdom Metazoa; phylum Chordata; class Aves; order Charadriiformes; family Scolopacidae; genus Numenius; species Numenius arquata. Next base: position 6,283,019 of record NC_133578.1, on the reverse strand, counting down.
CAAAAAAGTGTAATTCCAGCAATTAGGACTAAGTCTAATGATTTGTACAACTGATCTGTTCACAATGTTGTATATAAGAAGTTCAGCAAAGAATATGTAGCAACTCTGATAAACATAAAATTCTGTTGTCTTTCAGCCTGAATAATCAAGTGTCTTACTGAATTTACTATTGAGTATTTTTTATTATTACTATTGTGCTTCTTTCTTACCTAAAAAGCATAAGATTCCTCAGAGATTTCCTTATCACATATGTAATTTCTTAAATTGCTATATTTCAATCTAATCATAAAAAAGAGTGTTTCCTTTAAGGGATGAGTGCAATTTATGTACACAACACCAAAAGCCCACCTTAACTTGGGACTTAACAGCCTGTTAAAATATTATTACTTGTTGCTGTGATAGCGGCAGCGTCTGAGACGCTTAGATATTCAGATAGCATCCTCTTGAAAGAAGCCTATGTTTCAATAGATACACGTACCTAAGCTGGACAACCCCTAATTTGCAATGCAATAATAACAAATTATCATTGTAAGCCTGGAGAAACATCAAATATCGCATGAGAAAATGGGTCATGAACAAATCATTTGTGGTTTCAAGACAGGATGCTGCTATTTAAGAGAGACGCATTTCATTCTGGATTTATCATTTCCTTTGTCATAAAAATTACTTTTATCCTGCCAATGGAGTCTTAATGGTAATTCAGAAGAACTTAATATGTACTGCAAAGCTTCAAAATAGTTCTCTGAAATACTGAGATAATTAAGTTGTTGCTTCTTTGAATACTTAAATCTTGTTTTATACTATTTTGCAGTGTATTCAGGAAAGTAACTAGAATAGGCTGTGAGATTTCATACACATTCTGAAAAAAACATTCTAACTGCTGTTCCCTTAATTGATTTTCCTTGTTCAGTGCTATTGAAGAAATCATATTTTAACTGATTATATATAGTCCTTTGGTACTACTTTGTAAAATCATCATGGTAAACTCTGTTACAAAAGTATAAGTCATATTAAGGCATAGGACTTGAAAACAGAACTAAGAATTTTGCTAGTAACTGCATATGAATAACCAGAATACGTATTCTAAAAAGTACAGAATATTTTTACATACTGAGAAACTGGAATTCAGCCAACAAATCTACACTGAATTAGCAAGTGCCATGTAATTAGGAAAAAAATGCATAAGTTGTATACCTGTAGGTCTTTGTAAATTCTTTTGAACCAATATTCTTCTCAGAGTACCATCCATAGATGATTCCTCTATGTGAGAGCGATCCCCAATAACTGTCCAATACATCATCCTAAAATAATAAAAAATAAGCTGGATGCCTATACAGAACCTCAAAACACTTCACTGACATTAAATGACTGTAAACTTTCCAACCTACCCAAGAGATGGGAAATTGATCCTGATTTATACCTAGGTAAATTGAGCAGGAATGTTCAGTAAATGACTTGTAAAGGTTTAGACATTTGTAGACATCAGTTTATTTCTCTTACTCTACTTTGCATTTTTGTTTGAATTACCAAAACAGAGTAATGTTGAAACATACATACCCTTTTTTAGGATTTACAGCAATTGCATATGGTTCTCCTGCCATGCTCGTAAGGAGTCTGGTACAGTTCGGTCCGTTCAGTTGACCTACATTGATGGAGTACCGCAGACTAGTCCAATGAGTCGTGTAGTAGCTGAACCAATGCATTCTGGAGTGATCAGTCCAGTAAATATTTCCAGCAACCCAGTCAACAGCAATGCCCCTAGGTCTTTTGAATTCTGGACACTAAAAAGAACAGATGTTAAAGTCAGATTTATGGAAATGATCTTTCACAGCTGCTGCACAGACACAGATTTATGTAACTTTTTCCAGTCAAGTAACTTTTACCTTTAATATGATGAAATATTTAAAAACACTGCAGTAGAAAGACATAAATTCCAGCTGTAGATGATAAGCTCTATGTGATCTGCTAACAGGTCTATTCAGTGTAGAAAAACAAGTCAATGGTTCAAAAATGGTTTCTCAAGTCTCAGGCTACCTATGTTAAAAAAAGGCACTTAGGTATCAACTACTTGGTACCGAAGCAAATAAGTGTTACGTACTTTAATTCAAAGGAAAGGGAAAGGAAGCGTTAAGATTATACAGCTATTATACTCCATGCAGAACTATCGTGTGATGTCCCATCCCAAAGCCCACAGTGAAAATGGTGCTTGAGACCATCCTGAGGTATGGCTGCTCAGCAGTCTGCCAAGGATCAATAAAATCACCGCATTTAGAAGGCTGCATAAAATTACCTCTGTCTTCTGACCAATACTAGTCTGAAATTGTAAGGAAATTTTTAAATATTTCTCTTCCCTTGCTGTTAAGAATTCCTGTGTTCCACCACCAATCAAAACTAGAGTTAGTACAATATTCAACTTTACATGAAGAAGTGGCTTGACTGATTATAACTTTAGAATTATAAACTCTAGTATCTCTGTAATGATTTTACAGTTACCATTAAGGCCTAGATCCTAAAAGATGGTCCTAAGGATAGAAATTCATATTGCAAATACGAATAAGTTTCTCTAAAGTTTACTGGAATTCCTGCAGAGAGGAGTAAAATCTGTAAAATAGGACTACCCAACTACTTCTAACATGAATAAAAATATCAAGCATATCATAAAAAATTCAGGACCCACATGAGCTAAATACATATGCAATTGTTTGCCTGTTTACCTAAAAGAGCATCAAGCTAAATTAGGAACAAAAAATGTCTATTCCTTAACAAATGCAGTAATGGAGTGCTACTAAGCCGTGTAACTAAAAATCAGGAAAGAAAATCCTAAAATAACTTGTTTTCCTCAGGTGTCAGAGATCTCTAATAACACAAGACATTTGTAGACTATTTTCATCATAAAATAAAGGTCATTTCATTCTCCAGGTGAAATAATAGGACTGCAAGGGTGAATGTAGATAGTTCATTGTTCAAAAACCTTTAATTCTGCAAAAATGTCATAGAATGCATGTTCAAAAGATACTCAAAACCCTGACTTTCTATTTAGATGAGTATTAAAGCAGAAAAATCAATCACTGCATTCACAAAACTGTATTTCTTTAAAAACGGGGTCACAGTCAATTTTTTCAACTGAAACAAAATAAAGCATCAGAATTCTTTGTTATGAAATTATGATACTGGAAGCATATGCTTACAGAAAATCCACAAAAACTAAACTTTTTTTTTTCCCCAAGAAATTCAGCATTTGTGTGTAACAACCTCTTTTTTTCTTTGTTACGGTATCCAAGCAACATTCATGTAAAGGACAAGACACCCAAAAATGTGCGTATTTGCAGATAAGTGTCATTGTATTTTTAATCCAAACTCCTTTTAATTCTGGGTAATATGCAGGCACCTGTGTCAAGAAGCGTCTCATACCTGGAGATCTCTAGTTACTACTTCGGAGAGTGCAAGGGTTAATGGCATCGGCCTACAAGGCTGGAACCAAATATTCTTTTAAAAGGAGACATGGTGTCATGGACATCACAGTCCCTTGCCTTTCTTTGGATTGTTTACACTAAAACTGTATTTTTTTGGAACCTGGTAAACCTGTGATGGGAGTTACCATCCACAGTGACAGATGGTTCCCAAAAAGCTGGTAGTAGAAGCAGATGAGACAAAGGGGACATCCTAAAAAGATTCTGGAACAAGTCTGGGTTGCTTACTAACACTGACCCTTTCTCACTCTTTTCAACTCTACAGGAGAAGGGAAATGCTGGGATGCGTATTAAAGATCAAACGAATGAGGAGACAATCAGAAGAATTAGAAAGCAGCCACCTGATGCAAGAGATTAAAAAAAAAAAAAAGAGAATAAAACCCACTAGCTAATGCTATGGCTGTGTAATTCTCAGTTGTGTTCATTAAGTTTCAGCCGAGTTACATCATATTTCTGATGTCTTATGCACCTTCTCATACTGTCTAGGAAAATTACTGTAAATGAGCTTTTACCTAATAGCTTATTTGGATTATGTTAATTTTAAAGAATGATTTTGCATGCAGAATAAGGATGAAAATACAGGAAATCACATTAATATTTTCTACAGTTATTTTAGCCCACTTTGATGCTAAATCCAACGTACTACAACTGATTAGAAAAATTGGGGTTTGAAGTCTAATTGCCTTTTATAGAATGGTAGTCTCTGCACAGCTACAGACCATGTCAGCTTGATGACTTTTGATCAGAACTAGTGCCTGTTGCAAAAAAAAAAAAAAAAAAAAAAAAACCGAAAGCTGCAGTAGCAGCTTAGATTTGGAAACCACTTGGATATAATGGTAAATTACAGGAAAATTTTGAACCCTGAAGTTGAGCTTTAACTGGAGACAATGTGTTACACATGCAGCAGGAACCAATCACCTTGCAATGCTTAGCATTTTAACACAGGAAAACTAAATTACAAATCTAATTTATATCATAAGCACGTGTGAAGAAATATTTCCTCTATTTACTTTACAGACGGTTTTGCTATGGCATTGCCGTAGAATAAAGTAAACCAATGATTTATTGTTGCCTAAAATACCTTCATTAAAAAAATACATTATCTAATGAGATATTATTAGAACAGGAAAAATAAATGAGAAACAGCAATACTCGGAAACTTTTAGACTTTTACTCATCGGAACAGAAAATATTCCTCCACAGAGGAACAGCCCAGTAGGTGCAATGGTTCACCAAACCACCCTTTGCATTACACAAGTAGGATCATTTAAAAATTCCAAGCAGCTAATTCCAGAAAGAGAAAGTCTTCTAAGTACATAAATTCCATCCACACAGAGACATAGCTTTCGGGTAAAACCATAAATTAATGCTAATTAGAGAAAACAGTCTAGAAATTGTTTCCATTCACAGTGATGCACTGAGTTTGACTGGGCCCTGGGGCAAAGGCTGGGAGTGCGTACGCGGATATATATCACAAGACTAGTTAAGGGTCCTTGTTAAGCTCTCAGAACAGTGGGGCTGGAGCAAACTGCTAATATACTGACTGGAAACATTACAAAACCTATGTTTTTCTTCCTATTATAATATACTACAATTATTTTAGTGTTCAGCTTTGCGTCCTCTTCCATGAAAAACAGCACTTAAGTGGCAAGTCACTCTGTGTTGAATATTCACCTCAAAAAAGTTACACGTCTCTCTCCAAGGATTACACCAGTCAACAGCTGTACCAGTTATCAGCAATTCACTTACACCATCTTAACCCGATTGGAACGCAGTCCTCTCCTGCATCTGTCAATAAACTCTGAAGAGTTGATATTTACTATTTCCTTTAATGCTTCAATTTGTACCAAGCTTAAACCTCTTTTCACAGAAAAATACAAGAGATACTTAAAGTTATTCTCTGAGGAAGGCTCTTGATATGCTAATTCCACGGAGCAATTGCAGTTGAGATGGATTTTTGCATTAATGTAATTACCTGAAAATGCAGGTGACTTTGTTCAAGCTTACAGTCCTGATTTACATATCAAAGTCTAGATATAAAACTTAGAATGTAACCATTGAAAAATTATCCATTTAAAAACTTGGGTTAAATTTAAGGAATTCTCAAGCTTTTCAAAACCAGATTTAAGTGACAATATTAAAGCAACACTATAAAACCAATTAACCTACTGATCAGTTATATATAAGGCAATATATTTGAGCATTAATGAGATAATGCTGGGAAAATATTCTGAAGTGACTAGAAAGTATTCTTGCATAATGGTGAAACAGAGATGAGAAAAGCAAAAAGATTTTCAGTACTTTGGAAAAATAATAGTACTTCAAAGAACATTCTATATTAGTTTAAACAGGGAGACAATGTCAAATCAGCTATGAAAACTTCAACTTCATTTGCAAAATTTCAACTTCAATTTCTATGAAGAATTCTCAAGGAAGCTTATGTTCAATTTTATGGACCTGTAAGAAAGTGTAAATCCATTAGAGAGGCTGTGTGCCAGCAGACTACACGTCTCCTTGCAGAAGGCATCTGCATATTAACCAAAAAGAAACAAATTCAACAAATAACAACAAAAAACCCCAACACTTGAATTTCACAAGACTTTACAAATTCGTTATTTTCTAATCATGAACACATTGTTATCTTCAGTTCAGCACTAACACTTCCTTGAGAATTTTGTAGAAATATATTAGGCAAAATGAGTATCAATCTGCATTTATCATTTATTTTATTTTCAAGTCAAGAGCACTTGAAATTGCCCTCGGTTATAAAAAAAGACATTTCTGTTGTAAAGTGAAAAACTACATTTATGTTTATTCAACAGAATACGCTATGCAGTTCAACATATAAAGGAACATATACTTATTTGCTCTAATTTTTAAATGTTTGTCATAGCTTTGCCAATCTTATTGTTTATACGGTCACTATAGAAATCAAGCTTCTCTTTGGCCCATCGATGTTTTCTGTTTTCCAAGGATTTGAAATTCACGCCTTCCTTTAAACCATCTGTTGCTTATATACGTCTATTATATCATCTCTTTTCTCTCTTAAAATAAAAAATCTCGATGGCATACAACCTTTCCAACTCTCTAACACACTGGTTATTTCTCTGTAGAAAAATTTTTAAAATACTATAGTTGTGTTCTCTTAGAGACTTGACCAAGTCTGTGAGAGTGTTGAATGGAAAGGCAAAAGTACACATATATACCATGTGAATAAAATAATTCTCAGACGGACATTTTAGTTTACTAAATTGGTACATGTTATTACAGACAATCAGAACAGAAAAGTAAATTGAAAGAAATTTGTATCATGTAATCTTTGATTTTCATCACTTACTATCAAGCCGCTGTTACTCTGCCTTCTCTCTCTGTCATGAAGTTTTCTGTAGAAAATCCCTCCTGGATTAAATTGAGTACTCCAAACAATCATGTCCCCTTGAAAATATGCATCCATTCCAGTTATCCTTGAATTATGTTCAATATGTGATATTTGCTGATGAACATCACTGTAGTTGAATGGATATGCAAAACCCAGGATGTCAGTGTCATTAGCAACATAGAGAACTTGATCTTCAGAGCCTAGGGATTATTATAATGAAACAAAAATAAGGTAAATGTCAAGTAATGCAAAAATCAGTGCTTTTCATTCAAGTAGCTTTTTGGTGTTCATCTGATATAATTTCTTATGTTAAAATTATTTTCTGATTGACGAAGACACTCACAATCTGGGCAATAAATGCAACTTTTCATACTCTGATACCAGTATATATTACTTCAATGGTCTCCAAGCTTACACTGTGACACCTAAGACTATCTTTTAAGGAGTATTTAATATAAGAATTTGAACACTTTAAGCAATATACAAAAATAGGGACTATTATGCATTAAGCCCATATTTTATTTTTATATTAAGCGCATATTTTTATATAATTATATTTTTATAAATATAAACATAATTTAATAATGGATATTTACATAATTACATTTATTTATTAAAAGTAATTTATATATTTATATTTTCAGTACATATTTTTATATGCACGTTGTGTCTAGAGGGTCCTAAACGTATACATTAAAGGAACACAAAGTTGCCAATAAGCATTATTTTAAATTGCTTAGCTGCAAACTAGAAATTAAATGTTCCTATCTTTAGTGAAGGCAGCAAAGTTTTGAAATTGACTGCAACACCAGCAAACTGGACCAAAGCTGTTACAGAACATGTGCATTTGTGTCATAGCTCCTCATTTCAGACAGTGAACATTTATGGATACGTGTGAATGGGGCGGTATTTATGGATACCTAGTTACCATCTTGATGCAGATGTAAAGTACGTTATTCGTAAGAAAATGCTGTCTGCTATCTATTCATTAAGTTTTGAGAAAATCTCATATTTGCTGGATACAATAGAATGCATTTGCAAAGTATCAACTGATAATAATGTCTGTCCAACACATTTCCTCCTTCTGTGTAGGAAATATCAAAACCCGTTTTTTCCCCTCACTCCTGCTAAACACAAGAAGAAAGAGGAGTTCCATGAAAACCAATATCAATGAGGGAAAGAGGGAAACATTAGCTGTATTTCAATGGAAATGAAGCTTGCAAAAAATTTGGATGTAGGACAGCAATTCCCAGACTTTTAGATTATAAAACCTCAGAATTATGTCTGTGTTTCTGTAATAACAAGCCACTATCCTCAATTAGTAACTGTTTGTTCCTGTGTCATAATCTGACTTCTTCAGCAATGATGCTAAATCCTGATAGAGCCCACATTAGATATAGAGGAAATTACTAATGACTCATTAATATGATCTTACCACAGTAAATTTGCTTCAAGAAAACATGAAAAAGCATGTAAGAAACCTGACTATGACCATCTAACTACACAGCATGGGTGTACCTATATTACTGATTGGTGTGCTACAAAGAAGGAAGAACTGGAATTAACGTGATACCTCCTAGAACCATAACAGATTGTATGTCCACAGCATGTGTGTACTGGCCATATGGTCCAGAGGAGGTACTGCTCACCATTGTGCACCAGGCATGGACAGAGATGTATAAGGGGCCACACCTTGTAATGTCAACACTCATTCTGCACCGAAGACTCCTAATGTAGGTATTAGTCAAATTCACACCAGTATCTCATTAAATTGCAGGTGAGATGCTATGATCATACTTTCATTTATTCAGGTGCATAAAGATTATGTTAACTTTACTCGGGCAGCTGGATTATTGTTTGTTTCATTTCTAAAATGATTTCAAAGTTACATAGTACCCAGACTTAACTGTTGCCTCCTTTTTTTTGCAATACCTCTGCCTTAGGAAAGACAGAAATAACATCTATGTGTGCGTGGTTCATCTTCACTGGACCATGATCTAGGCAGCTGATTTATATGAGGAGTACATCCTTAGGTGACTATACCTGGGAAATCTCCACTTAAATGACATCTGTAAGATTTCTCAACAAGACAAAGCAAAACATCTTAACTCCAAATACTACTTAATTTATTCCTAAAGTTCTAAAACATGTTCCTATGAAAGAGTTGATTCTTCTCTCACACTTCTAAAGCATCACCAGAATGCTTACAAGCTTGCTAATATATAATCTGTTTTTCTTATTTGTTTATATCTTTCTGTAAACAGAGAAAGCTGGAGTTGGAAATGGACTTTCCTATTAAGGATCTTCATTTCCATGGAAGTGATAAGAATTTACTGGTTACCGAAATGAAAGGTAAATCTGAGTGGTTTTGAGAATTATTTCTGTGCACTATTCAAGAAATATTTATCTAAAAATGAGTTGTATATGTAACACATTAGTGCTACCAACCACGTACAAAACAAATGATTTAGTTCTGTCTCTCTATTTTGATTTTTATAGCCTTACCTTTTGCTATGCAACTGTTATTCCTCTCCTTATAATTTTTCTCGCACACACATTTGTATGACCCCTTAATATTACTGCAGTGTTGGGAGCAGGCACCAAATACCATACATTCATTGATATCTGTGAGGAAAAGAATTGTAATTTATATACCTATAGCATAATACAGTATTATTTAACATGTTCAGAAAATCATGGAACAAAGCAGATGAATAAAAGGAACTCGTAAGCATTGGTATTATCTTGCAACAGCAAAAGGAAGCCTTCTGCAATTATCACTAATGTTATTTCCGCTGCAGTCTGAGAAAGATCTCAGAAAGATTTTTTTACCTTATTTCTTCATCCTTCCTCTATCAAGCTATTATCATTACAGCTTGAAATCAACTTGGAGAATGAAAATGTCTGTTACAATTATCTCCAACATACCTATAGTCAACGCTACATGATTATCCCCTACTGGAAAAGCTCCTGCGTAAACCTTTTCCTTGAGAGGCAAACAATGAAGTTTATGTATTCACTTTGAAAGTCCCATTGAAGTGACCTCCACTTTTTCTGTAAGTTACTGCTCACCAGTAAGTAAACGAATTCACAACCCACTCTTTGGGAAGGTAGATTTACCTTATCTTCACAATCAATTCTTTCATTATAACAATGACATCTTTGTTTCTGACCAGTGTGGCATCAAATATATGAAAACTACATTTTCTAAGGAATTTTACTTTCAATCTGTTTATTTTAATTTCATTTTTTTTATGCATCTTTATTATTTTAAGCATCTCAAAATATTCTCATATACCAATTTAAACACCAAACCCAATTGCTCAGTTAAATAATCTACTATATATTAAATAAACCATTTACCCCTTAAATTATAAAATCATTTACGGTCCGACCTGAACCTTTTGACATTTACAATCAAAGTTAATCTTTGATAACCTCTCCAGGTAAAATGCATAAATGTACATCCTGTAAATCCTTTCAGTTTATTTTCTTGATTTCTTAATCCCATAGCTATGAACCAGTTTTTATTCTGTGGAAAAAAGCATATGATACGTATCTCCATCCTCAGCATAGAAAATTGGCGATGCAGTTGACTTTTAATACTCTACAGCAAGGGACGTTGGAAAGATCAGTACCTTCACATTGTCTGTTCCTCTTGTTTCTCTGAAATCCAGGTTTACACTGACACAGTAAGGATGTTTCTGTTTGATTACAGTATGCATCATCTCCACAAGGATTCACATTATCTTCACATGTATACTCAGCGACACCTAAACATAAACAAAATGTCTAAAAAAATACTGATAGATTTGTTTAAACTGTTAAAAATGAGATCTAAAACAACAACAACAAATAACAAATCTAACTTTTTGTTAAAAGGTAAATTTTAAACAAATATACAACATTACAGTATTTACCTACATATGCATATGAACTGGCAGTATCTGAGATAGTTCATTTCACATCAAGAATTTAATACTAAAATTTATCTTGTTTCAAATATGAAATAAAACACAATCAACTTATAGCTAAACCTCAAAAATTCAAGAACTACTCTAAAAACTACTACAACCTGAATTGATATAAAATTTGCCTTCCTTTTATGGTATGCCAAATAAAATTAACTAAAAAAAAAAACCCAACTTTAATTAGTTTCTACGTTGCTGAGTAGGTTTTGCATGGATGAAAGTTCAGTTAATTATTTCTTTTCTGCTACAATCACGAAAACATATCTTGTCATCCAAACTCACTTATTTTGCAGTCTTGCTCATCTGAACCATCTCCACAGTCATCAAACCAATCGCACTGGAGCTCCATTGGAATACATTTCTTATCATTACAAGCAAACTCATCTTTTTTACATGGTCTTGCTTTATATGTAATTTTATCTATATAATTAAAAATTAATCAGAGAAAAATAAATCAGTATTTAAGATTCTTAGATTATTTTAGACACGTACAAATGGGAATGACCATGAAGCATTAAGCAAGTGGGAATTACGTCAAGCTTAATTTCTTTCAATTTCAAATTCTGATCTACTAACCTCCAGTTAAGCTTTACTGAAGGACAAGCAGATCTTTGTAACAAAGTTTGCCAAGTTGTTTTCTTTGATCTGAATGCCTTGAAAGGTAATACCACCTACCACAGTGATCTTCATCCGAGTTATCACCACAGTCATCAACTTCATTGCAAATCTGCTCAGGTCGCAGACAAACCCTGTTGTTTCTACATCTGTATGGCCTTGTTGGAGGGCACGGAAACTTTACTGTATATTAAAAAGAATATATATAAAACAGCTATTACCTAGCTAATATTCTGCAAACTTCTTTAATGTCTCCTTATCAAAGCGGTAAGCAAGCATGGGAACACATTTGTACTTGACATATGAATTGTACTTGATTTCAACTTCTGGTACCTAACGGGATAACACTTCAACAACATTTACAGTGTAAGTTCTTCATTTAGTGAATGAAATTATTTAGTGCGATAAGGAGAATTACACTTCTTTCTGAGACTCAGTAAATATGACAGAAATAAAACAAAGCAAGTCAGAAGTTTAATGATGATCAATATTTCAATGTAGAAGTAACTTTTTCCCATCTATGCACTTCCTACAAAAATTTCTCACAAATCTCTTACCAGAAATTACATGAATAGCAATAACAACAAAGAATTATGTCCCACATTTCAAGCTAATCTTCTAAAAGTAAAATAAATGGAACTTAGATGCATATGTCCTTGTATATTTATGTACATTTTCATGTAGTAAAGCAAGAAATGACATGTAAGTACTGAAAAACCTAATGTCATACCACACATTTCAGCGACTTCATCAGAGTTATCTCCACAGTCATCCTCGCCATCACAAACCCAAAAATGAAGTTTGCAGAGGGAATTGTTGCACAAAAATTCATCAGCTCTACATATATTTCCCCCTGGGAGGATGAAAAGATGACAGAAAAAAAGCCAGGAAAACACAAAGACAAAAGAAAGAATGTCAATTATTGATAAAAGCAGTACAATCACTTATGACAAAATATTGGCAGAGAATGATACCCATAGCATAACTAAATGAACAAATCCCCAGTGAAAGGGTTGGAGAGGCAGAGAGAAATACTCATTTGAAAAATCTCTTCCTTGGCCATACGCTTACTTCACTTTTCACGACTTTTAGCTAGGAATTCCCTATTTGGCCTGACTAGAAAGGGCAGTCACCAAAGACAGACACTGACAACTCACCAGCTAGGCATGGTCCCCTTGCCTTTAGCCAGGAGACGCTTAAACTGTCTTTCTGTCTGTCACTTCCTTTGGTGATGCTGCCTTTCAGAAACGACCTGACTGGGTACATCAGTGATTTGTGCTATCAGATAATGGTACAAAACAGAAGACAGAAAAATGGTCAAACTTGTGAAAGGCCACCTTAGTCCAGGTTTATTTCAAATGAATGTCTGATACTCCACCTACACCTGTGCCCACACTCTGAGCCACACGTGATGTTCAGAAGGGACAAAGTGACTGCAGTCTCTTAGCCATTAAGTGGCACCTTTTTCTTCTCCTGAGTAGTAATAGGCTTGTAACAACCCCATCAACTACAAACTCTGTAATTAGGGAAGATCAGGCCACGTAGGCACAGAGTAGATAAGACCAGGTGACCTCTAACAGTCTCTTCCTTTTTGAAGTTCTGAAATTTCTCATTAGGATATTTACTGAACACAGAATTCAGCCAGATTAAATTCTTCCACGTAACTTCAGTACTGATTGAACTCTGAATCATCTAACAAAATGGAACAGAGGGTGAGAGAAAATATTTTAAGCCAGAGTGCCTGAGCTTTAAAAATTGGTTCAAGTTGGATTCAGTTTTAATATGTGTAGCAGTAAGAAGGCATTTTGTTTCAAAATTATGACTAAATTTTAGCATTACCAATTAACAAAGTTATGGAAACTTCTTGAAATTAATTTTCTATATAACACATTTTTATGGTAACTGGATTCTCAGTTTCCTGGGAGGAGTGGAGTATAAAAGAAATAAAGCTGTGTACCTGAAGAGGAGGAAACAATGAAATTTTATATGATAACACCAAAACTCTCACCGTTTCTTACCTCAGTGCGTTACACCCATGCTAATAGTTACATCAGGCTTCAGTGGCTTTTTACTTATTCAATCAGTGCCCTGTTCACACCCCATTAAAATCAACAGCAGGCTTTCTTTCGCTATAAAGGGTTCAGAATGGCTTAATTTTTTTTCCAGAAAATTAATTTACATGAATACCCACCATGTAAGATGTAGGGAACTCTTACACTATGTTACCAAATACAACTAATTCCCATAGCAAATATAACTTATGAACATTGACAGAGATATTCTTTACTGTCATCCAAGGAAAAATATATAAAATTCAAGTATTCGTTATGATGAGAGACATGAATATAAATAATTGTGTGTGCAATCACAATAAAACCATAATTCTAGTGTTATAATAAGATTGAAAAGAGCTATGTTTATAAATATGCACGGTGGGCTACAGATAAATATTACGGAGATTGTTTTAGAATGCTGCAGCGTAAAACTCCATTTGTGTTTGCTGTATTTCCAAAGAGGGAAAAAAAAAAAAGTTATCAGTGAGATAAACTGGCATTTGTTTCATGTGATTGCTCTGCCTGTCATAATTCTGTTATAGAATAGATTTCTACAACAGAAATCATAATTGTGACATAAATACAAAGTATTATAGCAATAACCAACTAGGCAAAAGACTTCTTATTGCATTATAAGCAATTTGCAGTTCACAGAAGCCCCATTATGCTATCCAAAGAATAATGTGGGCTTCAGATAAAATAAACGCGTTACTACTTACTTACACTTCATTGGTTTTTAAAGAGATACAGTCCAGATATTCTAAAAGCAGTTTTAAAAAGAACTAGAAGATTTTAAAAACTTTTTTTATCTTTGTCTTCTTAAAACAATCCATTCTTCTACACTTCCAAATATGATGTTTTTCTCTTTGCACATAAACATCTCTGGAACATTATTCCTGTTTTCTTCACTTTCTGGTCTCTCTATCAAACTTAATCATCCCATATAATTCCTTTTGCTTTCCCCTAGTGGTAAGTGTTGCTAAATAGACTTATGACAAAATAAAGGAAGGATTTTTTTCCTCTATAATTGCTTGCATCATCTCTGATTGTTATTAGTTATTATTGTACTGCATTATGCTTTTGAAGTTACACACGTCATGTGATTGTAGATGAGTAACGCACAGAATTATTGACTTTAAAGAAAAGATGAAAAATCTGGAAAAAAACAAGAAGCTGACAAAATGCTCAGTAAAATTTTGCTTTTTAAAAAAAAAAAAAATCTTCAATTTGAGTGGGAAGTTCTGTGTTTGTCACAATTTTTTAATTACTACACTTACTAATACTTTTGTGCAGAGTTACTTTGCTACTGCCTGGTAGCTGAAGAAAGGTCCAGTTAAAAAAAAATCAGCAGCAACTATGAGAATTAGATCAACCGATGAATTTCTCAAAAACATATTTGGAAGCTTAATCATAAGCATGGAAGTCTGAGTGCAGTGTTTAGCTTCTTGAGAATAAATTTATGTGCATAGTTCTGCTCTCTAAGGAGAGTGAGAATTCAAAACGTGGTTTTATGGGTTCTGGTTAGTTGCAACATTTCATCTCCATGGAAATAAATAGAAAACTGGGGACTTAAGATTACTTATTTAGCAATTTTTCATTATATTGCATGGCTTCGTAATTTATTGTTGCCTATAAAACTGTAAATTAACTGGACTTATTACCGATTTCTCTGATGAGACAGAATATGCTTCTAGTAATAATACAACCTTTTGGTCCTTGGGGATGGAAACACAAAGAAGGAACAATGAGCTGTGTTATAAACAACTTAAGTTTTGCTTTGTCCTGCAAATCGCCTGTGAAGCTGCTCTACTGTCTTTGTCAAAAGAGGCCACAGAGCTTTCATTTCATCACTTGGAATTGGCAGGGTACCATTAACTTACAAAGCACATTAATACAAAACCCAATAAAGTAAGCCTTTTAAACAGGAAAATGTCTCTTGCCTTGGTCACAGTTTTCTTCATCGCTGCCATCCACACAGTCATGGATCCCATCACAAAGCCATCTGACAGGGATACAGTAGGCCTTATTTTTGCATCGAAACTGATCTTCCTTACATTCTGTTACACAATCCATCTGTGTGAATACAGATATAAAGTATTGATGAAAGAGAAAAACAAGCATACTTAAATACAAACATAACAACATTTACTGTTTTTTATTGCCCTAAGTATTTAATACAATAACATTGTGCCTGCCAACGGAATGTGCAATCTAAATAGTTGCTAAAGTCCAAGTGAAATTGTAACCATACATTATATATGTTCTGATATTACTTCTTTACATTGCTTAGTATTAGCAGTGGAAACAATGGCTACATTTATGTTTCTGAAGTCAACTGCCCTACAAGAAATGAGCCTGGACATGAAGCCAGTTAGTGCAAACTGGATTATATTCATATCGATCAGGACTAGAAACCTCCAGAGTGGATTGTCTTCACCGGGATGATGTAGCATTCGGCTAAGGCATCCTTCACACTCTGACTGGCACCTTTTTGGCTCTGAGAAATAACAACTATTTTTAGTCTTTTTTCTTGAAGTTGTTCATGAAGGCAATAATTTTTTTAAAAAGATATCAACAGAGCAACATGTAGGAAGAGCATGGCATGAAGGTCCAAAGAGGGTGAGGTGCCTGCTAGGATTGTGTTGGGTGAATCTAGAGGACAGAGGGAGCCAAATGTGACACAAACTTGTTCCTCCTGCCAGTACGGAGCAGTCCCTGAAGGAAACTCCCCCAGAACCACACTCAGGTTTTGACCTGGGGGAAACAGACCTGTCTACTCCAAAAGGTGGCCACGGAGCAAACAAACATAATGCAGTATAACTACCAGGGAACCAAAATCACGGGGCTGTTATCTGACAACGTTCAATGGATGCAAAAAAAAAAAAAAACCCACCAAAAACGTTTTCCCTTTTAATTATTTTCGGACCTAAAACTGTTAACAAATTTCAAGTGAGACAGTAGGGGAAAAAAAAAAAAACAAACAATGGAACTTTGTCAGCTACCTCATCAGATCCATCAGCACAGTCATACTCTCCATTACATTTCAAAGATGCCGAAATACAGCCTCCACTTGCACACACGTACTCACTTGAAGAGCAGGTTGGAGATGCTGGTTACAAACACATATTTTAGCATTAAGAAAAAGACAATTTATAAATAAGTTGCTTTATAATTTAATGTTTTCATCTGGTTAACATAGTGAGCAAACATGTATTTGTAGCTGACCAGAGCTTTTCCGAACGTTCGTAAACTGCAATGAAATATTAAACAAAGATGAATGTTGCATCCTAAGGAAATCGTATAATGATGGTGAATGGATATCTGTGTTTTATCACTGAGAAATTTCTTTTTGTGTTTTCCTTATGCTTGGTAATAATGGTAACTACAAATATACATATATTCAGACAATGAGTATAAAAAAATGAGAATATAAAAAATTGCATTCTTTAAAACAGGCTTAGGGTTTAGCTAAAGTTACATAAGTGCTTCTAATTAAATAAGCTAAATTTATAAGAAACCATGGTTTTAGAAAGTATACATTATTACAATTAAAATAAGTACATATTTTATTTAAAATTTAACTGGATATTTTTGTGCATTGTAAAACAGGGGAGTTTTGTCATAGGCTTCTACCAGTTGCACCCATTTAGATGAAGCTTACAAAAAATTTAGGAAAATTCCTGCAAAAAATAAACATCATTTTCCAAGACAGTAAAAAGGAAATAAAAGAATAACAACAAAAATAATAATTTGCTAGAGAAAACCTTTGCATAAGGACTAGTAAATTTTGAATGAACACCACAAAGCAAAAAACCCCCAGAGACACTTGAGTAACACACCAAGAATTACTGCTGTTTTCAGAGCAGAATTTTATATGCTGAGTATACATTATCAAATTATATTTCAATATAATTAAAATTTAGTACCATTCCCCCAACAAGCTTCATATTGCATAGCTGTACATAAGTGGGGTTTTCAAAACATGAGTAGTAAAACATAACGATACAGACATTCAAAAGTGTTTCAAGTATTTCGGATTTCTTTGGATTCCTCCCTACTTCTAGTGCCCAAGGAATCCCTATTTCTTGATTTATTTTGTCATCGTTTCATTCTCATTTATGTCTTCCGTCATTCTATTTCTCAGCATCATTGAAAACAATACCTGGTTCACAATTCTTCTCGTCTTCCCCGAGTTTGCAGTCTTCATGACCATCACATTTCCATTTTGCTGATATGCACTGACCATTGGAACACTGGAACTGGTCTCTTGAACAGCCTGTTTCACAATACCTCTGGTACAATAAAAACAATGTATATACCAGATGAAAAGTTTAATATAAACCGTAGTGAATATAGAGCTGATCACAGAAGTTACAGCCTATACTACTCCACGCTATGAAATGCAGTAATGCCTGGTTAAATAAAATGTATTTGTAGATACAATTCAGGAAAGGTGGATTGCACCCTCTAAGTAGATGGGAAGCACTCAAGCTCCAGCGTTGGCAGGAAAGGAGAAGGGACAAAAGGGACAGGAAAGAACAGTAAAACAGCGAAGCGTTATCCAGGGAGCTTCTGCTACACCACAGTCTACATTGTTTTCACAAAAAAAACACAAAACAAACTAAATCACTGCTGCATGTAGAAAGAGGGGTTCTCCATCAAAAGAAAATATTTCCAGGATGGGAAGAGGACCACTTCATTGCTGGGACGAAAAAATGTAGACTATTGTTAAACATGACTTGATTTTATTTGCATGTTCTCTTTTTAAGACAACTGTTTCAATAACTTTAATTTAGTAAAGATATTTGCATATATGGATTCCTGTGTAGAATCCCCACTGCTGCATTTTAAAATATTCATACATGGGCATTCATTCAGCAAAAATACACAACTACCCATTTTCTAAAGAAATCTTTTTTCCTGGAAAAGGCCTACCTCATCTGAGCCGTCTGCACAGTCATAGTCTCCATCACACCAGAATCTTGCTGAAACACAGTCTCCATTTGCACAAAGAAAGTCTTTCAAAGTACACGTTTGAGGCTCTGAGTAAAGAAAAGTAACAACCCTAGGTTTATTAGCATTTCCATAAGACATTTTATACATAAAACCCCCCAATGAATGAATGACCATAACAAAGTCAAAACCACTCACTCGCAAACTATGAGGATTTTTTTTTCTGTAGGATTTTGTTTCATAACATTTTATAATTAAATTTCATTTACATAGAGTAAATCAGTAATGAGAATACTTTCAGTTCTGTCAAATTTCTTCAGAAAATTATGGGATGCTGACTATATAAATATAATTTATTTCAACACACGTATGTTATTACAGGTTTTGTAAGATATGTACCATGGCCTAGAAATTAATTTTGCAATTATTAATATCCGGTGTAATTAGAACTAACCATGTCTTTGACTTTCCACCACACAACAGCACTTATCACGTATCTTTTAACATATGTGTGTGTGTCAAGAGTCAGCTTCCCCTGTGCTAAGCATTCAGGGGAACAGTATTGAGATGGCAAATTGATGCCTAAAAGGTAAGGTTTGGAGTTTCGAGCAAAATCTGTTTTCCAGAAATTAAGTCTGAGACAAACATAACAATAATCCACTGACTAAAATATTGACAAAATCGATAGCGAGATTTAACAGAATGAGAATACAGTGAGTTGCAACAGCCAACGGACAGTATACTTTCACAAAAAAAAAAAAAAACCACACTACTGTCAATTTGTTAGAAAAAATAGAAATGGGGAAAAAAAGGTAAGGATAAGGATGGAATTTCCAAGTAATTTTAGGGAAACAGAAGGGAGACGTTAGATAAAAAGGATCTTATAGATGGAGATGGATAGGAAACAGTAAAGGTTGGAAGGCAAGTGGGATATTTTGTGGTAAGTGAGCATGTTGTTCTACTCCCTTGGAAGAAACAAAACACAGGGTGGTCTGAAGTCATTATTAAAGGTGGACACAATACAGGGGAAGGAGTAGACGCCAAATTAATTCAAAGTACAGACAAAGCAAACAGGAGAAGCAGGCTGCAGGGAGTGATGGAGTAATCCTGAGAAGGTGAGATTGGCTGTTTCAGCATATTTACTTTACTGTCTGCACAGCTCTGTTTTCACTGCTGCTGCCACAAAAACACTGGCAAGGGGACCATGTAGAAGATTCCCCCAGTAGAATACTATGTGCTTTCCTTCTGAAAATGAGGACCATTACAAAAGACATTGGCAAAAAAATGAAGTTAATGTCTGACCGTAAATTCGGACCATTGGACTAAACAAGGATAGAGAAGTAGTGGGGAATGAGGAGAATTTAAGCACGTCTCTACAGGCAATTTAGACTTTGCCACTCAGAGAGAGAGCTTTGGGAAAGCAGGACTGAAAAAGCAAACAAGGATTATTCGTGGGATTATTTCCATCACAGTAAACACTGCATTATGTAAATAATGTAAAATCAAGAATAAGGATTAATTAGGAAGACCTTTTCAACAGAGAAATGGGAAAAGAGTTCAGGCAAATGGTAAATGCAGTGACTAAATCAATGGAGGAAGGGCAAAAAAGAGGGGAGACGGACAGTAGCAATGGACAATAGTGGGCTGGGCAACGCTTAAGAGTCTTTCAACTAATTACGGAAGGTGGAAGCACGAATGCTTTTGAAAAACATACCACAGTAATGCAAACACAAAATTTGAGGATTCAAGTTGAAAAGAATTCTGTAAATATCAGCATGAGAATATAAAAGATGTGAGTGGTGCAGATCTAAGGTCAACTTGAATTTAGGTGTTTTCTGGATTTTTAAAAATAGAATTTTTTTTCAAGAAAGGAATAGTTTTAATAAAACTTTCAGCATTTCTGTTTCCTTCACTTCATAAAAAAAAAAAAAAAGTAAAAATTACCCTGTTTGAAAGTTTTTAAGAGTAATTTCATTTTTCAGGTAGGCACAACTTTTAATTTTGAAGTTGCAGGAAAGTATTTATTAAAGCAGATTTATAGCAATTGCATTAGATCTCCAGCAGTGCTATATTTAAACAAATAAAAGGTTAGCATTTATGCAGATTCTTAGATTATACACATACTACTTCTAATTTTTTTCATAGCAAAAGCCCATTGTATAAACATTAGTATATCACTGACATTTGATTCTTTTTGTTGTCAACAGGCCAGGAAGAGGAAGTTCTAGATATGATAAAATATGTAAAGGAAATAATTTGTGGAAAAAGTAATTCACATGCAAATACACATTTGTCATGTTTCTATATTGATTTTCAAAATATAAGCAAATAAATTTTCTATACTGCTAATGAATTATTTATAAACAGAAATTTGATTCTGGAAAAATGTACACAATGAGCTAACTTCTCAATTCTCTGTCTGCGAGAAATACTTCTTGTGCTGCTGGAATACATCTCTGTGATTTACATATGAACACGGAACAGTACTTTCCCGTCAGTGCTCTGACTGTTAGTGAAAGGAATAAGTATTAATAGACTTCTCTATAACCAATGAAGGACAGCATCTTTCACCTTCTGCTTTATAAAAACACTGAAACTCCTTCCCGAGAAAAGCATTTTTAATTATTAGAAAGAATTTTATTTGAAACAGAGCACATAAGATGATCTACTTTCACATTTTTAAGTCTGAAAATAATCTGTAGCGCCAACAGACATTTGTCATCAACTGAAATGGATGACAAGATTATCACAAGAAAAGGATGCCACAAAAAACATCTAAAAGAATTTCTTATTTGGGGTTCAATTTTGCATTTAATTATCATAGATATTATACTAAGTCATGAATTGAAAAGATTTTTTAGGAGACATTACTTATATACAAGTTAGAGGGATAAAACAACTTTTTTCCTAAAATAGGGAGTTAAGTTCAAACTTACAGTGTTCTTTTATCTGTACAGATTAAATACGTTTGCCCCTTGTGAGAATTCTATGTCTTGTAACAGCTGTTACAAAGCCAACTTCTAGATAAACTAATCTGTATATTAGAAAAGGTGGAACTTGTACATCAAAAAACAAATAACAGCAATACAAGCATGGGATAGAAGCACTTCAACCAAAATGAATGAGAAGCGTACATTGACCTCTTGATTCAGCCTGGCATTTGGCAGTAGATCACAAAGATTTAGAGGAATTACTTAGGCCGCATTTTCTTGTGATGAATGAGTATTCATCAGATCTACTACCAGATGGTTGTGTTGGGGTTGAAACCTTTCAACAAGCCAAGCCAGAGTATCCCAGACAATGCATCCACATAACATCAGCAAAACAGTACTATCAGGATGTTGTGGGTTAAGCCCAGAGGGCAGCTAAGCCACATGGAGCCACTCAGAAGGGTAAAAGTTCAAAAATTTGTGGGTTGAGAGAAAGACAGTTTAATAGGAAAAGCAAATCTGCTTGGACGAGAAAAGCAAAATAACAATTCATTCGCTACGTCCCATCAGCAGGCTGGTGTTCAGCTGCTTCCAGGAAAGCAGGGCTTCATCACGTATAACGTCTTGGGAAGACAAATGCCATAACTCTGAACATCCCCCCACTTCCTCCTCCTTTTCCCCAGCATTCTATTGATGGGCATGACGCTATATGGTATGGGATATCCCCTTGGTCGGTTGGGGTCACCTGTGTTCCCTCCCAACTTCTTGTGCACTCCCAACCTGCTCGCTGGCAGGGCAGCACGAGAAACAGAAAAGGCCTTGATGCTCTGCAAGCAACAACTAAAACATCAGTGTGTCACCAACACTGTTTTGGTCACAAATCCAAAACACAGCACCACAGGAGCTACTACAAAGAAAATCTAATCTATCCAAGCCAAAAACAGTATACATGACAAAATGGAAGAGGAGGAAAAACCAAAACCACCCTTCCTTATCGTTCTCCATTACAATACTGCTAAAAACAATAATGGACCATCCTGCAGAATGAATGCCTGTAAACACAAGATAATTAGTCATAGGCGGGTTGTTGGGTTTTTTCACCTATTTAATCTGGTGTTAAATGCAGATTTCCTTTATCTATTTATTTTCAATAACTTTATGTATTTTGTATTTCACCAAAACAAAGATGACACTTGTTCTTTGTTAATCTCAGCATAAATCTGCCAGGTGTAAAGGAAAGAAGAAACCTTTGGTACTCAGCATTTTATCATATTCAAGTAGCATACTTGCCCCTGGCTAGCATTGACACCCAACCGCTTTTAGAAAGCTGACACTAGCCATTGACTGACGTGCAGCAAGTCAGCTAAGCCATAAGCAACGTAAAGAATGTGGATTTACAGCACTGATCACTCAAAATTTACTTGAGATGAGATTATGAGACATTCCAGTTTAGTTTCTTTCGATACGCTAGTTTGAAACATTTTCACTTCGACATTAAATAATTGCTAGTTCTTATTGCATTTGGGATACAAACTTATCCCAGGACAAAATTAACTAATTTGTTCTCTTGACAACTTGTAGGAGCAACAAAACAGCACCGAGAAGATTCTCTAGCAACTGTAATATTTCTACACTGATTAAATTAATGTCTTTCTATTATGTTCGCTTTGCTTCAATGTTTACAGCGTGCTCTATTTTCTTTAATTAAATTCCGTATAACATTACTGGTGCTTTCTTATGAGCGGGAATAAGATAGTCATTACTATGGAACTGTCCATTTTTTAAGGTCCCTGAATGAGAAAATATTATTTTTTGCCTTAATTTGTTTTAAGAAATCCAAATAAACTCTAAAAGCAAATTTCGCCCCTAAAAAGATATTAAGAACCCTTCAGAACAGTTAAAATTTCATTCTACTTTTCTTAGTGCTCAGTATGGACCTATAGTCTTCCTAATAACTCTTACTTGTATGGGATGACCCAAATGACACTTGGCAACCTTCATTAGGTTTAATATTTTTAAAAGTTCTTAGAAATTTGAACATATTAACTGGAAAATTGAGCTGGCATTTAACAATATTTGTGAAAGCATTGAGGTCCCATTAATACTGTTCTCTCCAAGGTAAACTCTGCTTCCACGTGTCCTTGCCTCGGTTGCCATCAACATGATGGCTCCATCTCTTCTGTCAGCTGCTCCTACCAGACTGCTTCTGACATAACATCATGGAAGAGGATGTAATTTCCTCCGATAACTTTCAAATAACAGATTTACATTCAGCTATATAAACATTAGATAAGAAGCCAAAGAAAGTAAAGAAATTAGCTTGGAGGGATGGTTCCCACTACAGATTGTAAAATTAATATGGTTAAACAACAATAGACTGTAAGATAAATACAGTTAAAGAACAAATACATAACAGGCACAACTATTTGCATTATACTACTAATAATTTTTCACCCCCTTATGTGATACTTTTAAAGCAACTCTGTTTCACTTCTGGTAACTTCACCAGGATGCTGTGTGAGCACACAAAGAAACTATATAGAGAAATGTAAATACTTGAGCTGGATTTCTATAATTCAATGAATTCATTCTGCATTCTCGTGAAACAACTCATTTTCTGATACACTTGCCTGACAAGCCATTTTGTCAATTCATGTATGCTATGAACAACTTACTGTAATGTGCAATTGCTTTTGAAGTTCTAATGTCATGTATATTTGTTTCATTATACTTTATTCTGTATGTGGCTTGACAGCATATAAAGAATTTTATACATCTATTTCAATCAGCTGAACAATATTATATATATTTTCCCAATACTTCCAGGATTTTGAATTTTAAAACTGTGTCAGCTTACTATACTTAATTTAAACAGCAGAGTAAGGGACTCAGCAGTTAGATGTGAGGTATGCATTTGACAAGCAAAAGAAATTGAAAAAAAAAATTGAAAAAAGAAATTGGGAAAAAAAGCTAACACCAACAACAGTTCACCAGTCTGGCTTCAGTTTGATGCACTGGCTGTGTCTGGATACTCTCAACTCCCTTTGTTGTTAACAAATGCTTATCCCTTTATCACTGAGCAGTTTTTATGATTCTTATCTAGAAATAAGAAATGTGTAATTCATGGACAAAGATAAACTAATCGTAATATTTATTTTTAATTAATTGGATTATTGAGAAGTCATAGGTCAGGCATTTTTGCATAATTGATACAGAATTACAGCTCCTTTTAAGAATGAATAAAATTGGAGAATTTCAGCAAGGGACATTACCAATTCTGGTCAATGGATTTTCAACAGATCAGATGGCATTACATGTTGCTAAACTGACTCCACTCCTTATAACATGTACTTAGATAAAAGTTACTTACTACAGTTTTCTTCATCAGAATTATCACCACAATCATTTTGGCTGTCACATCTCCAATGATCTGGAATACAGTTGTTGTTTTTGCACTGGAATTCATGAGGGCCACAAGTTTTTTTATCTGTAAATAAGATGAATATGATTTACATCACTGCAGACAAAGAGTCAAAATGGGAAAGACTTCTACTAAGCAGTGACATGGCAATATTACTAGATACATTTAAGAAGAAGCAACCATAATACTTGAAATGTTACTTTCAGAAATAATTTACTTCTCTTATCACATTCTTTCAGATTCTATTTACTCATCCGTACCAAAGGAAATATGCTTAGAAAGTTGAGGATAAAATTAAAATATGGACTGTATATATTTTCATTTAAAGTAAAAAATATAAAATTCAGAAGTGATCACAAATTAGTTTGAAGAGAGGGTATTAACGTACTGAATCTCAAAAACTACATTGACTTTTCCATGAATGTATCCGTAAGATTGCTTTACAAAAGATCAGATCATAGGAAACCACAAGAGTATTTATTTGAAAATATACAGAATATACATTTCTGAAAAAGTTATGTTTTCATGTCACAATTTAAGACTAATCATATCTGTTAGAAAGCTGCATTTTGATTTACTTTTTCACCTTCTGATATCTTGGATTGGAAGTCTACTTATACGAAGTAAAACATTATGAAGTATATAATGCTAAACTGAGATTAATCGTCTTCATGCAGTAAATTTTCAATGAGCTTTCCTGTTTACAGAGTCGCATTGTAGGCACAGCCTCTTGGAGATGCATGAACATCCTGAACTCCTGCAGCAGGAAGGAGCTGCCTCTGTGTTTTATTTATATTTTTTTATTTCATGAGTAATTCTTTCAGGTTCTGAGGACTGAGATGAAATGAAGTAAATTCAAAAGTTATCAGTGACATTTTCTTAAAAAAAAAAAAAGAAAAAAGTTTGATTTGTAAAAGCTTCAATGACATATTCAAAATTACATGTCACTCTGATGATATTTCAATAGAATTTTTTTTTAATTTCCACTAGGCTATTTCATAGCAACATGAAGTCTGAACTGACATGCTATCACAACAACTCGATGAGTTCTAATATCTGACAGAATGAAGGAGGACTGAAACACTAACTTAAATAAACCTGCTTTCTCTGCCCGTGAAATGGAAAGGACCACAAATTAGAGGTATTAGATCTGATGCTACAGACCAAACTCCTGCTTTTTGTGCTTTGTTTTAGGTGTGATTCGGGAACTAGAATGATGAATGAAAACTACATTTGAATATCAAGAAGATGGAGGTAAATGGTATTGCAGCTCAGTTGTGTACACTCAAAAATTTGGTAAATACAATACTTCCTTTTGCATTTGTCCCTTATTCTCTGCGATATTGTGATTGTAAGTAGTTTTCTCCCAAAACACTTTTTCCTACAGTGTTTCTCAAGATGACAGTCTATGACATTTCAATCATGACATTTCAAATACTTGCACTGGCAAGCACTCAAAAAATATTTAACATTACAAAGCATAAAATATACTCCCTCCCCGGAAAATAAGATACTCCTGTATTTTGTTTCCATAGCTTGGCAAAAGATCAAGTTTCAAACGAGAAATCCATCCTATATTTATGAAAATACTTCCAGTAAAGTCTACAATCTCCCATTAACATACCTGCCCACAAAATGAGTCCTAAAGACTAATGACAGATTATATTCTATTTATCCTTCCACATTCAATAGAAATACCAAGATTTAAGCAGTAATACAGAGAAGCCAGAGATGACATCCCTTCATTTCAGCTACCTGCTAGGACGAAGAGAACACGCAATATATATTTTCTTAGTCTTCATAAAGAATTATCTAGCTCTCAAAAATGCTAAATCCATTTTCTAGCATTGCCTCTTTACGCTTGTGAAGAAAGGCAAGATTTTTTTTTTTTAATTTATCCATGTGTAGTCTAACCTTATGATTACTACTTGAATATTAATCTTTCTCTTACTCTATTTTTACCAAACAGAAAGAAATATTTCATTGTTTCTTTTTATAAAATAATCTGCATGTTTGTAAAGCTCTCTCTTCTTCACTTCACAAATCTGCAATCTTTATTTTTCCTTTGGATTGACTCTGATCTCTCATAGCAGCTTACACTTGACACTGTCTTACAAACCAGCTTTGCGTGTCTTGTATTCCTTCTTCATGCTAATGAGACTTGAAGAAAACATTAGGATACTAGAACTAAGATAAAACAGAGGAAGGTTTGGAGAAGTTGTGTAACAGTTGTGAGACAGACTGATTTACTCAACTCAAAGGAAATAGTGCAAGACCTTATTTTTTGAATCATGGAATCCTGAAAACAACACACGAACCCACACACATTTTGTCATTGCTGTCTTCAAAATGAAAAGCAATTTAGTGTTTCTTAAAATAAGACCACCTTAAAATGTGGAAGTTCAGATAGGAATAGTACACACTAAAGAAGTAATTATTGATAACTCAATTTTCCTATTTCTCTCTTCAAATTATTATTAAGAGATTCATTGCTCTACTGTAACAGGCAAAGGGCCCTTTTCAGATATTTGTGTGACTGCCTGAGGAAGCTGCTGGTGTGTTGGGGTTCATCTTTTGTACACACCGAATGAGGATTTTATATTAGAAGTAATTCTAAATGAGCATGAAGAAAACAGGATGGAAATGGAAAACAACAAACCCCGATATATTACATATGCACTCTCAAACTATTTTTATTCAAATATCAATCCCCATGAAGTAAAACACTGTTTTGCCACTAATTGCACTACGTTGTCATTTGGGGATTTTAATTCCATATATATGTGCATTTGTGCATTTTTGTGTTTGCGTGTGCATGCCTGAGCGGGATAAAATCCAAAATGAAAAGAAACTCGTTTTTGATGGAGGATCAGCTAGCTGTTCTGGAGCTTGGCAGGCTGTCACTGATGCTGGATACAGGAAATTATTAGCCTGTTGAAGGAAGTTTAAATTTATATAATGCATCCTTCAAATATCTCAAGGAACATATTCTTCATCATCAGAAAAAAACCCACTTTGACTAGGCTAAAAATAATATTAAAAAAGTGAGGAAGTCGAAAGCAGTCATACTACTATTGACACATTATGCTTATAAAAACCTGAAATACATTTAACCTTTAAAGCAGATTATAATCACTTTCCAAGACCGCGCAGAGCTTTCTTCAGATTCTAACTCAAACGGGGCCTTTTGCGGTGTAAAGTATTATACTTGTGAGCAAAGATTACCATAATCTAATGGCTTCTTTTAATTGCCTGGACAGAAAGCATGAATTCACTTTACCCACTGTTCTTTGATAAATACCATACACTCGTTAATAAGCATACATTTCCTAATTCTACTTCAATTGTCTGAGGCTGACACTAACCACAGAAGGCTAAGCACATTCAGACTACTTCTAACAAATTTACTCAATATAATATCTCCAATGACACACAGTAGCAAATGTTGACTATGCAAAATATATGACTATGGAGCACTTAAGCAAAAGAGAGATTATCATTTATACAAGTTTTGCATTGTAAGCATTTTAGAAATGAACTATAAACGATAACAAGTTTGTATTAGCACCAGCACAGGCAGATCTTTATTATAGTCGGCTTTTAGCTTTATAATTTAAGTCTATCAAATTTTGTTCATAAAAGTAACCATCTTTAAATTAAAAAAAAAATAACCCAACAACAATTGCAGAAGACCAAACCGTGTTCAAACTACTGCTATAATAAGGTCATTTAAACCTAATGGAGAAGAGGAGGCTGAGGGGGGGCCTCATCGCCCTCTACAACTCCCTGAAAGGAGGTTGTAGAAAGGTGGGTGTTGGCCTCTTCTCCCAAGGGAATAATGACAGGACCAGAGGAAATGGTCTGAAGTTGCAGCAGGGGAGGTTTAGATTAGATATTAGGAAGAATTACTTTACTGAGGGTGGTCAGGCACTGGAACAGCCTGCCCAGGGAGGTGGTGGAGTCGCCATCCCTGGAGGTATTTAAGAAACGTGTAGACATGGCACTTCAGGGCATGCTCTAGTGCCGAGATTGTTGGTTTGTGTCTGTTTGTGGGTGGGTGTGGGGTGTGGTTGTGGGTGTCTGTTTTGGTTTGGTTTTAGTGTTTGGTGTTCTGGGATTATTTTTTTTTTGGTGGTTTTTTGTTTGTGTTTGGTTGTTTTGTTGTTTGGTTTTTTTTTTGTTGGTTGGACTTGATGATCTCAAAGGTCCCATCCAACCAAAAATATTCTGTGAAATAATTCAAATGCTAAAATTATGGAAAACTTTAAAATGTCATTAAACCCATCCTGTTCTTGTCAAGGCTTAGTTGTTCTATAAGTGTACATAACTGCGAGTGGCAGAGATTGGAAATACAGATAAATTGTTCTGTCTCCTCCAACACAAAAACGAAGACCATTATATGCAGCTAACAGATTTAAAATAAAAACGGAGGTGGTTTTTCAGGGAGGTGAGTAATTAAGCTTTGGAACTCTGTTACAGTCTGCTGTGAAAGCTTTACAAAGGTTACAGAAGAGTGAAATCCATCGAGGGTTACTGCATAAAGAGACATATTTGACTCACAATATCTCTGATTCTCAAATTGTTAGAGGCTGGAAGAGTTTCCCAGGGAAGTGTCATTACAAGCCTGCTTTGCTCGCATATTCTTCCCTAGATATTAGCTTTCAGCCACTGCCAGAGACAGAATAAAAGGTGTTGTCTTAGATAGGAACCAGGATAATCAGTTGGATATATTGTGCCTGAAAAAATCTATTTGATTTGGGACTGCACACATTACACCTCTATACTATTTAATTGTTTGAGTAATTTCGACTTTATTCTTTCTATTGGCTAAAATGATGAACTACAGTGAAGCACCTATGTTTCTGACCAGTGTTAGGGTGTTTTGTTTGTTTTTTTTTTCACTTTGCTTTTAAACTTTGTGTCTTGATGATATTACTAGATTAATTTTTTTAAGACCCTTTTTTCCATATCAGTTGGGCTTGCATGGGTTACTCAAAAGATGAATCCACAGTTTAGAAGCTTGGAATCTGTCTGAATTGGAAGGAAACGGCACGTTGGAGATCAAGTTGATGGGGCACAGTGCAGGAGAAAACACCTATGAAGTGAATGAAAAGGTGAGCAGGGCAGGGGTAGTTCTAGAATAGCTCACAACAGGATATCAAGAGTCTCTATGACATAAGTTGATCTCCTTTTATAACCTTTGCATTCACTGTTTCTTCAAGGCAAATGTTTACGGATTTTAGCTTCTCTTCACTTGATATGATTAATCAGTTTCCCCTTCTTAACAATTCAAATGATGGTCTTGTGTTTTCAGTGTTGAGGAAGAGATCAATTTTCTAGACATATTTACCAGCTCCAACATTTTCATATAAGTGCTTGTATCCATTGCTTGAAACCTCTCCATGGAATTTTGGCTGTCTCTCAGTGCTTTGTTCTTGACTACAGCCTGTAATTTTTCACTCTGTTGTCCCAGTGGTAGCATAAACTTGTCCAGACTCATGTGTTTCATCAAAACATTTATTGATGTGCAGATGAATAAAGGTTAGAGCTTTGAATGTTTTGTATGAATATTCTTCCTGTTTTCTTCCATCTCAGAACGTTTTTCCATCTTTTCCTTTATGGACCTGACTTGAAATTTCCACAAGTTTTTCTGCACTTGGTGAGTGCACCTTTTGAATTGACATCCATGTCCAATGATTTTCCAACAATATTTGATCCATTTATTCTGACTTTGACTATCTGTAATCCATTTCCCAGGTGCAATATTGCATTTATTATTTTCTTTCATTTACAACAAAAGAGCTGACCCAGTACTTTCCAACAACGCAAGCAATGACTGATAACAGCTTCTACTACTATACAGAGTGACCTTTTCCAAGTGATGATGAATAGCAGGCGTATACAACAATATCACATATAGACCAATGTGAAAACTGCTGAGATATTTTCAACTTTCTATGAGTATTTTCTTAATAAAATAATTTTAAATGTTTCATCAGAAATATAATTGATTCATCTGTTCTGTTCATGAGAAACATGCTAAAAACTGTGCAGTTATAGTTGTGATCTGACAAAGAGTCTTCAAAAAAGCAATGAAATAAATTCTTGAATTCAAACCTACTATTTACGTTCTAAAAAATCTGCCTCGGTGGGGAAGAATACTGTGGCTACTGTGTAAAATCCAACAGAAATTAAGGCTTGGTTTAGTAATGGTGCCCTTCTATCCCTGACAGAATATCTGCCTCCTCAAACTATCAGATTTAAGTACGGAAGTTTCCTAAGTATCAGGGGTTCTTGGAGAAGTCCTATGGGATGCAAAGTTTGTGGAGTGGTGTGTTAGGGCACATAACTCCCTGGAGCTCAGAGGCAGAAGCAAAGTTGGTCATATCAAGTTGGAATCTGCTCTGGACCCTTCTGCACAGCCAGTCTGAACTAACACAATTTGCAAATTATTACATTTTCCAGCATGTATTAAGTACAGCAGCAGCAAAGAACGCAGAATAAATTGACAGCAACTGGATAATACTATGAGAAAAATCAAGAATGTCATTATATTCCAAATGAGATACTCCTTTACAGCCTCTGCCAACCAAGTAGCAGTATAATATGAAGTTTATAGACTACCCGTATGAAGATTACCATTCAACAAGAACTGTATGAGCCAGATACAGCTATCACATCAGATAGGTATTATCGTACATTGAAAGAGGACATATTAAGTGGGATGATTATTTCCTTTTGCTACGTTTTTTGAAATGTCGAGCTACAGTAATATATTCAAACCCACTGTCATACTCACCACAGTTGGCTTCATCTGATCCATCAGCACAATCTGGGTCTTCGTCACATACCCACAGTTTCGAAATGCAGTGTTTTGTTGTTTTGCACTGGAAATGGTCTGGAGAACAACTGTTTTCAGCTTTAAATAAAAGGATTCCAAATTAAAACTAGACATTTCTACTAATATTCAAAAGATTTGTTTTAGAGAAAAAAATGTCAGAAACTGGATCTCTAGCATCACTATGTAACATCTGTAAGAAAACAGCATTCAGATTTATATTGCTTATAATTTTGTCTTCTTTTTAGATATTATTTTATATATACCAGTAAGGTCAAACGAATCTCATAAACGAAGTGTCGATTGTGATATTCTTTTAACAACAAATAGACTTAATGTTGAAACAATCAAACCACTTCAGTAAAAAGCAGTCAGATTTTTTATTTTGTTTTTCTAACTTCCTAAAACACCAGCTATCAATTCTGAAAGTCAATTACTTTGAAGGACTAAGGCAGCTCTCAATGCTTCGATCGAAAAGGTAAACAAAATTACGTACAATTTTGGTGAAATTCTGTGCTGTTTGTGAAAAGAGGCCATGGCTAAATGGTGAGAAAAGTTTGAAGATTATTTCACTTTATCATTTTAGCAGAATATTTTTTTGAGTCAATCCTATGGTAAGAGAAAGTTGTGGCTCACCTTCAACCTATTCTTTCAGGATGCTTTAAGTTAATGCTTAACTGCTTTAACTTCAGAACTTGACAGCAAGAAAGATCCTCAGTGCACTCATAATTCTAAATCAACTCCCTCACAAGAATATATGCCAGGTCTTACTATTTCTTAAATTCCTATAGCTGAGAGTATCTAAACAAGATGAATAAAGAACATACGTCTGGACTGGCCTGTGAGAAAGTTATTCGTGATCAGATTCAAAGAATTTCTTTAGAGATAAACATATGTACAAGAACCTCCAAACTATTCTAAGCTGAACTGAATCATAGAATAGTTTGGGTTGGAAGGGACCTTGAAGATCATCAAATTCCAACCCCCCTGCCATGGGCAGGGACACCTCCCACTAGACCAGGTTGCTCAAAGCCCCATCCAGCCTGGTCTTGAACACCTCCAGGGATGGGGCATCCACAACTTCTCTGGGCAACCTGTTCCAGTGTCTCACCACCCTCACAGGAAAGAATTTCTTCCTAATATCTCATCTAAATCTCCCCTCTTTCAGATTAAAACCATTACCCCTTGTCCTATCACTCCACTCCCTGATAAAGAGTCCCTCCCCATCTCTCCTGTAGGCTTCCTATAGATACTGAAAGAGGCTCTAAGGTCCCCCTGGAGCCTTCTCTTCTCCAGGATGAACAACCCCAACTCTCTCAGCCTGTCCTCCTAGGACAGGTGCTCCAGCCCTCTGATTATCCTCCTCTGGACCCGTTCCAAGAACATAGGTGGAAAACATTATGAGCTACTTTTTCATTATGTTTTCCCACATGAACATTTGTCCCACTTTTATCTAGTGAACTCCATAAGGTTTTTCCTGTTGAAAAGCAATTTGATCCTTGATATGATGGTTCTTATTTCTTGGGTTTGGCAGGATGAAAAATTTTAGCCTTGTTAAAAGTTGGTGTATTATTTCTTTCATTGTCATGTTTCCATATATAAATTTAGAGTGCTGGAATGAAAAAGCATTTAGACTTGGCTATGCTTCTAACTCTACTTATAGAAAAAATGTTCCTGATTCTCAGCTAAGACACCTCACCAGGGGATATCAAAGTGCTTTACAAGGAAGACCAGCATAATTACCTCCATTTTACATATGGAAAGCCTTAAGTACGAAACTTGACTTTTTCAATGTCACTTGAAATATGAAAAAAACCGCGGTGGCAGAGCTGAAAAAGAGGTCTGTATCTTATGAATTCCAGTCCAGTGAAATTAGAATGAAATAGATAATCTCATCTGTTATCTGTCTTGTGACAGGAGCCCAAGTCAATACGAACTTTGTGGTAGACCTACTTAAACCTCCCCTTTTTTTAATCTCCCCAAAGGCAACTGAAGAGTTTTCAGAAGCCACAAGTAAGTTTTTATTAAAATATAAACTAGCACACTTAACTTTCTTAAGAGAGAAGCTAATAAAGTCTAGACAAAACAGAACAGAAATAAAAAATGTAAATAATTGACCTCCTCCACTTCCCACTGTGTCTTTGCAGGTTGGTTGATGGCTGAGTTTCAGACAATTCAAAAGCTTGTTTTATGTCACAGCAGACTGTCCTGTCTCCACTAATCCCTAGGAAGTTTTCAACTCCATCACTGCTGATCCCAGCCCTATCCCTCCCACAGTCCCTGAGCACTGCTGCTCTGCAGACTCCGCTGCTCCGATTTCATTTCTGTTCTGTCAGCTACACCTTAAGGTTTTGGGAACTTTCCATATACCATGTGCAGTTCTTTGTAACGAAAAAAGCCAATCTCCCCTATCTTCCACAGTTTACCTGACACCATTTAATTAATTTTTAAAGAAACGTAACATGCAAACTAACATATTATACTGTCTGTCGGAGGCTACAGCTCTGCTGAGCTGTTTGGAAGATGGCCATTACACATGGCAATCAACAAAGCCTTTGTATCCTTAGCAACCCTTCCCTTTGAGAAGGCCATGTTCTTTCCAGAAATGCAGCATATGCAAACCTTGAGAAAGCTAATTCGGAAAACAGGAATAAGCACCTTAGATCAGCAGTAGATCTGAATAATTAACTAAGTGAAGGACTGAGATTTCAAGAGAGCACCATCATATAATTACAGAATGATCAAAGACACTAGCTATTCAATAATTTCCATTCTAAATCTGAAAATATTTTCTCTATGTATACCTAAGAAATATGGAGTGAAAATGAATTTATGAAAAGATGTATTAAAAGCTACGTAAATGGAAATAAAGTTACATGGCAAATTAATGAAGAAGTCCCCAGGGGAAAGGGAATAGAAAAGGTAGAGAACACCATCAAAGAAAAGGGATGTAAAAGGAGCTATGGATCTACATCTTTTCCAAGCAGAGACATAGAAAAATATCTTTTTTCATTGAAATGTGTTGCTGCAAGGCATGGCAGATGAAAGCCTCAGGAAGATGAGTCATTTGTGAGGTGGTTAAGAGTAAAATGCATGTTTCAGCCTAAGTCAGAAACCCAATTAGATGCTTGAAAATAATTGTTTACACACCCTTCTTGCTTGCAATGACTTTGAAAACAATGAAGTTAATCAATGACATTTTAGTTTGTTCTTTTGTATATGAAGCACTGTAGATCAAACAATCCCACTAACTGTTTTGCGTGTTAATTTATATAAAGGACACTTACAGCATTTTACATATTTTACTTCAGTTTCTTGTTTAAAAACAGCTACAGTTCTCAGAGCAAAATTCTCTAAACATAACTTACGACAGTCTCTTTCATCTTCTTCATCACCACAGTCATCCTGCCCATTGCATCTCAGATTTATTGGAATACACTTCTGATTCTTTGTGCACTTGAACTGCCCAGACAGACACACATGTGTGTCTGCAAGTTAAAAAGAACAAATGTATCAAGTTAAAAAGATTAAAAGTTAAAGATTGAAAGGTTTAAAAATATAAATGAGTTTCTTGATAAAATTCAAATTTCTTGATAAAATTTACAGCATGGCATTTAAATCAGTTTAGCATGTTTCTGAAGTCTACAATATATATAATCACCTACCACAGTTCAATTCATCAGAATTGTCCCCACAATCATTCTCTCCATCACAGATAAAGGCTGGAAGAGCACAAAGTCCAGTTCCGCACTGAAAACGTCCTGGCTGACATCTGAATTCAGCTGAGAAAAACAAAATCTGTTTATCAATACTACCAGAGAAGTGGTTAAAGTATCAATAGTGTTGTTCTTCCTCTATGGATGAATCAAAAGAACTTATATACCTTTGGATTTGCCTATATAGTCTCAATCGGAGTAGAATTTAGTAACTAAAATGTACATGTACTACTGAAAAGTTAAATTCAAATTCTGAGATTTTAAATTTGCATAACTATAGTTCTACCTTACTAATGATACAGAATGTAACCCTCTACAGATTGATGCTTACTATCAGCTCAACATAGACTTGCAATTTAGGATATAAACACTTGAGTTCAAGTCTGCATATGCAAAACTAATCTATCCCACTCTAATTCTATTCCCCATGAAAGGTCTAACATCGTTCCTTCTCAGAGCCACTGCCATTTGAGCGAATGAGCAATTATGCACCTTGATAGTAATATTTTATATAAACGTAGTGTAGCTTAAAATGTAATCTTATGTAGAATGATTACATATATTAAAGCTTGCTTCAAAGGCCTCTGCAGCAGAAAAAGAGAAGTAATTATAAAATTGTAAAAACAAGGGTGAGAGAATTCAATACGAAAATATCAAATGAACCATTACTTAACTGGAAGATTATAGAACACATAGTAAAGCATTTTGAGTGCATAAACTTTGATTTATGTAGGTAATATAATAGTATTAAAGTAGTCTCTGACTGGGACTGAAAAATAGCATCATCAACAGATATTACTGTTTATGCATCCAGTACACCGGAAAGGTACTTTTCTAATAAGTAAGTAAACTTGCAGTCAGCCACCATCACAGCAATCATCCTTCGGGATGCTGAGAGCATCTTCATAATTGACTTCCAGTCGCCTACAATTCTACAGGGGAATACTCCAGTAACCTACTATTTGGAGTATGAGATGCTATGGAGAAATACACTGTATCTGCACCACCTTCAGGATAGTCTGTCAAACTTACACAGGATGCATGAAGAATATTAATTGCATAGAATTGTTCATACTGGAGGGGTGAGATTTAGCTCTCCAAACTTTCCTTTGACAATATTTCTAAAACTATATAATTAAAATATTTATATCATACAAATTGTGAAAAATGCACAGAATCTTAGCAGGAATCACACGAAGAATACTGTTATTCAGGAAATTGTGCTAAATAATAATGTGTAGCTAAACTTATAAAACTGCATAAGCAAATGAGTTTATAATGCCATATTTCTATTATATACAAAAAGTAAACCAAATAAATCTGGCAGTCTTTTTTATTTATATATATAAATCAGCAATCTCAGAACACAGCTTTAAAAAAAAAAATCGTTAGTGAAAACATAACTGGGAACAAGTAAAGGTTTAAAACATGAAAAACATCTTATAATTTTCTGAAGACCTTAAAAGACCCCTGGTAGATGTGAGCTGATGAAAATCTTTTACAGGCTGACAAACAAGAGCCTGCACTCTTTGTAAATCTGACAGAGACCAAGGAGAAGAAAACAGTGCGGCAAACAAAAGCATTAAAAAAAAAAAAAAATCCTTTGCCTACCATCTATAAAGCATTACATTTGATTTAGACCCTAATGACAAAACCAGGTACCAAATTCAGAATGCACTTACGGCATTCCTCAGGCTCATCAGAGCCATCTCCACAGTCATCGACAGTGTCGCATTTCCACCAAAATGGAATACATTTGTCAGTTTTGCAACGGAACTGTAAAAGAATGGAAAGAAGGAGGAAAAGCTTTGATATGAATAATATAGATATTTTTTTCTAAACAGAAATAGTACAGTTTATGAAAAATTAGATTCACTGCTTAACTCATTGTTCCATTAATCAACTCTGGCTGTTAATTTTGTAAGCCTTATTTTTTACTTTTTTTTTTTTTGCCTTTTTTTTTTTTTGAGATGTTTTGCACTGAGACTTGTGCTGATACAAAACATTGTAGTTTCAGTGACATTGTTACACTGACTTATAGTGCCCCTGATATAGACGGCTCCTTGCATTTTGCTGCATTCTGTGATTTGATCCTTTTAAGATCTTATTCAAAACAACCACTCCAGTTCTTAATCAGTCTTTGTAGCCTGTTGGAGCCGACTTAATATCATTTTTTCCAGATAAACTAAAACACCCATAGTTACAGAAAAGGGCCTTACCGTGCAGTGTTGTGCTTGTGTACAGTATTGCTTATATTGTTTGAATTAAATGAGAAAACCAGAAACTAGGCCTTCCAACCTTTCAAAATGATATAATATTTGTACAAAAAAAAAAAAAAAAGGAAAAAAATCCTTTGTAAGACCTTGGCAGTGCCTTTACTCTGAGCTCAGGCACCGCCGTACCTTTGTTCTGACTGAAAGAGAAATGCAAATAAAACAAAGAATCTTCTAGGGTGAAACCTAAAATCAGAGTGGCTAATACTAGGGAGAAGAATCTGGACAGATTATCAATTTTTAAGACATGCCGTGTTTCCTACGTAGTGTCTATACAGACACAGAAACGAAGGAAACCGTCAGGTTTAGAAGTACAAGACATTTTATTTTCTGTGACTAGACATAATTTTTTCACATTTTAAAAATCATTGATTATTCAATAAAGCTGTAGTTAAAAGGTATATTAAATTTGGAGCATCAGCTCAGTTTTATCTTTTCTGCCAAGAAAATTTAGAGTCTTATGGCTATTTATGTAGTAGGACCTACAGTTGGAGCTACATCATTCTTGTAGCACATTGAGGGACGTGCTGTATAACAGGCTGGGTCTGAAAGGCAGCTATTCTAAACTGTTCATCTGTTCCACAAAGGTACGCATCTCAGAGTAGCTCAGCTGAAGGCCTCCGAATACAGAAGACAAACAGAAAATTAGAAAATTTTCATTTTTAGTATTTTCTTGCTCATCCAGCCTTCCTGCTGCTTAGTTGTTTTAAGGTTTGCTCACTACAAGGGACTTCAGGCTGTTAAAATGACATTATTAATTCCAGGAAACGGGTACTAACTCTTAGAAGCTGCTATGCTCTGCATGAAAATCCTTGCATTCCCTTCAGGGGAGTCAGATACTTCACAAAATCAGGGGTCAGAGGCATATAAGTGTGCCTGGAATGGCCTGGCTTTTAGCGTTCCATAGCCTGATGCGCTTTATACTAAACTATTTCTCATGTCAGATTAGCCATCGAAAGACACCCAAAAGTCCAAAAGACAGCTGGAAAGTCTGTAGATGTGCAGGGTATTGGACATCCAACCCCTTTTCATCAGACATAGCTAACAGTGGGTGTGTCATCAAGAGCGATTCCATCGTAGGAACAGCTATGATTTTACAGCATCATCTGAACATCTTAAGTAGCAAAGTATATCTTCACCACTGATTTCTGCATCTGATGCCATCAGATTGTCAAGTTATCAAGCAGCAAACAGATTTCAAAATTGGAAGAAAATTACTAATAACAAATGCCAACTTGTAACTGCCTGTGTGAAGTAGCTTCTATTTAACCCTATTCTATGGAATCTACACATGATAAAATATTGCTCCTGAAGGATCCAAGATGTGATGCTATCTTTCAATTCAGACTACCAACGACGAATCATTTAGAAAGGAACAGAGCCATTCAATCAACTGTTAGCATATCAATTCATGGTAGAATACCCCTCCAGTGCCATTTAAAGAAAACTTAAAAAAAGAAAAGAGAAAAAAATGCTGGTTTTTAACCAAACAAATTTGAGAAGCTAGATATGGAAGGGAAATAGGTAAGAAATCCCTCATTTTACAAGTGGTTTACACTTTCCTTTTGTTCATCACTTAATGGGAAGTAACAAGCAGACAATCTAAACAGAAAAGATATGATGAACATAGTAAAATCACTCCAAACACTACCTTAAGGGAACAGAGGAGGACAGTGGAGAGGTTTCTTAAACAACAATATTACTTAAATGAAACTTTGCATCATTTATTAAGATGACCACTGGCCCCTAAAAATTAAGAGTAAAATCCTTTTCTTAATGAGTACAGACAAAAGGCATCATGATGTAGAACACTGTAATAGGTCGTTAGTATACATATAATAAAAGTGGATACTAGAAAAGCTGTATGACTAGAAAGGTTTTAAAGGCCATATGTACTATTGCAATCAACCGATTAATTGTCTGGGTAGAACAGTCCAAATACTTTTATCAAAGTGGTTCTTTTGTAAGAAATTGGTATGTTCTACTTAATCTACAGTACTTTTAAGAAAAAAAAAATCACCAAATACTTATTTCAAGTACTAGGGAATCCACCTTCCATAAAGAATTAAATATTTTAGTTGATGCTTGATTAATTTAATGTAATTGATGTTAATTAATTGCATATTCTACCATTTTCATTTCAGCTACTGGGTTGTTTTTTATGTAACCCTATTGTTTACCTACCTGGGCTGAGCTTGTTTTCCTGTATTAATGCAAAGTTCGTTCACACATGAGTACTCCCAAATTGTTGTTATACACACTTTGTATTTTTATGTTTCATATTTTATACAAATGTTTTTTTCAAAGCAATTTTTATGGGTTTAGTAGCTGTATTTGTTCTAGTGACTGGCAGAAACATCCACATTTGAAAAGGAACAAGTTCTGCATTCTCTGGAAAAAAGGCATTTGCAAGTCTATTTTCAACTAATAGTCTTGAAGATGAAACGCTTTTAAATGCGCCATGAGTTACCTAGCCTTCAACTCCTCTGAACGATGCTCCCACATTTCATAGGCACCAGCATTCATTACTTAAAAGCAGATGGAAACGCAGTAAAAATATAATCCCCACGCGTCCTCCCCTCCATAGGTAGGCAGTTACCTGACTGGCAGTGCAGTTCGATAAGCACGTCTTGTTATCTGCAGCGAGGTAGAAGTTAGTGGGACAGGCACAAGTATGCATCTTGCCAGGGGCCAGAAGGCATAAGTGACTGCAACCACCATTGTTTAGTGTACAGAGATGTTTAGACACTGCAAACAGAACAGGAAAAGAATATCAGAGCTTATTATTTCAGAATACTTCAGGGTGTCTGCTTTATAGAGGAAAACAATGTATCAGGTACTATTTTTACAATGGAATGTCTCAGATCAAAAAACCTATAAGAGGCAACCTTTCTTCCTTTTGCCTTTAAGCTATTCTCCATTGTATGCAAAATTTAATTATTACTATTGGATGTAGATTCAATACTGAAAAAATGAGAGGATGAAAAAACCAGTAGGTTTTTTTTTATAATGAGACAAAAAGTTAGCTTATCTAGGTCAAGTGCCAAATGGTATCCAGTTACAATTCAAATACAGGGACATCAGGAGATCAGACAAAATCGTAATGCCTACATTCCCTGACATTCCCTCCGGCAACAACTTTCTAAATAAAAGAATTCTGTATTATTAACATTTTCTTACTTTCCATATAATACATGTTTCATAACACACTGTTCCCATTTTGATAACCAGTAACTTGTACTGTAATGCAACCGAACAGTTCTGTACCTCCAGTCACTACCTGGGTTACTTTTTAAGTACCCAAATTGTTATCTTGCCACTGAACAAGATATCTCACATTTATTTAATACCAGATATACCTACAACATTAATCACAGATTTGTGTTTAAAAACACTAATTTGAAAACTTTCACAATTTGAAACAAAACAGAAATAAAACTAAGTCACTGCAGACAAATGAGCTTCCATTTACTCAGCAACTGGCTACTCAGTGAAATATATCGATGTGCAAAGCACAGACAGAATAATTACCATCAGGTTGCCGATAAGAATGATACACCTGGATGTCTGTTATGGTATGCCAGGAGTTAATCAGTGATAGTCTGTTTGATCCAGAGGTTTTGTGGGCACGGCTGAGTGATTTGGTTTTCCCATCTGTCCAGTAGATGTAGTCTTCAAACAACGTTAGTGCAATCACCCCTGGAATATCTTGATTAGGGACTGTAAGAAGAGACACTAAGATTAATGCACACTCTTGGAAGACTGCCAGTTAAAATATTCCATACTGCATGGGTTGACAGATACAACTGCTATATAATGTCTTGAGAATAATTGTCATGACAATATGTCATGCCTAGAGGGTTCTTTATTACCAGTTACGATAAAGATGGATGGGGTACGAGTTCTGCTTGCTTAGAATTAGATGGCCCAATCAGCGTTAAGGAAATGAAAGAATTTCAGTATACAAAAATCACCTCCAGATTCTAAACCAATGGCATGTTAAGCTTTAAAGTAGTACATAACATAAACATAACTTAACCTACTCTTTACAGAAGGTCAATATTCATTTGTTGGTTTAGGGGAATAAGAATTATTAGAAAACATCTAAAACGTAAGGTATGCATCTCCAGATGTGCTGTGTTTATCACCCTTTAAGACAATAAGTAGTATTTTATTTCAGCAAAATATACTGACAAGAGAGATGAGGGAGGAAAAAAATAGTTTTACATTAAAATAATCATAGCAGTGACAGGGCTTATTGCCTATTCTTAGCATAACTAACCATACAATTAAAAAAAACAGTGATGATAATACCCCATTGTTACAATATCAAAAAATTTTGAGCCAACATCATTTTAAAAAGGAAGGACAAAAGGGAGAAAAAGCTTTTGAGTGCTCTTTATCCTACTGTACCCTCTTGACCTATTTGTTCTTGGTAAACATAAACTTAATTCCACGTATTTTTTTTTCTTTTAACGTATCTAGCTGTAATCATAAACGTCACAGGAGAATATCTGACCACAATGGCAAATTTGTAAATTATGTTTTGCTGCTGAATCACTCTCATTACTGATAGAATTAAAAAGGCAGATCAGAGCACCTGAGTCTGCCATTTTTTAACCAGCGTATCCTTACCACCTTTATCTTGTTTTCTTAGACAAAAATAGCTTCATCTTTTTACTTGGGCTGTGCTTAAATAGATTTGGCAAATGCGCAATTCTAGTGGGAACATTTCATAGTTCACTGACAACTGATACTGAGTATATGGAATGACAACTTAGCAAATTCAATTTCGTATACAATAGCCTTGCTGATAGTGAACTCCAGTGTAGGGTATGTTGCCTTCTGGTCAAGGAAACTCTTCTTCTTCGACCTGAAATTATTTTCCCTTCTTGTACGTTAACATATTCTATAGCCATCATACTGAAATAACAGTATGATATTCCTTTAAAGAGCTTTGTGACATTTCTAAGAAATTAGTCAAAGTACAAAGAAATCTTAATTTTGGCATTTATTACATAAGCAACTTTGTCATCGTTCCTTACATAGTATACTACCCCTAGGAAA
This sequence comes from Numenius arquata, assembly GCF_964106895.1. NCBI lineage: Eukaryota > Metazoa > Chordata > Aves > Charadriiformes > Scolopacidae > Numenius > Numenius arquata. Next base: position 6,240,332 of record NC_133578.1, on the reverse strand, counting down.
AGCTCTTATAATCTCCCTTATTTGTAGAATCACAATGTGAAAAGGGAGTCTACAAACTAGAAGCAAATCACTCCCCACGGCGACTGTTTATATCCTGTTCCTCTGAGCCAGGAAGGGAAGAATTCTTGAAGTACTATTACTTTCAGTTTTGTCACCAAAGTAACAAATCACATACAACAAAACAAGGAAACGGAAACTGTAAGTACAGGTATTTCCATTATATTTTTTCTTTTTCCTCTTTCTTCTTTTTCCTTATTCTCTCACCACTGGATTTACCAGAATAAATAGCAAGAAAAACCTCCCGGTTTTGGGGAAACACCCAAAGGCTGGAGCAGGGTTTGTCTGTCCACCGGAAGACCTATATATGCTATCACCCAATTAGATCAATTACTTGCACGTTAATTTTATCCTCACTCTGCTCTGGAGTGAACTAAATAATTCTCTTGGTGGGGAAAACAGTACCCAGCTTCACCCTAGTTGTAGTCTGGAGTGTGCGTGCATCTCTAGTACTGCAAATAGTGAAACAAACCCTGCTCCTAGTCAGAACTGAGCCTGAGCAGTCAAATGCCAGTCATTACCTGTTTTTATCAATATTTTTTTTTGCTTAAAATGGGTGATTTTCCTTGGACCTTCGTGAGATATTCCTTAAGCTCTGCACACATATTTGATAAAAATGAGTTCAACTTAATACTCTTCCAGAAAAGGCACGTATCCTGAATTTTAATTTTAAAAAGTGACTGATCTTTAAAATGCTTTATCATAACTCTTAATTGGGAATACTAATTATCATATCATCTGCTAACTACTAGATTACTGCAATTAATTAAGAACACATAGAATTTACACATTCATGCAATTCGGAAAAAGGAAATTGTAACTCTGAATTATTTCAGAATTACTAGTTCATCAAAATCCGTGTACATGCATGCTCTTTAAAAGAAATACCTTTTTGGGTTGAATCACTATCCAGTATTTCAGCAGATCCTTGAAAAACTGGATTCATTCTGACTTCTTCTGTTGCCACTCTCCCCAATCAGTTACTTCCTCGAATTTAAGTCATTTAACTGCTCTATTGTGGTGTTATATTCACCATGGGATTTGGAGTACAAATGGGCACAATCCACTGTGCCATCTTGATATATGAATATTTAGTTATACTAAACTCAGCACTTTTTCTTTTAGGTAGATCACAAGCATTTGTTATTGAAAGTTGTTTTTTTTTTTAACCTTTAAGTTATATGATTGTGCCACAGTATAAAAATTAAAAGACAAGCAGGAATTTTAGGTACTTCTGCAAAACTGCAGGAAATTCCCCACTGATCTAAAAGGGCAGTTTCTAATGAGAAATACAAACCGGGCTGACAGAAGAAGCAGGAAGGAACAGCAGAGAGAGAAGCGCTACTCTGAGCGAAACCCTCAAGCTATCCATAAATCTATTTATTTCAGTTTTGCTTGACTTCGGGAAAAATATCTGTTTGTATAAAATATGACCCGTGCTGCTATGTTTGACATAAAATTAAAGATATCAAAGATACCATTCCAGTTTTTCTAAATAAAATAAATGTGCTTTTTCCTTTGTCTGTTTTCTCTTATTCTGATCACAGTTAAGATAAAAATGAGAATAAATAGGCATGCAAAAGCCTTAATGCACATGAAGAGTATTTATATAGGAAAATTATTTTGATTTGGCCATCTTTATTATTACACAACAATGAAAAATATGTCTAGAAGTCTTCTTTTAGGCCATGCAGGAATTACAAGTAAGCACCATATCCTGGGTATAGATGTATCAGTAAATCTTTACTTTCCTTTCTGTGTATGTTTGTTGCTATCCATACAATTTATCCTACCTTCAATGGATTACGCACACATCAGAATCCAGAAGAAACTTCATATACATCCACTAAAGAAGATTCAGGAGAGTAACACATGCTGTCTGAATTGTCTCATCCCACCTCATTAATAGGGCAGCTTAGTTAAATGTGTGGTGAAAAATGTTAAATACTACAGGTAGAGCACTGCATTTTAGAAAACTGTTCATTGACTCAAGTACATTTTTCTTTTTTTTTTTTTTTAAGCCAATTCTATAAACGCCAGGTTTAGAAGCTCAAATCTTCCCATTATCTTAAAAACAAAACCACAGCATAAACCACAATGCAACAAATATTATACTCTCTTTTTTATATTCTTTAAAATTATGACAGAGTATATCTGTTTCTAAAAACTGAATTTTCCATTATTATCGCATATTGGTTAAAAGTTGAAACTGCCAATGGTTTAAACACTCACAGATTAAGACTGTAGTTTCTCCTGCTGTTATTTCTGATTTCTGACTAACTTCATAATTTTAATGGGCTTCTGCATTAAAGTCAACTTTTCATTAAGTAATGTTCAACACAAACTTGATCAAGATTCTTTCAGAACCTTGCACCATTCATAGCTGTATGGATTCCGTTGTAACTATGAAACTTAGAGAAAGTTCTAAGAAAAATAAATAAAAATAAATAAATAAATAAATCAAGGAAGCAATGAATGGCCTGTGTTAAATAAAATAGTACAAATAAATAAAAGTAAATAAAAATATATGTAAACTAAACCACACAGAAAATAAGTATAGCATCAATGGATGCAGACATTTCCTATAAATATTCTAAGCTGACCATGAAAATATAAAAATTTTTATAAAATAAGAATTAATAATAATTACATAAATATAAAAACCTTATCAAAATTCTTCTAAGCTGATCATAAAACTCAATGTATTTTCTTCCAGTTGAGAAATCTGTAAAAACTGAGAGAAGCTTTAAAAAACAGGCATTCAAAAGGCAGCCTAACTGCCATTAACTTTAAGATTAATTTTACTGTTCGAGGAATAGTTCTATCACAGCTGAATATTATTTTTCTTTAACTTTTAGTATATTACAAAGAATGGAACATCAGAACTGTTGATGTAATATGCTACCAAATCTACAGATCACATCAACTAGGAATGACCATAAAAATGAACACAAAACTGTGAGGGAATTTTTACATCTTATTTTCTGATGGAACAGTAAAATAGTCTCTCATGCTTTTTATTCTATGCCTTTGAGGACATCAGCTTCCCAAAATTTCAGGCGGTGACAGCTAATAATTTATCATAAATGTATGTAGTAGAGGAAACACCCACTTTCTTTCTTCAGTCTTTCCTTTAACTTCAAGCAAACCTCAGCTGCATTACTGAGCTACCTCTTCATAAATGACATACATTAGTTATATGTTACAATACTAATTACTAACCTCACAGCATACATTATGGTGTGAATCACGGTTTTAAACAAGGAAAGCAAGACTAATTGCTCTCCTTTCTTTGGTAAGTTCTGTGAAAATGGACTACTTCCTACACATTTGAAGAAAAGCCAGATTAGTGATAACCGGTAAGCAGCTCTGCTTCCCCTGCATCACCTATTTCAAAACATTTAATCGAGATATCTACTTGACAATCCATTAATATGAAATTAATATATTATGTTAAACAAAAGAATTACATTATACCAACGTAAGGGTCAGATCTCCACCAGCAAATTCATAGAGAATTTAAATAATCATATTTTAACACACAGCTATGAGAATTGCACTCACTCGCTCTTAATTACTTTCCAGAATTACCTATGCATTCAATAGTATATTTTTTTTTTCTTTTAAGGTTTCTCAGAACAACTCACCCTATAGCCTCTATGAAAGCTTCAAAAATTGGGTTGAAGTAAAGTGAAGCCAATCCATATCTCAAAACACTCTGCAAGAATAATAAAACACCCCACCTGCAGACAAGTAACCCACTGGATCCAGCTCCAGCAGTCCTGAAGTATTTTACTAGACTAGGGCTATGCTTTTCTTTCAGATGAAGAAATCTCAACACCTATAACTGAAGTGCAGTTCAATCAGAAAAGGGCTAATTGCCCAACCACTGCAGGACTGGGACTCCATCATCACGGACGGGCACACCGGTCAGCTGCTATGGCATAAGGGAAGGGGTGAGCAGTGCCTTTAGCCCCTTGCGTAAATCCTTGCCTGAACGGCATTCCTCAGCTGACTGCTTCCACTCAGTCCCAATCAGTTATTTCAGTGATTCAAATTTCTTACAGCTTGCAATACAGTACATCTCAGAACATATACGCCAGTTTTCATATACTGCAACATACACTGCGTATCATACGAGTAAAAAATTGATTTACTTTGTGCCAGCAACAGAATCTTATGAATTCAAACTGATACTTTGATTTTCAAGACCCTGCTCTTCTTATTTGGGTAATAAAATGCATTACGGGGGCATATTCAACAAGTTACTCAACAATTATGAGAGACAAAAAACATGGAATGCAAAATCAACACCCTAAGTAATTTCTGAGGAAAAGCTGCACCCAAAATTTGGTTTTGTGATTCCTTTTCCCACCACAGCCTCCTTCTACCAGAGATGGACAAGTCCCTTGCAATCCCTCCTTTCTAACAGGCCTTCTACTGCCACTTCTAATTCTCTACCGGGGTTTCAATTTTATACAGAAATCATGGATTCTCTTACACTGAATGCTAATCCCAAACACTGCTTCGACCAAACAACAAGGAGATGAGAAATGTGACAAGAAAGAGAAGGCAGAAAGAGAATGGAAGCGCAGGGCTATCGGAAAGTTGCAGAAAACAGGAGGAAAAAATACCGGTGAATAGTAAAAGGGAAAAAAGGGGAGGCTTGTAACAGATGAGAAGCAGTGGAAAATAAAAATTATTAGATACTTGAACAAAAATAAAAATGACAATAGATAGCATACTAAAGGGAGATAAAGTGCTGTATGAACTTTAGAGAAGAAAAGCCACATGACTCCGTAAGAGGGAACATGAGAGAAGTGTGCACAGACTTAAAATGCACATCTCCCCTGCATTTTGTACTAATTTTGATCCAAGAATATAAATTCATATGCTGCAAATCATATAAGTGATAAAATGTCTACTTTTCTCTTGTTTTCCTTGTATTTTCTGAGTACCTCTACCGTGTATAAACAAAAAAGTTCATTTGATTTCAGGGGTGAAAATCATGCCAACTGGGATTTCTTAACTACAAAATATATCTATTGAAGACGCCATACAGAATAAGCCCGGTCCCGCTCACTTCTTACTGAAACAGAAATATTTCCGAAAGTAAAAAAATGAAAAAAAAAAAAAAAAAAAAAAAAAAAAAAAGAAAGAAAGAAAAAAAGGTCTCAATGTCAGCTTTTCAAATCCATATGCCAAGAAGAAGGGTCATTAAAAAAGAACCAATGCTGACTTCTTCTAATCAATAAATACTACAAGAATAGCTGGACTCTATCGTATCCACCAAGGTTGCATTTTCCTTAGCCTTTGCTTCCTGTTCAAGCTGAAGCTGGTTGATCACTTCAATCCTAACCTAGAAAAAGATCTGTCCCCTTCCATAAAGAAGGGACTGCAACATTGCAAAGTGTACAAGAAAAGAAGGGGTGAAAGATTCCTGCCATGCTCCTTCCAAAAATGCATTCACCCAACTAGAGTTCCAGTGCTTGTAATTAACTGCTAAAGGTAATTAACTGTCATTAAGCCACATTTTGAATGACCACTTTCTGTCACTGTGGCATTAGAGTAATTCCTGTTGAAGAATTTTGGCACCTGAAGACAGAAAATTTACATTGTTGATGAAAGCTTTGAAACAAGGCTGCATTATTTTGCATTCCGCTCTCTGAAACTCTTGATTTCCTGAACTGCAATAAAATAAAAATGAAAAGCCTATTGACGTCTTGACTCAAATGGAGCCCGTGATAAAAATCTTAGGAAGAATTTTAAGAATCTTCCAAAGAGAAACAACATCAAGGAAGAACAGCATTTAATAAGAAAAGAACCATTATACCTTCAAAATCAAAAAAAACCCTTGGAAATTGCTTGTGCTGAAACCACTGGCCCATCCTGTCCTCTCTTCCATTTGAATTCCCTTATACTTCATACTTTAAAACTTGCGTATATGCACGCCAATTCCGAGGTTTGCAAACACTCAGACAGAAGACAATTCTCATGAAAAAGTTTTTTCAAATTGAGATACTATAGGAAGATTTCTCCCTGGTAACTACATACAGCTAAAGAATTAATTTTTAAATCCTTAATTCATTTAAGGTTCAACACTTTTTCATTGCTTAATTTTTATGCTGCTGTAAGATGAAGCAACGAGGCGCCTAACTTGTTTTTACAATATAAAACATCAAAGAACTCGACACAGTTAAGCTCAGAGGAGCTTCTGTACTTCCTAAACTGGACTGTCAGGTTCCACTTTTATATTAGATACTGAAATTCTCATCTTCAAAGAGGGAAATGGGAAAATGGTAGGCACCTCTGGGTTTTAAGAGCTCTGAAGGATAGGAAAACCTGCATGAGGCAATCGGATACCCAGGGAACTGCAAAGCTTGCAGCTCCTCTGGGCAGTGGGAACTAAAAACAGCTGTTAAGTCTGACAAATTCTTAAATGTGGGGTTTTTTTTTTAAGGCTCGCAGAAGTAAACCAGCTTAGTGCTTAGCCAGATTAGTGCTTCAATGCTTGCTTAATCATTTGCTGCACATAACATTTGTGAATGCTGCAGTGCTAAATTGGCTAAGCTCTAAAGACAGTTTACATAATCAAGCATTAAACTTCAAATAGATAAGCAAGGTCGTTGCTACCCCTAGCGCAAAGAAGAGCTCCCAAGCACTGTAAGATTTCTGGCCTAGTTAGCATGTTTTCAAAGTTCTTGCTAGGACTCTCTTGGTATTTATAAAAGCCTATTCCTCTATTGAAATGCAGAGGAACTTTACAAGAGAAAAGCAGCAGATGGTCTCTTTTCCTGAAAAATCTTTAAGATTTGAAATAAAGAAAGAAAAAAAAAAAAAAACTTGTTGCAAAAAAGTGTTAACACTGAGATCTAAATACATGTGATCTCCCATTGCATGGAATAAACATTCCTTGGTTTAACATACAGCATATGTCAATAATTAGCCCATGATTGTTCTGTCTGTCCCCAAGAAGTATCTAATGCAGAGCACAGGACACTGCAGCCTCTCTCATACAATATCTCTACGATATAAGATCCACCCATTCTGACAAGATACTTATTTGCTGAGTCTTGTGAAATCTCTGTGGCATTTTCTGATACATTTTGTAATAGGTAATTTAAGATCCAAAAAAGCATATTCTCAGAAAAAAACCTCACAGAAAGCTAGTCTTAATGTCACAGAATATATGCCCTCAAATGTCACAGAAACAGGTGAAAAAATACTTAGATTACGATAAGTAGCATTTCACATTGCATCACTCACATGATTCCCATTAGGTATTTTTCCCTGCTCCATGAGTCATCATATCTGTGCCTTCATCCTTCTCCATTTCAAAACACAAAGGACAGAATAATCTCAACCACCCCTTAGTTAACTCTGACATGAGGTATTTAAGAAACGTGTAGATGTGGCACTTCAGGGCATGCTCTAGTGCCCGAGATTGTTGGGTTGTGCCTGTTTGTGGGTGGTGCGGTGTGTGGTTGTGGGCGTTTGGTTTGGTTTTGGTGTTCTGGGATTTTTTGGGTTAGTTTTTTTTTTGTTGTTGTTGTTGTTTTTTGGTTTGGTTTTTTTTTCTGTTGGTTGGACTTGATGATCTCAAAGGTCCCATCCAACCAAAAATGTTCTGTGATTCTGTGAATACAAAGTGTCTCAAAATGAAAAAGGAAAATGGGCCATGAAATCCATGTGAACAATACGTCAAGAAACACAGTTATCACACGATATGAAACTAATCTTTCTCATTTAAGTGCTTATCAACATGGAGTACAGTGTCTCATATCAGAAAGCTAGAAGGGATCACAGGTTCACCTCCTCTAAACCCCAACCACTGAACTTCTCCGAGTTTCCCTTATTAAGACAATTAATTTGAAAAGTTACATTTTATCTTCCAGAAATATTTCTAGTCTTGTACTGAAACATGAAGACATGCAAAATTTATTTGGTAGTTTGTTCCAGAAGAAGAGGGGAGGTAAGGAAAAGATCCTGATTAAAGACAAATTGATCATTATGTAGGAGCTTTGCAAAATTCTCAAAGCACCCTTTGGAGCACCTACAGGCATCTGTTTGACACCAAGAATTCTATCACTTCTTCGTTAAAACCACAGAAACTTTTCTATAACTTGATTTTGGTTTGATTATCACATTTTGAGTGAGCTCTTGACAATAGAAAGTGACAAACAGCATTAGCTAAGGAGAAAAACTTTCTCCTACATTATTTAAATACCTTGGGATCTTTCTCCCAAAGCAAAATTTTCTTACTGCTTGAATGTTTATCTATCACTTGTATTTAAAGCAGACGACCTCAAAAGCAGTGTGATACCAGGTTTGCACAAACCCATTGTAACTTTTGGAGTTTGCCTCCGGTATTTAACTGGTACTAAATTTTGATACACCTGCTCTTCACTGGTACCAGCTTTCTGACAAATTTCCTTCTTCTTTAGGTTCACATATCCTCAAGGGAAAATATTAACTGCATGAATATAAAAGTATTTGAAGCTGATTTTACCCACTTGGGCAAGAGGAATCCAGAGGCTGGAGACCGAGACAATGGACGCCAAAGACAGCATGACTGGAAATTTGCAGGTGTCTTCTGAGATTTAGCAATAGGAGGACACTTTGTGAGACAGAAAAATTCTGAAACTTCCAGGTTGAAAGAGAAAATTGAGAAAGGTTTGACCGCTTCAGTCAGGTTAGCGTCAGGAGAGACACAATGGCTATTACTTACTTCTTCCCTTTGAAAGATCCAGAAAGAAGAGTAAGAGGATAATTGTATGAAGATAAAATAGTGGGATAGCAGCAGAGGGAATAGCATAGAGGCATATGGAGCTTTGCTTCATCTGTCAGAAAACTAGAGTGTCAGCAGGAATCCAGCCGGCACTCAGGGGTACGTCTGGGCAAGTATGGCTCAGGTGAGCAGGTTACGACTGTCCTGTATTCACTACAAAAACCTTGGAATTTAATGCCTGGATTAATGGGAATATTTACAGCCCTGATAGCTACTGCTGTAGTCTCTCTAGTCTCCCATCTCAAATAACTGCCATTGAATTGTTCCTTATCTATTTATAACTTACTATTCACGAACAGAAGGGCTAAAAAACTTTTGTTGTTGCTGTTTTGTTTCACAGCAAAGCTTCCATCTGAAAATAAAGTAGTTATTTCATGAACTCTGGTTTGGAGAATACCTGGAGGCAGCCAGTATGAGATAAAAGCCCAAATGCATGAAGTTTTACCAGGATAGTAGCTGTTCTGATGTTTGGGTAAAGCTTGCAGGAGGGAGCTCAAGTAACACTGTTTCATCTCAAAAAAACCAACCCACAAAACCCCAACACACCGATACTGAGTATTTCGTATATTTGAATGAAAGCGAAAGATCTTTAATTAAACCATTTGGAATATGAGAACTATTCATCATAGTGTAAAACTTTTTTTTTTTTTTTAAACACCTTATAGATAAAAGATACCAACTTTTTAATTATTTTTCAGGTGAGGAGCAGAACACAGGGATAAAGATTACTTCATTATATAAGTGTTTCAAAAGTTATTATTTTATCCATCTACCAGGAAAGCCCCAAATTACATTTACAATAGCAGTCGTCCTATTGATTCACGCTGGGCTGACTAACGGGAATTTTCAGGCTTTCTCAGGCTGAAAAAAGGCTGGGTTTAGCCACACCCCGGCACACAGGACATATCCCTTTCACTTTTAACAGCCAAGTTTCCCAGGCTTTGTAACTTGGTCCAGAACATGTGTTGTGAATATACATTAAAGTACAGGATTGACAGGGCAGCCTCTGATTGCTGAGTCTGTGCCTGGAGTTTCTGGTTTCATTCGACACTTTTTCCAAGGACATGTAAAAATTATTAATTCATAACAGAGAAGGAATATGAAAAGCAACTTTTAAAATACTGATAAAAAGGAAACAACTCTCTAATAAAGGTTGCAAAATGTTTTAAAGTACATTTTGTACATAATTACGTAAAACATACAAAAGCACCTTCAATTTAAAAATTATCAAGAAAAGAAAAAAGCAAGTTTAGAAGAAAAAAAAAAGCTGTTGACCAACCTTTATGTCTATGAGATCCATCCATATCAGAAAACTCAATATGATTTTCATCAGCCCAGTACAGTCTATGGTTGACATAATCTATTGTAAGAGCCATAGGTCTAGATATCTGTGTTTCTATGACAACTGTTTGACTGGAGCCATCCATACCAACACGGCCGATGTGAGGATACTCACAGCAATCAATCCAGTACAAGTACCTATAAAACAAAATAAAACAGCTGCTTCATTTAGAGATGCAAAAATAATAACGTTTATTTAGTTGATCTCAAGAATAAATCAGTAATTATTCCATAATGTTTCCATTTTCCAGATAGATTTTTTTAGCCCTGTCTGTGAGTGTGCTAAACGTAGAAGGTTTGAATAGCATAGTCCTGATGCTAGGCACGATTTCTTTGAATTCATTATGGACCAGTAAAAAGTGCATTTAAATGTCTTAGTCTTGATACCTTAGAATATGAAGTACCGCCTAGATTGGATTTCATGAATCTCACATCCTGCAAAAATGGCATCACTGCTAGACTTATGACAAATATTGTATTACAGTTACTTTTTTAAAACACATATTGCAAAACCTTGTTTTGCTGCTAGTAGTACTATGCTACTAATTGTATTACTTCAAGAAGTACTGGTTCCAAAACATTAGAACAGTTTCTCAGATAAAGGGCTTAAAAAATGGGTAAAGCACTGAGAAAGACTGTTGGAAAGCTGAGTAGCAATTTTCTCTTTAATATACTATTGAGCCACAATACAGAGCACGTTTTTCAAATAAAAAGAAAAACTCCTATTATTTGGTAGATGGATGCACATTGGTACTGCTGTATGCCATTACTTAGAACCTCGGGACAGATCTCTCCAGCTGGGAAGCTGATACACTTCTAATCTACAGGTTTTGGACAGGCTCTCAAAAACCTAGATGCAGCTCATATTCTTAGTAGCCACCTGAAACACTCTTTGTGTCCAGGAGAAAATAGTGGCCCTAAGAACAGCTACCGGTACCCTACAGAACTCTGGAGCAATATGTTGGCACTGAGTCCGTTCCACATAAGCACTAGAGAAAGGGAACTTTTTCCATTGACTCCAACAGAAAATTTTTTTCTTTGGAAATATATTGTTAGTATTTTATGGCATCAGAATATAGTTGATTTAGCATTTCTCATTTGTGAGAAAAAAACTAAGATACAATTAATACTGTTTCAAACAATAACTCTGAATTTGAAATGCAAACACAGGCTTTATTTCCAGCAGCTTTCCATATTAAAAATAAATGAACAAACAAACGTATTTATAAAAAAAAAAAAAAAAAAAAGAGCTTGGTCTCAGAAAGTCTGTATACATACTGTGCACTGAGCAGGAGCACAGTACGGATTTTATGCCTGTGTATATCTAAACCTTCCTGTAAGACTAGGACTTTCTGTACAAACTTTGTAGAGTTAATTTTTGCATACACAGGGAATGTATTCTGGATGTCCAGGCAACTAGAGAGATATACCACATATTGGTACCTTGAATACATTTAACAAATGTCTACATCCTAGCTGCCAAATTTTACAGCGAAGAAAGAGTATGGTTACAAGAAAATTCAATGCTAGTTCTAAGAACTGGTAGAAAATGGCTCTTCTCAAAAATAGTCAAGTAGACAGGTTACATTTCTTAGCTAGGAAATACATTGCTTTTCTTCATTTAGGCAGAGTCCAGATGAACTCAATAATATTCTCCTGTCACTGACACTTGAGGTGATTACTTGAAACATAGGATTTAGAGATGGAAACGAAGCCTTCATTTGCCATGATACCATAACAGCGTTACAAGACACTACTAAAGCTTTATTCACCCAATTTGCAGAGATGTATCCTAACATTCCTCAAAACAGAAAGCGTTACATATGGAATTCAGATCTGAAAAGACATAGGGCAGGCTTGCCATACTCCGTTTCATTTATTCAGGCACTAGATGATCATTTACGTATTACTATTCAGAAGTATTATTTTTCTTAAAGATTACATGCAGCATAAATATTTGTTTAAGAGAATACATTTGATTAGAAATTCACCAGGTTTTAATGACTTCCTATTAAATGTACACTGATGTTTTAGTGGATAGTGATAATATAGATAATGGTTTACTGGTGAATTGAGAGGCCTCTGTTTATGAGGCATTAACTGCATATTGAGCCATATAGACAATGGCTGTGGCATTACACATATAGTCACATAAACAGGAAATACATCAATGTTTTTATACATTTTCTGTTTCAAGAATATAAAGTCTTTCTTCTTCTATCATCTGAATTAGAGGGTGGTATGAAATGGTTAGCTGGTTTATTTGAGTCTAATCTAATTGAGAATCTAATGCTGATTTTGTTTTGATCAAATAGCAATGGCTAGAAAGTCTCCACTTAAAAAAAAACCCAAACAAACGGAAAAAAAGTAAAAAGGGCTTGTATTTCTTGGGGTTGGACAAAATGACCTTCAGTTATCCATGCAAACCTCAACTATTCTGTGATTATGTGAAAATCAAATATTAAATAAATTTACTAATGGAAAGATGACTTATTTTCTTTTTTTTCTTTTTAAAAATCCTAGTACTAGATCAATTTTCTCAAGGACATCAATTTTATGGCAAAAATTATAATATTATAAACTTATAATATAGCTGTGAAAAAAAAAAAATGTCCCTGGTTCCTATAGCTCTCACACCAGTCAAGACATCAAACATGGTGGGGGTGCTCAAAACTTCACTCAGAATACCAGCACAGGTTTATATTAATAAATAAATGATAAGTCATGCAATAATTAATAAAATTAGCAATGAAAGGTACCAGTTAACAAACCACTTAAAGTAACTCGGCAGTTCTCACTTCTTATTATTGTTGTTGCAACAAATTTTACAAGCATATTGATAACTTCAAATATCTGAAAACTAAAGTTAGAAACCAAGTCACCTAAAATAAACCCCCTGTATCCTAAGAATTAATCAGTTTAATTATTAGACACGTGTGAAATTCAAAACTTTAATTCTACAGAGTAAAAAAGGCAAAAGGTGTCTTCAAATTATGCAGGATTAAACATTTTCACTCTTTGATTAATGTGCAAGAAACTATCAGAAAAAAAATCTTCAAATATGTGGTAGATGAACCACCCTAAATTACTTTGGAAACCAGTAAACACAGAAAAGAGTGCTAACAAGAAAGTTTGCTTCAGTGAATAAATGAAACAAAGCTTAAAAATTGTCTTCCATGTGATAGGAACTTTTTGTTATTCAGTAACACACTTTAAATAAGATAGGGATTTTTTTTTTTAAATACGTTTTCCTCCTACCAAAAGAAAACATTTACAGAGTAGTAAATATAACAAAACATGGCTTAGTACCTGCATTCATTCTTCTATTATACCAATTTTATGTGTAACGATGATATAGTAAGCATTTGTAATGCATTTTAGACTACTGATATCCAGTGTAGCTGCAAGTTAGACAATGAAAAACTAATTTGTATTTCTTGTCTTCTGTTTTTATAAAAATATTGAAATATAAAATCAGTATTAAATATTAATTACTGCAAAATGGCTGCTTCATACCCAGCTTGAGGATCTAAGGACAGATCTCTAGGAAACTTCACTCTTTTGCTCACAAGGACGGTGGGGTATAAGCCATTGAGTTTAGACACCTCAATAATTCTCTTTTCAGTATCAGACCAATAGAGATTCTTCCCAATCCAATCGACAGCCAGTGCATTGGGAACAGCTGTATTGTGGACTACCTAGAAAAGCAAAAATTACATAAATTATTCATCTAAATACTGTGAAAAATAACAAGTCAAGAGTTACTAATACCAGAATATTAAGAGGGTGGATATATAATACAGTGATATGTGAAAAATAGGTATTATTCCCTGTTAAACACTTGCATTTCTGAAGTAATGACACTTCTTAAGTAACTAAGACAATGTGACACTTTCCTTACAGTAGAGTAGAATGGAGAATACCATGATGTAGTAAACATTAATTTTCCAACTTCCCTGCATTATGTTGTAACTTTGAAAAATATTGTATCTTTCATTTTTCATCTTAACTTTTTAATTTTCCTTTTGTCTCAATTTAAGGGAAAAAAAAAAAAAAAACACTAGACTTTTTTTGCCTTTACTACTTTATTTTTCACAGAACCAAATGGAGATGAGGTTTCTCTCCTCATAGCGTGCCCTCAAACACACCTGCTTATTAGCTCACCATTTCTCTCACCAATCTACATCCACATGTATTTCATTTTAATAGTATTTCAATTTAACAGTAGTGCCATATGCATTCATGACAGATAGATCATAAGGGCACTGAACTCAGGCAAACAGGACAAGATTACCTAGTTGGAAAGTAAATACTGTGCTCTTATTTCCAACAATCACATGGCAGAAGAAAGAGGTACTTTCTAAGAATCAGAATAAATTTCAAAAGGACTACATTATTAATGAAAAAACTGAGAGACAGAAGCAATTTAGTGACCTAGTGGAAAGCCTATGCTCTGCTGACAGGGATGTGTTATTCTCCAGGTTTCTGATGATCTGAATAATGCTGAGACTTGAACAAACACCTCTAGATATACGTGATTACAAATCTCATCATGATTGTATGATTCAATCTTGCTTGGCTGGGAGTACTTCATGTTAAGTGTTGAGTGACATTTGAATATTCCCAATCATTAGAGTCCAACTTCTTCTAGGCTTAAAAATTCTATTTCTGATAAGGTCTTTTCTGACCTATTCTATTCCTGATTAGGCCTGATTAGGTCTGTGCAACTAGAACTTAAGGAAAAAAAAAATCGCAGGGCAATACTTGAAAATATTTGAGATTTCTTAAGTACTAATAATGGGTTTATTACTGTGGTGTTCATTCTAATTTATTGTCATCTTCAGCACTAAAACCATGTGCAATAGAGTATAAAACATTACAGATAAATCTGATTATGTATAACTGAATGTGTTATTTTTAATTTTATTTACCATTTCAAGAAACTGAAAAGCCTTCAAGATAAGAAGGGATATTGTGAGATACTTTAAACCAATTTTATAGTTATGAATATGTAAAAGCACCCTTTCAGGTTATTACAATATTTATCACCTTATACAATTTTTTAAAAATTAAATCCAGGCATGCACCAATTTTTTAATATGAATAAAGTACTTTACTTTCTAATATCTTAGCACTTCCAGCTCCCTGTTTTATAAATATGTAATTGCAGCAACTGCTGCACTTTAACATGGGACGTTTCAGATAGAAATGGATAGCTCTGAAAACTTAGACAGTGATTTACCTACACTATCTAGAAGCATCAACCAAAGTAATTAGTTTTTCTTTTCTGATTACTTTTCCTTTGGAGAGTCACTTTAAGCTTATTCTAGTCACTGAGATCATCAATGTGACATTTAATGTACACAATCTGGCTTACTACAGCATTTCCCAATAGCAGATTTCCTTTGAATCTACAATACTATACATAAAACACTGCATTAGCGTTTTAACACATTTATGTGAAAAATTTCTTGCTTCGATTGTATAAATATCTCCTCCATGATCAGATGCAGAAGAAAAATGAGATGCCATCAGGTTACCCAGCGCAAGAAAGCTAGAGCTGGTATGCTGAAAAAATGCTATCTTCTAAAAGGGAAATCCTAGGAAATATATCAAATAGTATCATTTACACTAATAGCAAATTTATTTATAGTAAATAGTAAAACAAGAAGTATGAAGGAAATAAAATAAGAAATTCGTACTTCAAGGTAAAAGGCTGTCAAACATAAAACCTCCATTATATGACAAAAAAAAATATATTTAAACAGGTTTGCTGGGAAACTAATTATTTTTAACATCAATTATTGAATATGTGCTATGCTAACCTATTAAAATCAAAGTCAGACATACAGTTATCATTTGGCAATGGATAAAATATTACAATTTCAGACAGCTACCATATATAATTCTTGATACATTTTTGCACATATTTTTATCTTTCAGAGGCCAAGGCTGAGCCGATTTTTTCAGTGAAAAAACCAAATACTCTTATGAAAATTAAATGCACTTATATTCATGATTTTTGATTTGAATTTGGCATCCCATTTGAGCAAAGTCTCTATCAAGATGACATTCATTCTCTAAATTGCAAAATATTAATGAAGGACAAAAGACATATCCTCCGTGCCCCCAACCTAATTTTCTTCTAATAATTGTTCAAATTTTTGAAACTTTTCCGTAAAAATGAAATTATTATTACATCATTAGGAAGCAATAGGAGTTTTTTCTGCACTCCTACCTGGCAATTACAACTTTTTGACTGGGAAAAATTCTTTGTTCTTCTTGAAATAGTTAAGATTAGAAAGAAAAAGTCTGGAGTAATCCCCAGTCCTGAGAACATTCCCTAAAGTAACAAAATACAAACTACTCTACTACAAATAAGATACAAATACAATTAAATTTTACTAGGATGTGCTACTATTACTGTGTTTATATGCATATACCAAAACCTCACAATCTGGTTTCAAAGCATTGAAGGAGCATTTCCCAAAATACTCAAAAAAATTTAATTCTAGTAGTGACATTATTAATCCCCAATTACCTTGATGTCACTTCCATTTAAAGACATTCTGTTTATGCGGCTGCCATTTGGTCTGCTGGAATCAATCCAATAGATGAACTCTTCTCTGTAGTCAAAGTCTATTGCAATCACATTGTTCAGCCCCTAAAAACAG
Source organism: Numenius arquata (assembly GCF_964106895.1). Taxonomy (NCBI): domain Eukaryota; kingdom Metazoa; phylum Chordata; class Aves; order Charadriiformes; family Scolopacidae; genus Numenius; species Numenius arquata. The sequence continues at coordinate 6,223,472 of NC_133578.1, read as the reverse complement.
AAAAAAGAAAAGTCCATTCATTCAAATGTTTGAATACAAACCGTTGGATAGCATTCAGAATGCAAAACACATTGCATGCAGTATTCAGAATCCTTTATTTTACTGACTGCATATTTTTGAAATATCACTCTCATTCTTCCATACATAATTTGTAAACAATCAGAAAAAGATAAAAAATTGTAACAGAAATAAATATGGTGACAAAGAACTATCTCACTTAAAAAATGCAGATGACACACAAAACCACATGAAGCTTCTGTATTTTTCTTTCCTATTATTAAAATGAACTTTAGCAATAAATACTTTAACTTTTGCTCAATTTCCCTGTTAATGACTACCTTTGGCGTTACTTTGGTAGACTAGATGACATTTATTTTAAAATAAACTCAGAAATAGCATAAAATTTATTATTTTTATTAATGAAAACATTTCATTATTAATATAAATTAATCAGAAATTCAAAATTGTGATGTTAAAAGAAGCATTAATTTTAATTCCTGCATGAGGAGGTTTTAAATTCTTAGATCCTGTATTGTAGGTACTGTGTGCAGATATATATATATATATATATATACACGCACACACACACAGAGGTAGTATATACAGTGTGACAGCTGGAGATCCAGCAGGCATCTGGAAGTCTCCTATGGCTCCAGTTACTAAGCCAATAGATTTTATGAGAGTGTGATAATCATATTTGAGGTACTCCTACAGGTTGGAAAGAGCAGCCATATAATAATGGCTCTTCATCCCAAATGGCAGATAAGAAACAGGTATTGCATTCAGAGGCTGGCTCTTATTTCCTCAGCTGAGGTTAGGAAAGTCTTTCACCATAATCTGCTTAACATTCTGAGATGTGGTGAAATCAGAATTATTCTTCATATACAAAGATGTTGTTATTAATCAAAGATGCCCAGAGACGCTGTGGATGCCCCATCCCTGGAGGGGTTCAAGGCCAGGCTGGATGGGGCTTTGAGCAACCTGGTCTGGTGGGAGGTGTCCCTGCCCATGGCAGGGTGTTGGAACTGGATGATCTTTAAGGTCCCTTCCAACTCTAACCATTCTATGATTCTATGGAGCAGCAGTGGTAAAAATAATGGATGCAGTTTGCACTCCTTTTAAAACCACAAGATAATTTTAATCAATTCCCTTATCAGCCCAATGCCATTCTACTCTCAGGTAGATCAGCAGCCTCCCTTGTTAATGTAATTCGTAGTTGTAGAGGGGACGTGCTGGACTAGCCAACTCTAAAATAAACAACTAAGAACAACAATATTTAATTGTACAGAAAGTGATACAGGTCTCATCTGCCAAATACTACCGTGTAATACTGTAAATATATCTTTTGATTAAAACGTAGAGGAAAAGAGTGATTAGGCTGCACAAGCCATCATTAAAGAAAGCCTGAAACAATAGTTTTGGAGGACTACTCTCATTTTCAAAAATCCCATATCCATTCATAGTGTTTTAACGCCACCAACTGCAGCTCTGTCAGTCATAACTGTGCTGCAAAAAACCTTTCCTGTCTCTTTTTCTACTGCTAGTATAAATGCATCTACTAGTATAAATGCAACTCCCTAGCCCAATTCTTAACAAAGGAGACAACAGGTGAACGAATACAAAAGACTATCAAAAATTTATAACATTCAGTAATTCATCTACGTATTCTACAACACTGTAAAAGTTTCTTAAGTACCCAGACTAATAAAGAGAAATGACTGCCTGCAAGTCTTTGGTTTCAAGTGTTTTATTTTGGGTCAGTTTAGTTCCAATATATATCAGAGCATCAACTGCAGGTAAAATTATTTCTGAACATCTTCAGTAGAGTTCTCTGTCCAGACAACATCTCCTCTCGTCATCCTCATGACACTTTTAAGTCCTTCTAACATAATTCTTTGTCATTTCTGAAGTAATATGCTTTTAGAAGGAATAGGGAAGCTTTCAAATTGCATCGGCTGCATTATTCTCTCATTTTAAACCCGTGGTTTTGTTTGTTTCTGTTACACGCAGCACAGGGTACCCTAGGCTGTGATTTGTGTTGCCTTGGTGCCCTAATTAAAAAATGCAGGTGAAAACCACAAATAATGAGGAAGAAGGGTCTCTCTATCTACTCTGTCTATGGGCACCCTAAGAATTTTGATGACTAGGAGTGAAGGAAATGGACGGCAAATAACATACATGAGACACAATTCAAGCAGTTGTACTGTTTATGTATATTAAGGAAACAAAAAGAGGAAAAAGCTGGTACGTAACAACTCAGAGAAGACTGAATGAATTCCTACTTTCAGCTCCTTTACTCTTGAGTTTATATGAAGAACTGTTAGAATGACAAACCACGGATCAAATACACAGAGAAGGCTGGTTCTGCTCCTTTGCCAGAGCAGCTCCGGTATTTGCCTTTATCTGGTAGATGTCTAAGGAAGAGCCGATCCACCATAACATTACAAGGACAAAAAGATGTCCTTATGAGGAAGACAGCCCACCTGTTCTGCTGGTATAGCTCCCTCTTTTGCTTTCAAATCTGGATGCTTTTAAAAATTCCATATTTGTAGGATCAAAGGCCAGTAGGTTCAATAGCAGAGGTATTTATTAGACTAGAGAATTAATGTGATATGGAAAACACAGATTCTCTTCAATGGCTGGAGCTACATGTCTCTAAAATACTGAAGAGGAGTCCATTGAATTCAAGGCTGATGATGCTCTCAGCCAATCTGTCAGCACCAACCATAAAGAAAATTTACATTTGCTCCCCCCTCTTTTCACAGGCTTCTATTAATAAAAACATACCAGCAAAAGAGGAGAGAGGCAGTGAGATGTAAATGAGAGGTAGGCAGAAGGATTTCAGAAGAAGAAACAGACTTCAACATAATGCTTGCTATGCTTAAATAAAGTCAATGTTTAATGCAAGATGGTTAATTTTGTAATTACTGCTGTAAAGACCTGAGCACCTCTCTTGTGACATTAGGACGCACAGCTTACTGACAAAATAAGTCACAAAAAGCCTAACGCTACTGACTGGTAATAACTAATTTTATAGTCTTTCTACAATTTATTAATTAGTACTCGAGGAAATAGATGTTCTTATTAAAACATATTTTGGAACTCTAATCTCTGGTAAGTAACTACACTTAGGTGAAGCACAGAAGCAGAGCAGAAACTGCTATTTTTAGACAGCTCTGTAATTACTGGGTGACTTTCTATTTTTGTAGTTTTTTTTCAAATAAGGTTGGGGTTTTTTTTCCTGTAATAATAATTTAGAGTAATTATTTAAAAAATTAGATTTAGTCAAAGATATACGTTCACGTATTGTAATACTGTAGGTCTTGGAATTGTCTGTCTAAATCAAAAAGTAGATTTAGATTATGACAGTAAGTAGCCCAAATAATACGTGGCCAAATAGTTTTGGTTTGTTTGTTTGCTTTTTATTTAACTGAAATATATAAATTGCTCAAAACATATTGTGATGGAAGAGGATCACAAATGACATAATTATTTTAGTACATCAGAATGACTGACGAAACAACTGCCTGAACTTTAATCATGTCAAATTCAGATAAAATAGTCAATTTAAAATATTATGAAAGCTCTGAAGATACTGCAGTTGTTCTGTGGTGCATACAATGCCAATTGTAGCGTGATGTTTCTGTCAGTTGCACACTTTAGAAAAGAATAAAAGTATTGAGTTAAACTTAGAGCATGGTACTATGGATTATACCTGTTTCAACAAAGTGTAGTTGGATCCATCAGTGCTAATTTTTCTTATTTCATGATGATCAGCCAGAATTAAGAAAGGTTCCTCATCTAAACCCCGGGAGAAAGAATATATTAGACTAGCTTTTACGTTAATTTATGGAAAATCAGGAATACAATGCTGAAATACAGGTGGTTTGAAAAATAAATGTTACATGCTCTGATCAATGTTATGGATGAAAGAAATATTTAAAACATTCAAATGTTCCAAGAAAGATCAATGATGCAGTATAAAAATGAACAAAGCAATCAATTAGTATATTTTTCAATGTTATTTAATTTTTTTGCCTTTGTAATACGGGAACCATACTGTATTTTACGCTAATTTAATGTCAGAGTTAAATTTGAAATGTATTCCATACCACTTGTTTTAATTTCAACATTCACTTGCAAATTATCACTAAGACTACTGTTTGTTACGGTTGCAAACCAAGAACGTTTTGACCATTGCTTTTTGAGATTTCAATACTCTAAACAGTACAGACATAAAGAAACAGTTATTTGGACAAACCTTGATTTTCTAATTCTAAACCAAAGCCAAATGTGGCTTTTTTTTTACCCCCAGTTTTCTAGTTTATCAAAAAATACTCCTTCAGATACTCATTCATGCCACCACTTATTTTGAAACACCTCTGACACTGACATATATAATGGTAAAAAAAATAAACCAAAAATATTTCAAAAGCTGTCGTTATTTTAACTCTATTGACCTTTATTTAGCTCTGTTGTAGCTAAGAGACTTCAGCTGCAATAAAACAATTACTACTAATAATTAAAAATGTATTTAAGACTTGTGTCTACTGCTCGTACATTCTGGAACGTAACGTGTTGTCCACCCTACTCTGCTCTTGCACTGAATACATTGTACAACTGTGGTGGCGTGGTCTGTCCGACTCTTAAGACATTCTCCAGTTTTTAAACGATCCAAGACATCATCCTCAGCACCGACTGTTAGTGCTTTGTGGAGAAGGGCTGTAACGTTCTGCTCTGTTGTAAGAGTTCGAGGCAATTTATGCAAGAAATAAGCACGAGGCCAAACATTCGCGTGTTGGCACCTCCTCGCAGCACAACCATCCTTGCCACAGCACAAACAGCTTTGTCGTGACCACTTTGGAAGTTTGATATATTACAACTCCAACAAACTGTACTATGAAGCGTTCCAGCTCCCCTTCTCGTTTGAGTTATCTATGGCTTCTAAATGTACAACTGGCATGCAAGGCATGAGGCAGGAGTAAAGCAAAAACCAGATACTGCATTTCTGCCCTCTCCTGTGTTTCATCTGATTACTCAGGGAAGAAGATGAGACACGAGTATGAGGCAGACAGAGGCGCCAGTCTTCTTGCCATTTAGAAAGAAAATAGATTTTTTTTTTTTTGGTAATATTTAAAATCAAAACACAAACAAACAACTTTGTGCAAGACTGGAATAAGGAGGAGTCTGCTCAAGCTGAAGATTGCCTGCACGATGAAGGAATTCCAGCAGAACGCAGTAATGGGATTTTTGCTTTTTTCCTGTTGACATTTTGCTCTTCCTTTCACTGATCTAGCGAATCCTACTCACTGAAGCACATAAAAATAACATCAGTGCCGTAGACAGAGGGCTGAGGAAATAATCAATGTTCTTATATACCTTGAACTTTACTGTGTATTACATGTAAGACTGGAGGATTTCATATGCTACAGGAATAATGGATTTTGCAACTTCTATTATTTTTTCCTGTTCCTTTTTCATACCAGGAAGCTTGGCATACATTCTAATATTCTAAAGTTGATGACATAAACCAGCAGAAGTCTTTTAGACACTTATAAACATGCTATTACCATGAGACTCAGAAGTAGAATGAAGTAATGTATTTTAAGTTTCCTAATACTTTTTCTAACACGGTTACTAAATCAAACTTTCATAATCCACTGTAACTATTCACTAAAAATGATTTGAGCATAATACATACTAAAAATAGAAATTATTACATTCAGACATTGAATCACATTCTTACTGTTTATTGAAGAAGTACTGCGCTTCAGAGTAATTCTTGTTTATCTTGCATAAAAAGGTAACACAGACCTTGGAGCTAAGGTATTTCACAAATTATTTTGGATAAAGTTGTGGATTAAAAAAAAAAAAAAAAGTGATACCTGAAAGGGATTTGCAGCCATTTGGGTTATCAGGCTGTATTTCATACCCATCTCCACACAAGCATTTGTAAGTTCCATAAGTGTTGATGCATTGCTGGCTACAGGGAAATCCAGACGAACATTCATCAATATCTATACATGTTTTGCCATCGTCCTTCAGCCGGAATCCAGGCCAGCACTGGCACTGGGAAAGAAAAAGAAATACATTTATTTTGAGTTAAGATGATGAATAGAATCAATGAGTATGTATTTTCTTCTGAAAATGTTAGCATTATAATATTTTTCATGTAGTCTCAGTTTTCCAAGTAACATCTAATTACATTGCTATTTACATTGCTATTTACACTGTTTACAGGCAGATATACCTACATTTCTTTTCAACTATTGCTGGTGTGATCCCAAGTACCATTCCCTCCCAAATAAACCTGTAGGATGAGCAATTATTCTGTAACTGAAGCAAAAAGCTGAAGCAAAAGCAAGACACTTCTTACAAATATGGAAAGGACTCTTCCATGAATTTAATGATGGATGGACCCCTTTGGAGTTCTTTATTTTCAAGTACACATGTGCTTTTGGTAAAGATAGACAGTTTTTAATAATTTTTCTTGAAACATTGATAACATATAGCATTCTGTGTAGCAGATACAGTAATGTGAATGAGAACTCCTAAAGCTGATTTTTTTGGGGGGAAAACCATCACTGTGGTGAGCTTATCACATGCAATGTGAGTGATGCAAAGTACAACTGGGTAGAGGGAGTTTGAAATAGTGGCATAGTTTAATCAATGGAAAACTTTGTGTCGTGTTCCCACCCGTACCCTCTCTATTATTCTCTCCAGAGATCCACGACATGCTCTCTCCACAACGATGCTACATGAACAAGGCTTTTGCTGTACCCAGCCTTAACTCCAGCTCTCCAGTCTATGGCCTCCCGATGAGGACATGGTTTCAGAGGTTTGAATACCTCTAGAGCTAAGCCACGTTGGACAGATTTTATTTAGTTCTTAGTGGGCCAATCCTGGGCCCACCAAGATGAAATATACATAATACCCAATTCCTCTCTATGTCTCAAAGCCAAAGAGCACATTCAGGTGATTCAGAAAACACCATCACATGCAGACAACTAATGGTTTTATTCTGCAACTAAGGCAATTTTATTTTGTTTCAATATTTCTGTGTCTTTGACTTGGAAAAAAAAAAATTGGAGAAAACTGTTATTCCTGCTATTCACTCCTCCTTTTCAAAAATTATTTTCAGTGTCCGTTATACATCAGTATTGTTTGTTATATTTAAAGCATTTTATGTTCTTTTCCATAGGTTTTAAGTATGTATTTTACCAAGTTTTTTTAAAAAATCGGCAATTATTTGCTTATTTGAAATAAAAATTTGAATGTTCTCACTATGGTACTTAAGCTACTTCATTACAAGGAAGTACCACACACTGGAGTTTTATTATAATCACGCAGTAGTTAAGAAGCAGTTAAGAATTAAGAATTTGCATTACATTACACCACATTTTGTAATTATTCACCTTGTATCCAACAGGAAGATCCTGACAATCTTGAGAACAGCCGCTAACTTTCTTACTGAGGCATTCATTAATGTGGCAGCTTTTCTCATCAGATCCATCACTACAATCTTCTTTGTTATCACAAACATCACTTTGAGGAATACACTTGCCATTTTTGCACATAAAAAAAGAGCTGTTACATGACTGCTCTGGAAAACAAAAAAAAAAAAAAAAAAAGAGAGCACAACTTTGTGTAGTTTATTAGTATTTGGAATGAGTTTTCTCATGGACCAGGTGCAATGCGTGTGTGTGAGATGAAACAACTGTGTAAAAATTGAATATTCATTTCTTGTTGATAGTATCATAATACCTTTTTACATTTCAGTGTCTTTAAAATTTTATTCCTCTCCTGGAAAACTTTAACATCTTATTCCCTCCTACAGATTTGTTTTCATTTAATTGAGAATCCTCTGCATTACCTGTGCACAAAATACAGTTCTATAGTTTGCAAAAGTTAAAAAGCAAGGCTTCTGTCCCCTGTGGATGCTGAGCTGTTTAGTGACATGACTGACAGAATTCCGATGCATTTCTCTTCTGAGGACACGCACAGATGTGGACTTTTTCCTGCTTGGCAAAACTTGAATCCATCAGCTCAGCTACATTCAGTTCTTCAGATCAGAACACTTATAGTTAAAGCAGATATGTTGCCATACCTTAAAGTAAATGAGTGATTTCCTTCAAAATTGATATAAAGAACTGGGCTACTGTACAATAAAGTCATAAGATCTAGACAGAAGAATTGGTCTTTTGAAAAGCCACAGAATAGGATATGATATACACACCAGGATTCATTTTCCAATCAAAAACCAGCCAGACCTCAGCAAACTTATCCCAGTAGAAAATATCAATAAAACAAATCACATTTGGTCAGTAATTTGCTAATAAAAATAGATCCATTTTTAATATAGCAAGAATAACCTCACATCTATTTCTGTGCAATAAATATTAAATATATTACATGTTTTCAGGGAAAGCAATAAACTTTGGCAATAATTACGTTAATATCATCTTATTTTAGTAGTAACAGAATTTATGCCTTAATGAACTAGCAGCCATCTTATGCCATAGGATCCAATGGCTCGAACTTTGTGACCTGAGGTTTTGGATGCTGAGGACTGACACCACATTCTCCTTGCAAGACATAAGGAACATCACCACGAAAGCACTCGAGATTTAAGCTATGAGTTTAAATTTAAGCTCCCTTATGAAGAAAGGCTGAGAGAGCTGGAACTCTTTAGCCTGGAGAAGAGAAGGCTGAGGGGAGACCTTATCAATGCTTACAAGTATCTGAAGGGTGGGTTGAAGGAGGAGGGAGCCAGACCCTTTTCAGTGGTTGCCAGTGAGAGGACGAGGGGCAACGGGCATAAGCTGGAACATAGGAGGTTCCACTCAAATATGAGAAGAAACTTCTTCACGGTGAGGGTGACAGAGCACTGGAACAGGCTGCCCAGGGAGGTTGTGGAGTCCCCTTCTCTGGAGATTTTCAAGACCCGCCTGGATGCAGTCCTGAGTAACATGCTCTGACATGCTCTGGGCAATCCTGCTTCAGCAGGGGAGTTGGACTAGATGATCTTTATGGTCCCTTCCAACTCTAAAAATTCAGTGAAATTCAGTGAGGTTTTACATCTGCCTGTCTACAATCCTAAACCATTGCTCTCCAAAAAGAAAGGTCACACATGTTATTGAAAAAATTAAATACAAACCTGAACTTTTGCATTTTATGTTTATAGGTGCTTCATCAGAATGGTCTGGGCAGTCAAAATCACCGTCACATTGCCACTGGGAATTTAACAGGCATCTTCCATCAGCACAAGTGAACTCTCCAGGACGACAGTGACGATACCCTGGAAATACAGCAGTCAATGACTCCATCCTTTGCTACAGACTTTTGACATAAAATTTTGTATATATAAGGCAATGTAAGTAAAAGTATCTCCTGTTCCATAAAAAGATACAAAGCCTTATATACTTATACACGATGTGTCTACCAACAGAGAAATCAAATGTCTCTTATGCAGCACAGTACAGTCATGAAACAATTCCCACATAAATAAAACATATTTATGCAGTTCTTAATCATAAATACATTTTTTTAGGTGTAATTTAACTTTTTGTGCTATTATTAGGAAATAGCTTTCTAACAGACATTTTAGAAATTACTATACCCAGCAAATATTTTTCGATATTTCGATATTTTGTGATTCTGTGATATGCTTGCTACTATATGCTTTTCCTTTAAAACGTGCGGAATACTAATCATTCTAACCAGACTAAACATGAATTTTCTAGGGTGGCCACAAAATCAGTATAAACAAAATGTATACATTTTCAAAGTTAAAGTGGATTTCTAACAGAAAATTATAATAAATAATGAAGTAAAGAAACCACAGACAGGCATTTTCTTCTTAGAGCCCAGCTGTTTAACCGAGAGTTCAAAAACAACAAAGCAGTAGAAAAATTTAGAAAAGTCAGCACAAATTTAGTTTTATCTATTAAATTTTGAAACATGAAGGTTGAAAAATTCCCAGAGGGAAAAATCACCTTCTATTTGTAAGATGTTTACTTGTAAGCGTTATAACACTAAACCAACTACCAAAAAACTCAGGTTCCTGTTTGGGAAAGAAGAGCATAACTTTTCCTGTATTCTATATGTATAAATTCTGCCTCAAATAATCTGCAGTCATTTAAAAGAGCCTTCAAAGCAAGCCTTGATTTAGTTTAAAACTCAAGAAAAAAAACATGGTTGTAAAGTAAGAATTACGTAGCAACACTCAATCTTATTATGAATAATGATTTTGCAACTTTTTTGAAGAAAACCCAAATTATATTGAATTATGTTTAACATTTTTTCCTCTTGAAAAAAAAAAGTGCAGATTTTAAGCTCAAAAATATATCCAAATTGTAGTACCTAATGAAACTTTGATTTAACTACTGAGGCTGTGAACATATGAAATGAGCCCTGACAGCTTTCTACTCTCTAGAAGTAAAAAAGGAATATCTGTTCTTTTTTTTCTAATTACTGCACTTCCTGCTATCTAATATAGCTTTTATTCTGATAGCAGATGGAAATATAACATTTGACCGCCCAGGATGAGATATCCGTCTACATCAAGAGCTTTAAATCTCTTGTATATCTTTAGTTGTCATTTAGAAATGTGTTAATGTATTATTTTCAACATGCAATATGTTATTACATCAGTTACAAACATTACTTGGAATTCAAAGAATTCTGTGGTCTCCTGAAGGTGGGTTGTTTTTGGTTTTTTTTTAACATAGATCATGTTTGAAAAGAAGGTAGGCTGGCTTGATTCAGAAAAAGGTGAAGCTTCTTGGTTGTGTGAAACACCTTTGCGAGCAAGATTTCACAGGCCAACAGCCTTGCCTCATGCCTGCAGCATTTCACAAGTACGTCATCATCAGAAAGGTCATTACAAACACGCCGAACAAGGGTTTTGCTCAACATTGCCTCTGCTCTGGAGACAGGGAGTAAAGAAACTGGAAATTGAAACCAGAAAATCCTTCCTATTCCTATATTTGTCTTTTGATTAGCCACATAAAGTATCTCACCTTCCTGATGAAATTTCATATTTTCACGGAATCACAGAATTCTCAGAGTTGGAAGGGACCTCTAGAGATCATCTAGTCCAACTCCCCTGCTAAAGCTCCCCTGAGGTCTCCCCTCAGCCTTCTCTTCTCCAGGCTAAAGAGCCCCAGCTCTTTGAGCCTTTCCTCATCAGGGAGATGCTCCAAAATCTTAATCATCTTAGTTGCCCTACGTTGGATTCTTTCCAGTAGTCCCCTGTCTCTCTTGAACTGGGGAGCCCAGAACTGGACGCAGTATTGCAGTTGTGGCCTCACCAGTGCAGAGTAGAGGGGGAGAATGACTGCCCTTGACCTACTGGCCACACTCTTCCCTATGCAGCCCAGGATTCCACTGGCCCTCTTGGCAACAAGGGCACATTGCTGGCTCACCAAAGTTTGCTGTCCACCAGGACTCCCAGATCCTTCTCCTCAGTAGTGCTTTCCAGAAGATCCATCCCTAACCTATACTGGTGCCTGGGGTTCTTCCTCCCCAGGTGCAGGACCCTATATTTGCCCTTGTTGAACCTCATTAGGTTATCGGCCCAGCTCTCCAGCCTGTCCAGGTCACGCTGGATGGCAGCACAGCCCTCTGGAGTGTCGGCCAGCCCTCCCAGTTTGGTATCATCAGCGAACTTGCTGAGGATACGCTCTGTCTCCTCATCCAGGTCATTGATAAAGATGTTGAACAGGACTGGGCCGAGTATTGACCCCTGAGGGACACCACTGGTTACAGGCCTCCAACTTGACCCTGCTCCATTAATTACAACTCTCTGAGTTCTGTCACACAGCCAACTCTCAATCCACCTCACTGCCCCCTCATCTAGCCCACACTTCCTTAATTTTCTAATGAGGAGACAGTGTTTTTTGAATAGACTTCCTAAATATAATTTTTTTTTCATTTTCAAGAATGTAAAAAATACATTCCAAGATGAAACAGTGGCTCATCTAGCTCAGCATTCTGTCTCTGACAGCAGCAACAGGAGATGTAATTTAGGGAGAATGTATTTTCTTCTCATGCTTTCCCCAACTTGAACTATTGCTATTTTTTTGTTTACAAGTAATTAATTATTAAAATTTCATTTAAAAGACAGAATTGTACAATGGAATCAAAACTTGCATCAAATAATTTTTTAAGGATTAGAATGATTGTGAACTTTTAAAATCTGTTTAGATGCAGATTCCAATACAAGTAGAAACTGGTTCCTCTAATCAGTCTCATTTTTATATTGTATCTGAAAAATACTCTAGAAAAAACAAGAAAATATGCCTTTCAATGATACAGATAGAAAGGAAAAATCTAGATTTTTAGAAGGATTTCCTTAATTCAGCTTTTAGGAATATATTTCAAACCAAATTTCATCCCATTCAAAGAGTATCTTGATTTTGTTTTCTGGGTTTTTTTTTTTTTTTGCTATCAAGATGCAAAGATCTAGCTCTAGAATCTAACAGAGCTATGATCACGGTACCTAGTTTGCAGTCAAATCAGAAATCACATGTTTAAAATTTGGTGAATTAGGCAGTTACAACCTGACAACACCTTAAAAAGTATGTTTTGGAATTTGATTCCTACTCTCTACAAGTAGCTCCCTTTCTCATAAAAGAATGTAACCCTTTCCAAAAATTGCACTATAATGATTTTACCATACTAGGTAAAGGTGTGTATTTGATTACCAGCTAATAAAAAATTGCATTGGGGCAGTGCAACATGTAACAAATGTTGCTGCAGATTTCAGTTTACTCAGTAGAAATTCAATAGAGCCAGTGCCTGAAGGCAGGTCCATACTACGATTAGATCAGGAGTTTGTACGTCCTCTGCTTCCCCTGCTGTTTCCTCCTTCTGCCTTTTCCAAAAGTCTGTCAAACCATCACTATTTATTTGTCATTATTTTAAGGATTAGAAGGCACATATGCTTGGAACCCTGTGTCCTGGGCAGGGGCAGAAGGTGAACCTAACTCTGCTCTGTGTGGGTCTGTGTGGTCAGAAATTTTTGGGACTAGTTATAAAATGGTGTTTAAAAATACTTAAGTTATAAACACTTTGCAGGTGTGGTTTACCCACTGCATTGCCGCTATTGATACTGAATGCATAGCTCACCCTTTTCCAATGAGTTATCTGTCATTAATAAGTCAAAAACCTGCTTCCATCCTGATTTGGTTTAAACTACACGAACTAAGCGGTTTCCCTACAAGAGCTTATTGTTGCAAACTGCTCCTTTCAAAACACGACACTGTAGTTTACATGACTGAAAAGCAAATGGTGCTTGCAAGGAAAGGCGTGTTCATTCCTCTTCTTTCTTCAAGGATCTAGAAGTTTACGATAGCAAGCGGTGTGGCACAGTGAGAGAGCAGAAGAACAAAACAGCTGGTAAGGAGAACCCAATATCCCACTAGATGCATTTTAGGATTTTATTTCTCCTCTGCTATTGCGGACTTCATGCCCATGCTTCATCAATTGGCTCAACTTTAGAGGGTTTTTTGTGTTTGTTTTTTTTTTCCGATCAGTTCAACTTGCTTCGACACTACTCTACGAGAGCAGTGGGGGATTCGCTTCAAAGGTGCTCTCCTGATCTGACCTATTTAATGTTGATGTGGCAGGAATGGCCGTTCCCTCTTAAGTACCAGCCTACTTCTGGTGAGCATAGAGAGAAAAAGGACAATTGGGCGACTGCCCAGTTCATCACAGGAACAGATTTTTTTCCATGTCATACACAGTTCTAAGTGATGTTGATGAAATCTCTTCTTTATATGACCACCAAATGAGTAAGTTCTTATTTGTTACGTTATATTCTTTTCCTACAACATTCTATTATATGTTTGACAAACTTTACATGAAAAATTTCACTAAAAGCAAATAACAAACATGTTTTTTCTTACAATCTTTGCACGTCTACTTGATTATTTGTGCACATGCAATCTTCAGGTCGTGTGTACAACAGAAACGCCTAAAATACATAGCTACCTATCTTCTGCTGGGGTTCTCATCTCTTGAGCACATCTAATAGAGTAAATAAGCAATATAGATTTTAACTGCACAAAATGAGGCATGATAACGAACAATTTGCCTTTTTGGACAGAATATTTGCTCTGTATTTACCATAAATATAATTTAAATAGATGGATGTTTCTGAGTATGGCCTAGACATACCGTACAGATAATCACATAATGTAAGAAACCCTAAATGCATGTGAATGGTGAAAATTGAACATTCACGTATGGTTTTAGTTGATATCATTTAACTGCAGTGATAATCATGACAGATTATTATTTGATAGAAAAAAATGCATATAGAAACAAAGATATATAGAACAGACATACATAATGAACAAGAAATTATACACTATACATTTTAAAATTCTGTTAAATGGTATTAGCAATCAACTGTAAGTCACAACAATTTGTCATTGTAGCTCCAGCACCAAGTTGATACCAAATTGTATTAATTAATGCATAATTTACAAGTTAACATCAAAACAATTTTAAAAAGTGAATCACAAATCACAATAGTGACTTAAATTAACAGACCCTGAGGAAGGCCTTACAGTTAACATTCTGAAATTGTTCTGTTTACTCTACTTTTGTTATACTTGCCACATTCCAGAGATTCATCTGATCCATCTCCACAGTCATCATCATGGTCACACACAAACTGTTTGGGAATGCAGACTTTGTTATGGCACATGAAAGCATTCTCGTCACAAGTGTTATTAGGAGCTAAGGAAAATACAGTACATAAAAATAAATGAAATTGAGAACAGTAAGATATACAGCCATTTTCTTACAGAAAGATGAAATGAGAAGTAGTTAGTCCGAGTAGATTCAATAGAAATAACCATAACTTTTGAGTCATACAAAAAGCACTACACAATTCAATAGCAGAAAAAGCTAATTATCACTAGACAGATAGCTAAAGAAGTAAGGATACCTAAAATCTCATGTAATCCAAGACAGAAAGGCTTCAGAAGTTGACAACGTCTACAACTAACCTAAGGTCTGCCCCTGAGGGAAAGAACATTTGGGAAGTAGAGATCCTTCCTATATTAGTCTGCCCCTGAACAAAAGGTCTTTAAAAACCGTAAATACTCAAAATATAACTCAGCCTATGAATGGTAAGAAATAGACTATGCATCCAGTAGAGAGAACATATTTCAATATTTTTAACCTATGTCATTTTTACATACATTAATAAAACAAACCCCCTAGTGGAACTATGACTGAACTCCTGACACTTTTAATAGAAATGTATCTCAGAAGACTGGAAGTACCAGTTTATAGGGAACAGATGTCAAGATCTGAACAATTAGCCAGCATAAATTGGAGACAGAACTGTATCACCCTTTTTGATGCACACCCTTCCTGACAAGCAGTAGTTTCTTTCTTCAGGAGGAGGAACAGAACTGCATAGTTACGAATGTGCTAATTTTCATAAGTAAACATGTTGTATAATATCTATGACATGACACACCTACTGATCTTCAGCTGGTGTACCTCAGTATATATCAAAAAAACCTGAAGAAGTTAGGTTGACTAAAATATGGAAGGATCTTGGTATGTATTCTCATATTTCGGAGGGCTGGAGCCCCTCTGCTCTGTGGACAGGCTGAGAGAGTTGGGGGTGTTCAGCCTGGAGAAGAGAAGGCTCCAGGGAGACCTTAGAGCCCCTTCCAGTACCTAAAGGGGGCTACAGGAGAGATGGGGAGGGACTCTTTATCAGGGAGTGGAGTGATAGGACAAGGGGTAATGGTTTTAAATTGAAAGAGGGGAGATTTAGATTAGATATTAGGAAGCAATTCTTTATTGGGAGGGTGGTGAGACACTGGAACAGGTTGCCCAGGGAAGTTGTGGATGCCCCATCCCTGGAGGTGTTCAAGATCAGGCTGGATGGGGCTTTGAGCAACCTGGTCTAGTGGGAGGTGTCCCTGCCCATGGCAGAGGGCTTGGAACTTGATGATCTTTGAGGTCCCTTCCAACCCGAACCATTCTATGATTCTATGTGGTCCATCAATCTTTACTAACAATCTTGACAGTATAAATGTATGATACTACAGACACAAACAGCGTCTGGATATTGTAAAGGCAAAAGCTAAGAAAAGAAATACTTTACGTTTTTAACATGCCAACATACCACAGCCTGCTGTGGACAGTTCGTCACTGCCGTTAGGACAGTCTCTCTCACCGTCACAAAGCCAGTGCTGGGGAACACAGGCGTGGGAGCCCAAGCAACTGAATGTATCTGCTGCACAGGTCACGGAACCTAAAAAAACGTTACTTGTGAGTCTTGAACACATTCTAACTGAATTATTATTTTTTTTTTTTAAGGTAATGGATAATGACTAAGGGGATTTTATTTTAAAATAAACCTGAAAAATTTGGTTCTGCGCAGTACGATAAACATATTGTCTAAGACTTCATTTTACAATGAAATTTTGACAATCTACTATTTCTTTCATTCTTTCCAATTTCCATTTCCAGTTTTCTGCAAGGAAATTTAATTTACCTTACTTCATGAAAACCATCCAACAGAATAACTTTTCAAACCAGTTTTGGTCTCTCTGTTTTGACTGCACATTTGGACTGACTGAACAAAGGAACTCACATCACTATACTCTAAGCCAAGAGGCTAAAGGTATTCAAAACTTGCATGAGTCAGCCCCATGTAGAAAAGAACAATGTCTACCAAGTACAATAGTAGTGGGAGTAAGAAAATATCTGACAGTTCTAATGCCAGTAACTCAACATATTGTTTGACTAATTTATTTTTTTCTTAAACTTTCTCTAGATAAGATTATTATATCCTAGGATTAATTTTACTCTGCTCAGAAGTAAATTTTTGTGCAATCCCTCACTCAATGAATTCTCTTAGATAAGTTAAATATACTTCTCTAAAAAGGAAACAGTGTATTTTCTACTAATTTTAATTAGAAATTAAGGAAATAGTAAAACAAATTCAAAAATTTTATTTTTTGTACTATTTATGCAAGAAAGACAGAATTTCATTATTTATACACATTTACCATTTTTCGATACTTTTACAGTTAAACTTCATATCAAAAAAATATTGATGCTTTAAGACTGAAAAATCTGAAGTCATCTAGATCTGTCTTTTCTTCTTGCGACTCAGATCTGCCTCCTTTTACTAAGGAGAAATACAGCCTTAACTCTCCCCTGTTTATAACTGGTGTGAATTTTAACCTGTTCAAGACATGGCCTACAATTTTATTGGTGGGCTTTCTTCTAATAAATAATAAAACTACAATGTATTGAAAGTCAAGACATTAAAAGAAGTAATTCTGAAAAACGGTGAAAGAAAAGAAAGAGGCAGAAAGAAACCTTCCCTTTCAAACAGACATTGCCTCCAACTCCCCAGTCCTCAGTATGACCTGAATACCACCAAAAAATGAAGTGTAGATGGATGTCAACTTGAAGTTAAAGTAGTAAATTCATACATATTTTGCCATATTAGAACAGTATAACTTCCAACGTCATCCTTTTAATTTGTTGGCATTTCTGTCTTTAAGAAATGACTTTAACCAACCACAACTCTGGACATAAGCTGTCTACTTAACACTTCCAGTAAAGCTATCAACAATATCTTTGCTGTGCTATCACACACGAAGTGTGGAATAAAATACTCTTTAGGTAAGAGGATTTCTGAAAAGGAAAAAATATTTAAGTTAAAAGTTGAAATTAATTATAAAAATAAAATCTAAAAATACAGCATAGATAAGGATGGGGCCAATTTATAAAACATCATGAAATTGTGACAGTATGATTTGACACAATGTGCTTTTCTTCTGAAAAGAATTCACTAATACATTTCCAGTCAATTGAGCCCCAGAATGAAAGTAAAGTTTTCAATTCCTTATGCAATTTGAAGGGTTCGGGATAAGGTTTATGACTGAATATAAAAAAAAATTAAAGGGAATAGAAGAAAAAGCTGGGGAAAAAAACCCAACTTTAGCATCTTCAAGCATCTATCACTGAAATGTAAAACTCAAATAGCGATACAGGAGTTTACCTCAAAGACGGGAATTGGAGAAAAGTTTGGTTCTCCTTTTGTCCATATAGGTGTTCCATTCCTATCTTCATAAACAGACCACCAAATTGTATAGTCCCCATAGAAAGGTATCTAGCTGGGGGTTGGTGGGGGCTGGGGAAAGATGTCTTCTAACACTCTATCCTTAAAGCACATGCTCTTTGGAGATGCTGTACTTGTTCCCTTTCCACCACCTTCTTGGATCACTTGAAGCATGTATGATCTGACACAACACAGACCTAAAATTATTCTACTTACCACAAATAGCATCACTCTCATCTAAACCATCTCCACAGTCATCCTCACCATCACAAGTCCATTGCTTAGAGATGCATTTGTTTGCAGAGCAAGCAAATTGATTCCACGAACAAGATGAATCTAGGAATATCAATCACTGCATTTGTTAGGTTCACAACAGCACTCACTGTGTTCCCTGTATTTTCTAACATAGTTTAGGAATCTTCACACTGTTCCCTTTTGTCCTCCCTATTTTAGCGTATTAAAACACTCAAATACAGTATAATCCTAATCTTGGAATTCAGGATGTTACAAATATGTCTAAGAGTTGGCATTCGCCAATATTTTTATTTATCTATTTTAATTAATAGTAAAACATTCAAAACATGCTAATATTTTTTAAAGTTTTGCTAGTGAGATGAGGACAAACACTTTAAAAACTTATATCTGGTTTATGTATTTCACATGGATGTTATAGTGATAATTATAGTGAACTGCTTTAATTTGGTAGTAGGGGAGAGATGGTACAGTCCAAATTTTCCAACACTGCCGCCTTCTTGGTATTGCAGTATTTAATCATGTCTTTAATAGATTTCATGTTATTTTCTCTCACAAGAAAAAATGCTGTATATTTGCATTATGTAGTCCCATTTACACTTTGGTAAACATTGAAAATAACCTGCATTTCAAAATCAGTCTGCACAACTCTTCTAAATAAGTGCTAATATTACAATCTTTCCTCAAAACTTCAAATCATCTGCTTTTCCCAGACTTCTATAAGAATAAAATTTGTTTTAACTGATGACAACAAATCTTAATATTAACAATAAAATTTTAGAAAAGAAAATCTGAATTTAAAAGTAGTTTTGTATCAACTACCCCAAAATGGGTAAGAGCAATAAGTCCCAAAAATAACAGCTAATAGGTATTACAATATTGCATATAAATACGTATGTGTAATGAAACCTGGAAATGTAAACACTGAGTTACGCTTGATAAATGTGGTCAACACAAAACCTTCTGGTTTTCATAGTGTACAGCAGTTCCTAATTTTTAAGTTATAAAATGTATATATACAATGTAAACTTTAAACCAAACATGGAGGCATGTTAATGGAAACTGGCTCATGAAGAGAGTAACATATAACTTTCAGTCATTTTAAGTGGTAAAGCAAAAAAACCCCAACCAAACAAAAAGAATATACAAATTTCAGGTTTTATTTAAATAGGGAATAGAAAAACTTGATGCTGCTTTTTGCTGTTCTGCTACAATTTAATTATAAAATAATCTGTTCAAGTAACCCATACAAATTTAAGTTAAAAGCCCAGCTCTCTCTATGAGCAAAACCAACCTGCATTACTCCTTAATTAGGCAGAGTTGAAGAATAGAAAAGATCTCAGACAGAATGAACCCTTAACCTGGTTCACAGTTTATGGTGTATTTTATTCACATCACTTTAGTTGTTACTTTAAATAACTATACCTGTATGGCCTCTGATGCAAAGAAATGTTTATTTTTATGTCATAAAGGTCTATTTTGGTTACTTCCTGTTGGGGTCACAGGATACTGATACAAACTGATTATACCTATAAAATTGTCCTAATGAGGAATTATGAAGAATTGGTGAAATTGTTAAGTATAAAATCAACAGGCAAGTCTCTATAAAAACCTATTATTTGGAGAAAAAAAATGTTGACAGTTTTTACTCTGGCATAAGACACGGGTTAAAATATCGGCAGCATGAAGTATTAGAGAGTTGAATCTGGAAATGTAGTATTAAAGGCCTTTTCATATATCTCAGAGATTGAATCTAGAGCTATCAATGCACATTTCTTTCTGTTTTCAAAGTGTAGTAGTGCTTGAAGAAATACAAATAAGACAAAATGCTCACCACAGTGCAATTCATCTACTCCATCCTCACAGTCTTTCTGCCCATCGCAAAGCCAGGTGGTCAGAATACATCTTCCACTAGGACAACCAAAATAATTTTCTTCACATGTGGGTTTGTTTTGAACTGTGATAAAATAAAGAATGTAATGTAAAATGGTCTCTACTAGTATGATTAGGAGCCTAAGACATTTCTGCTAAATTTCTGAATACTAATGGACAGCAAAGTGTTTATGTCTAAAAACGCAAAAAAAATACTACTTATATTATCTAATTGTGTTCATACAAATTAGAAAATAGTGACAGCTAAGCAATTTGGGAAGCTAAAATACTTCATTTATTTAGGGAAGAATCTGAGCACAGCTTCAAACTAAATTAAAAGGACCTATAAAGTAATTCAGTTGATAGGTTTTGAGCTCAGGTAGGTCAACTTTGCTTGTTATTTTACACCAGCTGAAGATATTGCCCTTCTGATGTATCTACCACCATCGACAAGATAACCTAACTGTGGCAGTATTTTTGTCTCATTCACTGGGATAAGCTACAAACCTAAATCATGCACTGATTCACTGGAGCTACGCCACTGATATTGGAGCCAGAAATTTAGACTTTGTCACAAATGAAAAGTTCTTCTTCCTTGCCTTTTTTCTTTGTAGAGAGTGAAAATAAATTAAGATTTTTCTTTTATGAATGCTTAGAAAACACATGTGAGGAAAGAAAACATACCATATATTTAGTTTCATGACGTAAATGCAAATATTAGTCTACTGAGTGGCACAGGTTATTTTCACAATCTCGAGCAGGGCCTTTGCCTGGGAAAACCCAGGCAATATACACTAGTTCCGAGCGTTGGAGATCACTGAAGCTCTCTACCAAGAGACCCTTAAATATACTTGGGCTATTCACACTGGTTTTGTTCCCCCCCCCCCCGCCACCTATCTCTCTTGAAAAGAAAGTTAAAGTTATCATATTTCTGGTTTCTCAGCTGTATGAACAGAAAAAAAAAATATAAAGAAAGAAATGGGATGTCTATGATGACTGAGTAGATATTGAAGAGAGTCTAAGTCTAGCCACCCATAATGAATATTTTGCCTTAATTTTCTGTAAGAACAATGACACTGAACAATTATTGTTAAGGGAAATTATCATATTCATAATACAAACAACAGTCAAAAACTTAATGTGCCAAAGTTGGTCAGTTTTGAATGAAATAGCCAAGGAAATGACATGTAAGTTGGAGTAGTATTCTTTCCAAGTAAAGGGAGGAATGATCCAGGCAATTAGTCACACATTAAAATGATGGAACTTTTTGGCACACATTTGAAAGACAGAATAAAGTAATACAAATAAATGGACTATAGAATAAAATGCAACATTAGTTTACTTATGCAACATTACTTTACAGAAGCTATAGCATACTGCCCTCAAAATCTTCTTCAGTATGAAAAATCCCCATATAAACAAAGGAAATACAGTAAATCTAAGCTATTTTGAGCTCAATGGAGCATTATATACTGAAAATTTTAAAGAATTATTAGATAAACTGGAGAATATGGATATTAGAATTAAAACTATAATTTAATAAACATCTGGTTTATAGGGAGGATGAAAGTTCTTAATGTCAGGTTGACCGTTGTTAGCTCTGACATTCTAGGTTCCTTCTGGAGCCTGATAATATTTTCATCAATAAAGCTGGCACAAAATGTATAAGACTTCTAACAGAAGCTTTTGGTGACACAATTGGCTTATGATACAGAAAAACAGAATATTAAATGGGAATAATCAGATTATGTTAATTACTGGTCTAGCAAGAATTGGATGGTATTTAACATAAAATTAAAAGTTTTACTTTTACTAATCAATAGTATTTATTAATTAGTAAATGTCTATTTTTACTAAATAATAATTATTAGAAAAAAGAGAGAGGTATTGACCACAGGAACACAATTACAAACTAGACCAAGTCAATTATGAAAACATACACAAAAATATAAAGTGTGTTTTCACTGATACAAGGCAAAAGTAACTGCATCTGATACACTGGATAGTGGTCTGGTATATTCAAGAGAAAGGCAGGTTGAGATGTCTGAGATGACAAACAGCCTTGTTTTGAAAGCAGGAATTCTAAAAGCCTTGGTTTATTTGCCATTGCAAATAAAGAGTAAGGATATGATCACTGAAGGACTACAAGGTCCTTCTCAGCGTATGAGCAGCTATAAACTGTTATATATGTAGATTAGAATTTAAAAGTGAATGAGGTTCTGGAAGATGATAGTAACAGGAATTCTGTGAACAAAAAATACTACTAATTTTTAATTCTATAGACCTTTCTTGCATAAAACCCCAAGGTGCAGGAGAGGAGATACAGGCTTGTTATCCCCAGAGATTCTTTACTATTGCACTGTCCGCAGGTTGATCAGAATTTCATAGAATAGGCCTAATCCTACAAATATGTATCAATAGACCTGGGTTTGTTTAAAGTATTATCATTCTAATACAGTTTATCACTCCTTTATTTGCAGGTATGTTTACATATTGTACTTAATATTCTCAAACTTAAATGAGGGGTTCTGAATAATAAAGGAGCAAACACATAAATGCCATCCTTCATAGTTAAGAATTCAATATTGTGAATAATTAATTGGTTAACACTAGATATGGTACTAAATCTCTCAATGATTTGGGTTAAGGATTGCATAAAGACTATAAAAAAATCTTACAACTCCCCAAAATTAGAAAATAAATATTTATTCATAATAATATTTATACTCATTCATCATTAAGAATTTGATTTTGTACAACACTTCAGAATTCAGGGTAACCCAAATAACCTATGAAATAACAGAAAGCAGATGTTAAAACCATGATTATGAGATAATGATCATTTCTCAAGACAGCAGAAGAGACTTGCACAAAAGCACCATACCCTTGCTCGAAGGATCTTTTCCTCCAGTGCTACTAGATAGGCTCAGAGGGCAAAACTATTTAAACTTCAAAAACTTTAGGTTATCTTCTGAAATCATAGAATGGTTTGTGTTGGAAGAGACCTTAAAGATCACTGAGTTCCAAACCCCCTGTCATGGGCAGGGACACCTCCCACTAGACCGACTTGCTCAAATTCATTAATCCTCCTATCATTCAGATAAAAATTGTATCATAAAGTCTCACGAAAATAGAGGCTTTTCTTCAAATTTATATATGTATATACCTCAAAAACATATTTCTAATGTGTTAGTATTCTGCCTTCTCATGAAAAAGTGTCAGATGAGAAGTCAAAAAAAACTTTAAAAAGTCAAGTAAGTTTGCTTCTTGCTTCTTCCATGTAAGATATTTGCCTCAGTTGTTCGTTATTGATTCTTTGCCCTTCCCTATTTTAATAAGTTTTTCATATGATTCATGTTCCCAGACATTAAGTTTACGATTTTTTTTTTTCCTACATGTCATAAGCATGTATTGTCTTTCCCACAGGAGAGCAGAAATAGGGAAAACCTAGAAAAGTAACACAATCTCGAGCTGTAAATACCTCCTCTTTTTCTGGAAGCCTACAGTCTCTGCCCTGGGACTGGGACTCAGGTGTACCATGATCTCTCGGTACTGGCTGAAGAGCAGAACGATCACAAAAGCAAAACCCCTGGATTCTACCCTGGCAGCCTACCCCAAGTACCTCAACAAAATAAAAGAGAAAATTAAAGAAGTAAACAAGAAAAGAAATACTGTCCACTAAAGTAGCACTTAATAAAAGTTCCCGAGTGATTGTGCTGAAGCTCGATGAGCTCGATGTTTTACTTAAATAAAAATGATTGATGACAAACATAACCTTGAGGAAATAGAAAGCCAGACGATACAGTTTTCTTCAGAGGAATGCATTAGTAATTTGTAATAATTTGAGTAATCGAATGAAACACAAAATAAAGATTGGTGAAAAAACCTGCATTTGGTGTTACATATATCTCTATAAATAAAATAATAATATAATTTAATATAACAAAGCATATTGACTGAATAAGTACTTTATGACACAATTAGAAAAAAGACTAAAAATACCAGAATATACTTTTTGAGAATAATTATTTTTTTTTTCTTTTTCACAGTTACCTGGGCATTTTAGTTCATCTGTAAAATCTCCACAGTCGTTAGATCCATCACATATCCATTCTGGCAGTATACAAAGTGAAGTCGAATTACAGCTAATAAATCCCGAAGATTTTATTCCAAGTTTATAGAAGTAAGCGCAGTTTGTATTATCTGGAAAGAGACAGTGAATATAGCGCACCTAATACAGATTGAGAGCCTTGTGGTATTGTTTTCAGGTTTAGCTTGAGTTTGCGCAGACCATGCTGCTGCT
This sequence comes from Numenius arquata, assembly GCF_964106895.1. Classification (NCBI taxonomy): domain Eukaryota; kingdom Metazoa; phylum Chordata; class Aves; order Charadriiformes; family Scolopacidae; genus Numenius; species Numenius arquata. The sequence continues at coordinate 6,198,933 of NC_133578.1, read as the reverse complement.
GGTACCCAACTAGTAATGACTATGAATTAACTGCTGTATAACAAGGAATAATCATGGAACAGATGCTACCGTGAAGCACAAACACAAACTTACTGCAGTTCTTTTCATCTGAAGCATCTGCACAATCAATGATCTGGTTGCACTGTGCTGATTTTCCAATGCAAATCCCATCTGCACAATGGAATTCTGTTGAGGCACATGTTGAATCTGTAACATATGGTTATATAAGATGTAAATTTGTGTACTAAACAGACTCTTCAGATGCATATTATATGTATTGTGTTTAACCCTGCTGCCTTTTAGGATGAGGCATCCAGAACACACCGTACGTTCCACAGCTAAAAAATCAGTAGATATGTAACATCTAATAAACTTGAAGGCCTAAGTTTCTAATTATTAAATTTATTTTTTGAGCTTAAAAGTCTCTCTCTAGATAACTAAATTTGAGATAATCACCATGTGAGGAAGGAAGAAGAACTTTCAGGATCATCTTTGAATCTCTCAAATTTCTTTCACATTAACACCAGGTTGAGTTTTTTGTCTGGATGCTCTTCTCTTTACTTCTTCATCTAAATGATTAAAAACCTTGCAGTGCTCTCAATAAAAAAGCTAGTTACTCCAGCTACATAGGTTTTAGCTATATATTGTGGAATAATTTCCCCTCCAGACTTTCTGAATTGTAACTAAGGATTTGTGTTCTCTGCTAGCTAGACTTTATTCATTGGCTGATGCACAGATATAAATATTCATGTTTTAAGACATAAAAAGAAAAACAATTCTGATGTAGAAAGGAGAACAATTCTGGTAAGTTTTGCAAAGGACACAAACACTGCCATGCATCTGAGAAGCAAAGAAACAGAACACTAGCTGCTTCAAAGAAGAAACAGTGCAGCAGATGCAGAGAAGAAATCACCCATTTTTTAACACTTCCATCTGGACTAAAAATACTCTCATTTATTACTTCACAGAAGAAGCAGAAACTGTATTTTCTGAGTTTTCCATAGCCAAAACCACCTTCCTTCCAGAGGACTGCAGGTGTAAACCAAAATTGGTCTTCATATCAATCCCAACAAATGGATGCACCTGCTTGGTTTTGAATTCTAACAAAACAAATCCCAGCACCAGTAACCCCAATAAAGTTATAAGCATTTTGTAGCTACTTCTACTTACATACTAAGTATTTACAGAGCAATATTCAGAGATCACCTCAGCAGTAACCATCATTTACCTTTACAGTCAGATTCATCAGAGTTATCACCACAGTCATTTGCACCATCACATACTTTGTTACTTGCAACACAGCGGCGATTAGAACATGGCCTGAAACCCTTCCGACAGCCTCTGTTTTCTGGGAAGTTAAGTACAAGCATATAATTTCATGTAGATGCTTTTATTAAAACACGACAAACATTCCAGAAAAAAACATTTGAAATGAAAATGCATTTATTTGAAGCTACAAGAAAATCTTCAGAAATTGTTCATTTATTCTCCAGCAGAAGAACTTGGGCTGATAAACACATAAAGAATAATAAATGAAAGCACGATGAGAAAGAACAAAAGAATTAAAAAAAAAAAGAGAAAAGCCTAATTCCCAGGTTTCGTTATCTCATGGTATAAAAAGTCCATATGCTTTAAATGCATTTGTTTAGATACACTTTTATCGGGTATGTAACAATTTTTGCATATAGCATCCCTAATTCTATCATATAGAATAAAACACACCAAATTTGCCCTAAATCAAGGTAGGAATAAATGGAGAGTAAAATAACAAAAAATATAAGCAGAATAGCTTCTGGATTTCTGAATGCCAATCCTGCAAGTGTCTGCTCAAGTAGGTACTCTGTGGAAGAACGTACAAATTTTACATACGTTGATAGGTTTGAAAACTAAGGAATTATTTATTAAAGCCCTAACCATTGTAGAAGTCATGCCACAATAATAAATGAATAATGTTCATTGGATTAGTAGATCAATGAGTCCAGCATCCTGTACTTTATCAGACAGAAAACAACATACTGCATATGACCTAGTACATAACAGAACCACAGTTCTTCCAATGTGTAGCAAAAAATTCAGTTTGGTTGACTTAAATCAGGCAAAATGTACACTGTCACTCTATGAATTAATATAATGTTCTTCATATTCTTCAATTGTTGTATCTTGCAATTATGTTTTTTTCAGTACTGTAGAATAAAATATAAAATAGTTTTAGCAGCTCAGTAAACCTCGACCCTGTACTGATACATAAGATAACTTCTCTGGAATGAAAAGGAAAGAGTATTTTGAGATTCCTCATCAGCTACAACTTCATTATTTATTCCCAGATCACTTTCTCTATATTCCTTCAACCTAGTCTCCTCTCCTAATGAAGTAAAAGAAACAATATGAAATCTTAACCTTTCCTCCATGAACTGTCAATGAAATAAACTAATAAAATTAATAGTTGAGACAAAGAGGTTTAATCCATATTAAAATATAGCTGGCTGGATTTTTTGGTGGTGGTGTGGTTTTTGGTTTTTTAATTACTTTTGTTGTCTAAGCAAGGTGCACACATAAATTCAAATATGTTCACATACTTAGTAATGAAACCTAAGAAAGACAGAAGTAATTACTTTTCAGTGATTTAAAGCTTTCACTTGTAATTCAAGGACCTTTCCGCCTGGTAACTATAAGTGGTTTGTATATTCCAGATTCATATTCCTTGTTTGATCTGGATTTTTTCAGATTCAAACGAACCAACCTCCTCAGTTATCCACATGTAGATGATCTGATGGAATGTTGTTATTATTTTGACATGATCTGATCAAAGCAATTATCCCATAGAAGTTTGAAAGCTAAAGGGGCACAAATTCAAGAAGAAAAGAAAATGCATAGCATCAGCTGCTATACTCAGATGGTTGATGTTAATTTCTTTAAGGAATACAAAAGGAGAAAGCTAATCCATTTCTTTTTTTTCAGTATCAACATTGGAGTTGGACTCAATGATCCTTATGGGTCCCTTCCAATTTGATTTGGATTCCAATTTGAGATATTCCATGATTCTATGATTCTATTCAAATGGCAGAGGTGAACTCCAGGAATTAAAGCAGACATTTTCATAAAACTATAGAGCTGTTGTAACTATAGAGAGTTATAAACACAATAGGTGGGTTTGAAACGACATTAAATTGTTCATAGGGGAAACGGAAGAGATACCAAGGCTGTGATATGGATATCCAGAACAAGGGAAAGGCCAAGAGCGGCAGGCACACAGGTAACAAGGAGATTTCATTTAACGTGATATATGAATTCATTAAGGTGACTCAGTGATTTAGGAAAATCATTTGAACAGTGATGTTTTAGACACTGCAACAGGCAAACTCAGTTGGATACCAAAAACCTCAAAGTGATGCAGTTAATGATTATTATGACAAAAAAAAAAAAAAAAGAGAAAGATAGATTCCCTTGGGAAAAATATGACAGTAAAGAGAAGACACCTTTATGTTTAACTTGTTGGAAGAAGCAGACTGATTGGTGTGAAGAATAATGATATTATAAACGTAAACAGAAAATTGGACACAGCCATTTGTGGATTTTAGAATACCGCTATTTTGGTGTTTTCTATTCACAATCAGAGAGAATCTTATTAAATATGGAAAACTAAATCAAAATTGCTAAATTAAAGCTGAAAATATCCATTTTTTTTCATTTTTGAAAAAGCAGCTAGCTGTGTTTTTTCTTATTTTTGTTTCAGAGAGAAATATGAGAACATTTGAGGTTTGGTTTTTTTTTTTTTAAATACATGTCAGCTAATACATGAAGTTTGCAGGAAAATATGTTCAGGTATAAGTAATTCTATTCGTATAATGTCAGGGTTTTTTTAATGCAAGTTGGCATTTTCTTCCTGTGCATCTTGGCAAGCAGTTGGTATGAACAAGTGGAAAAGTCACAGAGGAACGAACGTAAGCGTGTATAACTAAAATAGGAACGTGAAGGTGAAACGTCTGGAAATACTTACCACAGTAGAAAAGTTTCTCATCAGACTTGTCCTTACAATGAGCAATGCCATCACAAGTCAGCTGATAATCAATGCATTCACCATTTCCACATTCAAACTCAGAATAAATGTTGCAAGTAGAATTTTTAGCTAAAAACAAAACATATTAACATGTAATTTTAATCGCTTTTACACCTAGTGAAAATGAGAAAAATGTTGGCTGCATTTAAAATATTTCCTCCACAGCTTTTGACAACCTAAGTACAAAAAGATCCCACCACAGCATCAGAACTTAAAAGCTTCTGCAGAGCGGTGGCCTGCAAGAGTGATGTACTTCTCTGGAAATTTGTTGATATTATGCAGGATTGAGGGCAGATATCTAAATAGGCAAAAATTTTCAGAAATTTAATGTTGGGGTGAGTTCCAAATGAAGGTAAGAGAGCCTGTAAAAAGAAAATAGGGAAGAATAGGGAAAAGATAGCAAATTATGATGTTTTTTTCTTGTTTCCATTAGAATTACTTCAGCACAAATTAAGGAAGAACCAACATCCACTATATGCAAGAGTAAAGCCAATATGAATTGAATACATTTCTTGATTTGATACAAATATGAAGAAAAATACAAAGGAAGTGTGAAAATATATATTCTAGACAAGGCGCGACCTGATCTTGCATATGATTTATACAGTCCTTTAAATTTTAATCAAGTTTATTGCATCAATTATTTTCCTCCCTTTTCCCCCCATTTTTTAGCACTGTAAGAACTTAGATCTCAGGAAAAGTCATTCTCAATTACATTTGCAGTTCATCTAGTTCAGCATCTTAGACTGCAATCTTTGGAGAAGATGAGGAAAAAAAAAATCAAAATGTATGTATAGTATAATCTGCCCTCAGTTAAAGACTAACTGGAAACCCTTGTAGAGATCGCTTCAAATCCTAACTTTCAAAAACCAAAGCATTTTAATGCCTTTCAAAACTGTTTCTTGGATTAGAAATAAGTAGTCTGGGTAGTCTTATTACCCATATAATCATCCAATCCCTCTTTGAATTTTACTGAAGCTTTGTCTCAAGAATCTTGACTGGCAATAAGTTATATAGTCTAATTTCACTTTGAAAGGACAGCTTACTCCTTTTCTCAGTTGGAATTGCTAACTTTCAATTTTAATGAGTTTCCCTTTCAACTGTGGTACGAAGAAAGAAACTATTGATCTCACAGCTAAACTATAAAGTCTGTCTTGTTTCCATCCTTCCTGTGCTTGTCAACCCCAACATTTAATGTCTCAAGTTTCCCTCTCTCTTTTCCTCAACTCGGATCAACATTTCCTGCAAACGTTCTGCAATACCTTAGAAGATGGAGTCTTACACCATGGTCTAGATGAGGATTTATACACAGTTTCACCTAACAGCAATTTTAAAATTTTTAATACTTTTGGAAAATAGAAAGGCCATATTACATTATAAATAAATTATTGGACGTATGAATTTATCTGCTGAACCTCTTTGACTTCCACGGTTGATCACTGCCTCGACAAGGCAAAGAAACAGGTGAGAAAAAGTGCTGTAATGAGGGTTCAGCTTCATTAACTCACATGATCTTTTGTTAGACAAGACGCGATGGATGCATATAGATACCTTTATCTATCTCAGTAGTAATTACGACAGATATGTAAAAATCATAACTACTACTAAGAAATCTTACTTCCATAACAGCAGTTATGTTTTTCATCTTGGTTGTGATTTTTCAACGTCTTTGAGATGCCAGAAGCCATCCTTCTCTCTCCCACCTCCAAACAAACAAGGACTGCTATTGCATTCATGCAATGAGTTAAAGTCATTACACGAAATAAATAATGTCCATTATATTTAATGAAGGTAAAATGAGGATCAGTGAAAGATTTGTCTCCTTACTGCTCCAGACATTATGAATTCCAACTCTTCTTGGTATTTTCTCTGATTCTAATTAATCTAGGAAACTGAAATGTTTATGATTGTGCTGGTTTTGGGGTGGTGCTTATTTGCCATCTGGGGTTAAACCATGACAATGATACAAATAACTTAACCAAGCCTTGAAATACTTTTAACCTGCCACAATTTGATCTTATCTTCTGTATAAGACAAGGAGGTTTCTGCCTGGCTGTGAGAAAGTGAAAAAACCCATTAGGCTCTTGCCAGCCTAGCAATGAAGGATAAACTCCTTCAGAGAAGGCAGCAGCAGTTAATTCCAAGACTTTAGCAATTCCTGTAGTTTACTATACTCTACCTCATGTGTAAAGGGATGAGAGAATTCCAGCTGAGCAAGTCACAGACCTGACCCACCAGACCAAGTGCAGATTGGTAGGCAATGGAACTTAAGGACGTCTTCCAGCTCTGAGAGGTCTCTTAAATGGTGAAATTCAATAAAACTTGACAGTGTGGAAGGGAGAAATAAGGGGATGATATAAGCCTGGTGGTAACGTTCCATCTGCAGGATGCAGAAACATTTGGCTCTAGTGGAAAATCTCTTTTTGTAAAGTAGTAAAGTCTTAATTGATATCTTTGAACCATCAACAATCAGATTCCTGTCCATACAATCTCAATTGATGACTGGATTCTGTTATTAGAATAAAAATCTGCTACTCTGAAACAGTGTTATGGTTTAAATTGAAATCTTTATCACCGCAAATCATCTGTAAAATTCATTGTATCTCAATTATCCAGCTAGACAAAGCAGTTTTTGAGTAAGAGCTGTAAAAGTAATACAGGTTAGTTCTACACTACTTTACTACTGCAACCTTGACTCTAGAGCAGCTGCATATTCCCTGTTGTGAAGGACAAGAGTTTTAACCCACATACTTCCATATATCTAATTACAGAACCAGGTCTTCCTGTGAAACCTCGGTGACATTACAATGCGCTATGTAAAGATTTAGTTATCAACTAACAACGTGTATGCGTGAGTCAAGGGTAAAGGTGGACGTTGAACTACGAAGTGTGTGAAAGTGCAGAACAGAACTGTAGCAATTCATCTATTTGTTTGGGACACGGTAGGTACTGTATTATCATACTGATTATTTGCATAATTCCTGTATGTATCTGGTTTCATTTAACAGCAATATTTTAGGAAATTAAGCAAGAGGCAAAGGTATGGAACCAAAATAAACATGGCAAAAGAAATCTTAGGATTAAAATCTTAGATAGCATAACCAAGTGATTAGCTTGGTATGGCATAAGACTAATATTACAGGCTCCTCACAAAGCTATGTGGCTGAGCTTCTGAGACTAAGAATCTGATTCTAAAGGACTGGGGTCCAGACCTAAGGATGCCTTAAGCCAATTTAAAAGCACACCAATACTTACAGGTATAATTTTACCCTTCCCCTCATGACAGTCTTCTGTTCTCACTAGTACTCTTTAACTGTTTGTAGCGATCTTGCAGTTACTTAACTAAAACTAGGTCTAAAACCAAAAAATCCTGATTCCCAGTTGTCCCGGTGTGAAGTAAAACCGAACCAATTTTCTGTTCTGTAATTTTACATCTTAGCTAGGCCTCTTCTAGTTGTCTGAAATGAACGACATATTGTGGAGAAAACTGCTCGTTCTCAGAATGATCAGACCAATGTTTGTGCTCCATGCCAAGGGATGGTGTGCAGAGAGGCCCTTGCTTATACTTATTGCTATAACAACCAAGGTCAGCCCATTTCGTTATTTGCCCCATTAGGGGGTCAGAAACGGAAATAACGTAAAGGGGTTACATCAGTGGGGAGGAGTGGACAGGAGAGGTGACCCAAACCTGATCAACTGGGGTATTCCATCCCATCTGCCCCATGCTCAGTATAAAAGCTGAGGGATCAAAGGGTCAGCCCCTTCCTGCGATGGCCGACGTCCAGAGAGGACTCTGTTCATCTGCCTTTGATCCCGATCCGTGTGTTCCTGACTCCAGAGCTGGAATCCAGTTCCCATCCGTCGCTGAGTCCAGTCTGGGACTTCCCCAGTGCCTGCCGGTGACGTGACTGTCATCCTGGAAGCTTGATACGGTTTTGTATATATATTGTATCTATTTCATTATTTTCTTCTTTATTTTTATTTTAATATGAATTCTTCATTAAAGTAGTTGAGTTCATTCTAAACTTCTGAATCTCCTTATCTCTTTCTCCTCCTCTCTCCTCTTTTTGGGGAGGAAGAAGGGCCATCTGTCGGTCTGGTTTTGGTAAATTCGGCCAAAACCACGACACCAGTCAAGCGAGTTAGTTAAGTCGTCATTTCATTACACAACTGTTACTGCTGATGAAATGCATATGGTGGGAGGGAGAACAAGACTGTCCTCAGCAGAAGTACATGTCTTGCTCTTCTTCTACTGATCATTAAACAACAGTATTCTTTCCTGTTATGAAAATACTATTGACTCAGCTGTACCAGGAAAGCCCAATAGCATTCGAGCATGAAAAATATCAGTGGCACGACCAAAATAAGCTCTATTAGGAAAGGAGTAGGTTTGCAAAATAGCCAGCACAGGTATGTCAGTGAAGGACTAGATCTCTTCATATCCCACACCAACACAGTTCTGCATATACAGACCAGCAGTTTAAAAGTGTTTCTCTATCAGTAGAAGAAAAGCCACTTCTTAGGCTGTTCAGGAGCGACAGACTGCTGCAGAAGAGGCTGAAGGAGATAAACTGTCTAAGCTTCTATCAGGGCAGTAAATCTTCCTAAATCATATACAAAACTTAAATATAATTTATCCTGAATGTTATAGTGTCTCTTTACTGTTATGATTAAAAAAATTGATTCAGAGAAAGCAGGTGGGTCAAAGCCATGGAAGTGAAGCAGCAGAACAGGCATGTTTGGCACACAGATATGGAAGTGGAGAATTTGATCTAAGAGATGGCATTTCTGCCCCGCAGAGGTAAAGGTCCAATAAACCACCAGAATTTGGAAGGGTTCTCTAACTGTGACAGAAGACCTATAACATATTAACATTAACAAAGACAGAAGGAACCACACGCTTTCCCCCTGGCTCTCCTTCCACTGCAAATCGAGCCAGCTATAGTTGTTGAGGGGAGAAGCACAAAGTCATGTTTCACATTATTTATGTGGAACATCCCTGTGGAAACAGTCCAAAGATTTCCAGTTAATTCACCCCTGCTAAGGCACAGCATTAGCAAAGTGACAGAGATTTTCTCCAAATTATTAGAAAAGACGGAAGACTGCAAAGTATGTAAATACATCACATCCTTCCAAATTACCAGCACATACTTCCATGTTCATAAATATCAATTCTGCACAGGGATAGTGCGATCTAAAGACGCTGCAATGGATGACCATATATTCTAAACCACTTCTGAGCTATGAACGTGAGAAGAGAAGAACTTAGAAGAGTGAAATACAGAATATTCTGCAACAAAACCAGTCTCCAAGGAATCTGTCAACTTGAAGCGATATATTCCCCAATTACTAAAACACCAGTTCTACATGATTAAAGGCAACAATTGCAACTTATTAACCAGCTATTTTATAGGTCTGCAGACATGAAATGAAAATATTTGTACTCAACAAAAAAAAATAATTTCAAATACAAAATTTTCAGTGGAACGCAACTACTCAAACTGGAATTTAAGGAGGATATAAGTATTAATGGTTTTTAACCACCCAAAAGCCTTATATGACTTAAAAACAGTTGAAAGCCTGGTATGTGCTGAATTGCCAGATCAATTTTTACAGCAGATAGAAGCAATAAAATTAATGGCTTGGGCCAACTGTCTTCGCTTATGATAGCCAACTGCATCACAGCATAGAAAAGCATCGTGTCAGCTAGTATTACTTACTCACACATCTGTTATCATCTATCAGTATTCTGTCCCCTCTACATGAACAGTTCACTCGTCCGTCAGGAGTCAGAAGGCATAAATCATGACAACCTCCATTCATTTGTGCACAAGGAGATAACTCACCTGAAAAACAAATGATAAAACATGAACTCTTCTTTATTAAATTTGCTTCAATGGCCAATGTCTTTGAGAGAGCAAAGATCACCATATCTCAGATTCACTGGCAATTGATTCAAGTTTTATCAGTCGGATGAAAATGTCAGCATGCCTCAGATGCTAGCATACCAAAGATAAACAAACGGAGTTACCTTGAATATAATAAATTTTAAAAACCACAACATTCAAAACTGCTGATATATGACTGGAAAAGATTTAACTGCTATCAAATGAGCACAATGTCCACAGCAGAAAGTAGCAATTCAATAATATTGGTTTACTTGGGGAAGAGGTTATATCCCATCTTTTGTTAAGAGTTCCTACAACAAAAAGGATTTATAAAACACCATGAAATGTTTTAACTTGGTTAAGACTAAGTAAATTCTTAAAATCATTCTTGAAATGAATGATACTGGAATTATCAAAATAATCCAGCTTTCTTTGTAACTTACAGCTGTTAGTGTCATTGGCCACAGCAATAATGCCCATTGGCTGATGTGGGATATCAGAGCGAAGAACTTTTGTATCTCCTCCTGTATATTTACTGGAACGCAGAATAGCTCTCCTCACCCCATCTGACCAGAAGATATAATCATCATATACAGCCAGGCTGAGGAAGGTGCCTGGTCCAGATTTGACAATTACCTAAAACACATAAGCACAGAAGAGAAACAGGAGAAGGAATGTTGTCGCTGAATAAGAAGTTTTGACAGTACAAACGGACTCTCATCACGCTATAGTTTTAGACAGTTAATTCTTCTATACTTACAGCACCTGCAAAAATGAGATAACAGCACTAAAAATGTGTTAAAAGGATGCTACAGGGGTTAACTTATTATTTATTGATACGTCCAAGTTTCAGAAATCCAGGCATCTATTCCTTAAGTAAAAAAAAATAAATCACAGTTTACTTAAATGTGCCTGTAAAAATTCCTACTCAGCACACTACCTGCTTAATAGCCTGAAAAGAACAGAGGAAAAGAGGTACCATAGCACGGCTGAAAGCCTGAAAGCTCCGAGTCTTTATGAATCAAAGCCAGAAGCCTGTTTCAGAACTGAAGCATGTTCACCACTATGATCACACTAGAAACCTGAACTTAAGACAATAAATATTTTGTGTTTTCCAATTTAGAAAAATCTCCTCAGTCACAGGAAAAGTTGAGAAACATAAACTTTTCAACAATTTGCTAACATAAATAATTGTATTCCAGTGCACAGGAGCATCCCTGGCCACGTTTAAATTGACTTATACAGATATAATGTCAAAATTACTTATTAATCAGGTAATTATAACAAATTCTGCACCACTATGCACATTATAGATTTCTGCATGTTTGTAAGAAGGTTTGACCAGCAAATCCTTTTTCCAGCAAAGACTTTTTCCAGTGATAAATGTCCCAGGAGGACAACTTTTCTCTAACCAACCTTTTTTCAAAATTAAAAGTATTAAAAGGTGGATGGAAATGTATTAGTGGCAAAAAGACCTCTTCTGCAATTGTGCACATTTACTGTAAGATACTTTTCATAATGCCCTCTTAAGAGCCTATACTATTCATATTCAGGCACATTTCAGGAAAAAAAAATAAATCAATCCTATCTGTTTCTAAAAGATCTGTATGAAATCTGGCTATGTGGATTTTGCAACCCCATATTTGCCCTCCATGATAATGTGAAATGGTCCCAGTTTGCAGGATCTTATTTTCAAAATCAATGCTAAAGAAGGCACTAATCAGCTCAGCATTCCGTGTTCTGTAGCACTGTCATATTTTTTCCTCAAACTGTAACAAAGGAATGTAAATTCATTACAGAACTGGTCATCATTGTTCAACCTTGGGAAATTTGAGATCCAAATAAAGGGTCACAAAAGCTAACATCCAGGAACATTTGTTGACTAATACTCATAGCATTTCATTCACCAAGGTCTCCTTTGCTATGTCACAGCACTATCCAAGGACACTGGTTTTATTTTAGCATCCAAAAAGAAAGAGTTCCTATTTCTTCCAGCTTTTGGGCAAGTTTACAGCCCTTTTAACACTTTAGTTTATAGAATGACACTGAATATGATTGACAATCTTTTTCTTTTTTTAAAAAAATCTTGATGGCACTCCTGGATTATCAGAAGTAACTGAAAATTAAAGTCTTCTTTAAAAGTCTGTTCATCCTTTGGTTACCTGCCCAATCATTTTTAATTCCTAAGTACTCAGTGTCAACCAAATTCGCTGTGTATCAAACCTGTTGTAAGTCATCTATGTTTCTAAATCTTGTCTTCTGTACAGCTTGCTAGTTCATTTTCCCAGCAGTGTCTGCAGCTCTGGTCAGAGATACCTGCAGATTCACCAGCAGGATTCATATAACGAAAATTCAGGTTCTTACGCTGTGACCGTACTGAAATCCTCCTTGGGTGGCCCCATCTGGCTGGCCCAGGCGGTATAAGAAGCAAAAATGGGTCTGCCCACTACTCCCTGCTTCCTTTTTTTCTTGCTGGTTGCTTGTCTCTAACAAAAAATAATGATGGAAGCCAATACATGCGCTTGGCAGATTTGTTCCTCTGAGTTATTGATAGTAATCAGATAAGCTTTGGATCAAGACATAAGAAAACTGCTCCAGTCTTTCAGGGAATGCACGCACTCAAATACATAACACAGAGAAGAAAGTCAATGCAGAACCAGTGATCACCATTCAATCATAAGAAAAATCATGTTGTCAAACTGTAAAAACTCCAACATACATAAAACTTTTAGCAAGTTTTATATAAAGTTGTGGCTGGGTAGCAACAAATGACCCAAAGCAGTGCTCCCACTTATAATACAGGCAAAAATCTGTTTACATATCCCATCTGGAAGCATATTATCAACACAAATATAATGCCCAGTTAATCCGCAATAGTACAACTGCAGTATATACTGCCTGTTCTTCAATTAAGGATGAACGTAAACTGTGTTGAAATGGGAGAGTCATTGTATATGCTGAGTCAGAGGTAAAAAGAACGTAGTTCCATAAGAAACTGAGCATCTACATTACACAGAGTGCCATACATGGAATGACTTTTTAACATGTGCAGACAATATACAGGTAAAGAGAACTAGACGATACAACCTCAACCATCAAATTTAGTCCAGAATGATATAAATCACAATGTCACCGAAATTTAATTCACAAAGGCCACATTCACATGCTCCTACAACCTATTGCAGTACTGTATGAACACTTTGGACCTTTTCTACAAAGGACAGAAACTGCCAAAAAGCACCCTATGCCATAAAAAAAAAGTAAGAATCATGGTCATCAACAATGTTTTTGGCCACAGAAGAGGGAAATGTGGTACTGAATGAACGTGAACCCATTGAAAAAGCAATGGATTGTCATCCTGGATTACAAAGATCTGAACAGGGTTTTTTTTTTTCCACAGTACCAAGTTTTTAAACAGGGTTTTTAACAGCATGAAACAAAATCAACCATATAATGATCCTATCTTGACATATTTTATCATAAGTCTGAACTGATAGCAAAAATTGCAACAATATATGTACAATTTTGAAACATTAAGGAAGTCTGAACAAGACAGCCCTACCATCCCTTCTGCCTGAACCAGAGACGTCAGACACATCCAATAGCACACCGCGTGTTTTAATACTGAATGATACTGACTTTCAGTTCCAGCCTGTACTTCCAGCTCTGAATAACAGATGAAAAGTTTTCTCTGTGTCCTGTAAAGAGATAAGGAGACTGAGGGATGGGGGAGGAATGTCACAAGTAGCAGGGCAATTTAATTTTAACTATGATCCTTTTATTTTTTTTTAAGTTCTGATTTTGAAGTTCTCCAGACAGCTTTTGTTTCACCATACAGCTGCTCTAAATTTGAGGTATGTGTAGCAGTTTCTCTAGAATAATATGACTGAAAAAGGGGAGAAGCCAGTCAAGTGGACAAGAATTTGTGCCAGGATACTATAATTTGAATGATTTATATAAAACTCCTGTTAAATTCTCAGTAAGAAATAGATTCGTAACAATTCTTACCATGACACCACTTAACTTATATAGAAAGACAGGGGTTTTTTTTAAAGATGAGTGCATAAAGTTAATGCATCAGCTTAAAATATGAGTTGCTTTTAACTATTTTAACTCTAATAAATGGCTTAATAAATGGGCAGTGCCATCTAATAAAGCTTTTAAAAGTTTTTTGAGGGCTCTTTACTCTTCTACAGATACCCGAATCTCTTTGAGGTCTATAGCAGAATGGCAAAGCCAGAATAGGAAACTACACTTAAAAGATTGACATTAATGATGATTTAAAGTCCATTGCACAATAAAATCATTGCAGAAGTATAAAGCAATATCAACAATCTAAAAATAAATAACATTTTAGATGCATATTGGAAAACTCAGTGTGACAGAGCTGACTTATACAGAATACATTAATCTAAAATTAGCTACAAGGAACCTATGAAAAAATATTACAAGAGACTTTGATACAGGGAAACCAGTTGCATAGCCAGGGAAAAAAATAAAATAATCGAAGTAGTAACTTTTATGTATTTGATTTAGCCACCTAAAAAAGATACACTTAGATCAGACTCCTTGTTTTACTTGTTATTGACATGGTTGCTTTAATATAAAGCAAAAATGCTATCCCTTGCTGGATAAACAAATCTATCAGTTTTCACCTGGGGTATCCAAATTCTGCCCTTCCCACACTGTGGGGTTGGTAGGACAAAAAGCTTATGTTAACCAGAAAAAAAATAATCCAGTTGTGGGGAGAGTGAAATGTGGGGGAGGTTAAAGACAGAAGAAGAAAGAAGTTTGGTACTGAAGAGAACACTTGTGAGTTTTCAAATTCCCTATTCCTGTTGCTACAAAAGAAATTAAAAGAATTTCTAGTCTAGTTTTAAGTTGGGTTTTATGGAAGAACAGTGCCAATCACTGCTATAAACAATTTTTTGTTGATTGGTCTGAATAAAGACCTATTTTCACCATTGTCATATCTTTAATGCATGAATTTCCTTTTCATTTATTGTATATTTCAAAAATACATTCGTAATAACTTGAACTGCTATCACAGAGCAAAGGATACAAAGGACATACTAGAAAACCATACTGAGAGAGAACACCAAGATCCCGTTTGCACAGAATTGTCCAAGTGAAATGTAACGAAATCAGAAGTGCTTCCTCGTCAAGAATTAATTTTTGTTTCTCCATGCTAGAAATGAACATTTAAGACACTGAAAACCAAAATGCAAAGCTCCATTTGCAGTGTTCCAGCTGCTACGCAGATTTGCAGTTCAGTTGAATGATACATTAAGCAACTGTTTATTACAGCCTTGTACAGCTCAGTGCCATTCAAATGGAAAGGATACATCTCTGCAAATTATGACTATATCAACCAGGTTCTTTGCAACTACATGTGTATTATCTACACAATACTTTTTTTTCAACATCATAAATGACAATGACAAATTTCATGTAATGTTACCTTTATTTCAGCCTCCTAGAATTTTGTGGGATTGTGAGGTATTACAAATAATCTGATTCTCCATAGCTTTAGAGATTATTTTTATCTTTTTATTAAATTCCTTCTTTCAGTTAATTTCTACCAGGCTACCAACACTGGACATCAAGATATTTCAGCAAACAGTCCCAAACCAAGACTGTTGGATCTGTGTCAACCTGCAACCTAGCTCACACGGATTAGATGACTTTATTGCCATTGGTGAGGGAATCACTTTCATTAGGTTCGATTTTAGCATTCCTTTACAGAACTACTTAAAAAAAAAGTAACTCCTCAGTGTCAATGGAGTGAACTCCCCAGAAAAGCAACTAATTAAGCAGGAGGAATATTTCACTCTTTATATTGCTTCTGAACATTTTAAGACCAATGTTAATGTGAAACATGAATATTTGGAAAGTTGAGAAAAAAAGATTCTTTTTGATCAGACTTGCAAGAGAAAAGAATCAAGAACAGAACATTTCCACTACAACTAATATATTTATACTACTGAACAGAGAAAATAAAAAATTCCAACACAACTTCACTTCTAGTACCAGATTATCCACACCACACCAGCTCCTTTTCAAACACAGAAAGAATGGATTGATTAAAAAGCATGTAACCTAACAATAAACTAACATAACAGGGGGAACAGATGCAAAACATGACCAACTTAAATATCTAGGTGGTAAACTGCGCATGTTGTGCTAACTATATAAATTTTTACTTGCATTTCTTTTTTCTCTACTATTATTGGTTCCAGTGCTGTTTAACAAAATCACAAGAAATCAGTAAAAACTGCTGAAATAATTTCTCTTTAGAGAGTAGGCTCAATTTTATTTTATTTCCAGACAACCATCCAAGTTTATTAAAATATCTGCCTTCAAGTTGACATTATTTTCCTTTGGGTTAGTTTTCACATCTGATTATTTATTAGCACATAGAGAATACAGCAACGTGGTTCTTCAACTCCAAAACACACTCAGGACCTGAAACTTTTTGTAACTGCTCATGTTCAGACCTAGTGAGAATCTTCTCTAAGACATTTGAGCACATTCTGATTTTAATGGGGTTAGACATTCTACATTTCTAATTGGTAATATTTTGCATGTTTTCTCTCTGTGCTGGATACCTTTGCTGATCTTGCTTCTATCCTGCCTTTGTGAGTTATTTGGCTACTTCCCCAAGGTAATGTTGATGTCATCACGAATACCTTGCAAAAATTGACCAAAAGTACTCTAATGTCCTCAATCAAACTTGTACTACAAATAAATATAGTGACATGTCTGAAAAGTAGTTTTAGATGTCAGTTATAAAGTCAAGTTTTTCATAAATGCACAGTCAAGCCTTTAACTTCCATTTCTATATTTAGTAGTTTGAAGAACAGATCTGATAAAATGCTATTGAAGATAACGGAAGTTGAACACCAACTTCAGAACTTGTTTAATTGCTTAAATTCAGAATTCCAACAGAATAAAAACAGATATTCTGGAAATTAAAAGTTATAATTTCTGGAAGGCTGCATTTACACGAAGGTTATAATTATTGGAGATACCTCTAAAACTGTATTGATTTTAACAATCATACCTGTAGGCCCACAAAACTGTAACTGATACCAAAACATTCCAACCTGGATGTTAGAAAATAACCAGAATTCTGTTTACGGGAAACTCACAGTATTTCTAGGTTCTTGATATGAAAAATGTTATGGAATATTCAACACTGAAGAAAAGGAAAAATCAAAATAGCTGACGATTTATTGGAAAAATAAGTCTAAAACATAAAATCAGCTTTTGTTGCTGTTGGCTCAGTCTCTCTGTTCCTGAACAAAATGTTACAATTAAAGAACATTAAAGCACTAAGTAGCTAAAACCAGCTCCGGCCACAATATTAAATCCAACCAAGGGCAGGAGCTGAAACAGAAGAAAAGAAGGAACGGATTGTGAAAGAAAGAATTGCCACTTTTGTTTTCTAAAGAGGAAGATCTGACAGAGCAGAACAAAAAATGTTAAAAAAACCCACCAAACCCGTATAGCTCCTAAGTAATAAAAAGGAACAAAAGTAACAATTTTTTTTTCCAAACTTGAGTACTCCAGCAACCAAATATTAGTATTAAAATATCAGCGAAACACAAAATCAATAAACTCTTACAATCCACTTAAAAGAGTCAATTCAATACTGTTCAATTATTTTCTACCCATTCATTGTACCAGATTTTTGTGGTGAGTGGAATAAAGAAAGAAGCTGCTATCTGGAAGAGAATTCATTACATTACCATTAGCGTTTCATGTTCTACTATACAATTTCTACCTTTGCTAACCTAAGTGAAACTAGAAAGCAATGAAGCAGAGATAGTGAGGAAAAGGATAATCTGTTTAAACCATTTTTGAGGGGTGTCTGATGGCAGGACCTTGCTAAAACACCCTAAGGAATCTCTGATCCCCAGAAAGTTGAAATGATTATTACTTGGATTAGCGTAAAGTTACAGAAACCAGAGATCTTGTCAAGCTGGACAGCACATGAATCAATGATGAAAAACAACTGCCCTGGAAATATTATTTCACCAGATCAATAAGACAATTTCATAGTTGGATTCTGGCATTCTTGTATCAGTAAGAGTGCATCTATGTGGCAATGAGCATATCTGCTGAAGCACTGCCAGTGAGGCCAGTAGAGTTTAAGTGCAGATTTGCACGAAGCAGCCTGGTGGGTTTTTTTCTGGTGTGACAATCCCCATGTGACTAATGCAGGAAAAGTGCTGTGAGAACCCAGGAAACACACACAACTCTGTTTCAAAGCTCATAGCGTGTGAGAACTCTGAGCGGCATTTTTGACAACAGAGTTAGTTGATTCTCCCAAAACAGGTACGGGTGTAGGGCAACCAACAGTAGTATAACTTTGTGAAGGTAACACTCTAGAGCCCCAAAAAGCCTTCAGAAAAGCATGCTGGGCTCAGGAGCTTTTTTGGTTACTGTAATGGGGAAGGAGAGTTAAAATGACAGAAAGCCAAACCAAGAGACAACATACTAGGAAAGCTAGAAGATTCAACATTCGACGGCTGAGAAAATTGAATGGCCAGTTTGCTGATGCAAATTGAGAGCCAGAGGTCTGATCAAAAGGTGGGATTTCAGTAATGGTTTCTGCAACTACGTTGCATCATCTCCCATTTCATGTTTGTGATGCGTATTTTGTTATACCCTGTGCACAGATGAAGTTAAATTGTTTCCACATAACCTACTAATTACCTTGTACTTAACTGACAGCCTATTCGAAACTGTAAGTGAAACAGGATCAGGAAAGTAAAACTAAACATGATAGCAAAATGGAAAATAAACAGCACTACAGGGCAGACATATATGTCAGAAAGTGGAAAAGCAGCCAAAATGAGTAGGAAAAAAAAATACATTATTTTTAACTGAAAGAAGTGTAAGAAAATAATTTAAGAATCCCTGTTGAACTAGAAGGAGAACAAAAGAATATGGTGGTTTTTTTCGTTTCCCTAATAAACATGACAAAAGTAGTAGTGACATAGACAAATAATTAGTAGATAGGGATGGCAATGTACTTAAGCAAAGCAAATCACTGGAATAAAATGGCACATATATAACTATTTATGTACAGCCTTAAGCTCCAGGAACTTTGGAATAATTGTCAATTTGCAATAAACTTGCAGGCAAACACAATCAAGTATTAGCACAAGCTCCTACTTGTGAAAGAAATAAAAGTTGCATATGTCTTTTAAATAGGTATTTTTAATTGACCAAAGCACCTCACTTCAAGACAACAGTTTGTAATTTACAATTATAAAAATGTAGATGAATACATCACGTGATGGAATAATATCTGAAAAATGCTCTAATATACTGCCAGTCTTCAAAAATGACAACAAAATAGAAGATAAAGGGGACAGGAAGTCAAGAACTTTCAAATTGTGATCATAGTCCTACAAAGGAAATACTTGAGAAAACTGATGAGTATGAGAAGAACAGGTAATATCCCCCACCTATATTTAATACACCTGTATTTTAAGATGGCAGCACGTCCCTCAAGATTCCATTTGAAAAATACTTTAATGTGGTAAACAGCAAACTGAAGTATTTTCCAGACACATAATTATTCAACTTAGCCAGGAATAAGAACAGATAAGACTGGGTATATTTCAGGAGAACTGATGAATGAAGCAGGATTTAAGAAGAACATCAAATGGCAGAAAATAAGCAGAGATCATTTGAACTAGTCATATCCTTTTGTGTTTTAAGCAGGAACTCTAAGGTCATTGTATACAACTCAGTTAAAACTTTTATATGTTTATATTCAGTAACCTAAGAGGTAGAATAATAAACAATTCTGCAAATGCTATTGAGCTGTTACGGGGTTCAATATAGATCCGTTACATCTGGAACACCATGTGCTGTTCTGTTAGTTTAGCTGACAAAAAATGCAGCAGTAACTGGAGGACACACAGATCTTTGCAAATATGACCTAAATTTAAATAAAAAGTAAGTACAGATCTATAACATTTAGAATCAAGATACAATTACTGGATAAAAACCAAAGAATAATATGAAAGAAGGAAAGATAGTAATCCCATTTTTGTCTCCCAAGTGATAAAACAAAAGAAAAACAAACCCAATGAAATCCAACAAACTGCCTTCTCTGTGTTATTCTCAGATATACAAGGTCAATTCACAAAAAAACCCCAGAAAGTCATCAATTTTTACAGCAAATATATAGTCAGAGATAGTATACTTTGCATCCATAGAGCTTTGGTTTGTCCAGTTTCTGATATAGTTACTGCATCTGAAAACATCAGTGAGTTGTGGTTAATTTATACAAATGAAAACAAAAGGAGAAAGGAAGTGACGCAAAACTACATGCCTAGTCATGCTGATTTCTCTCTGATAAGGAAATTTTGTCTAAACAAAGCATATGGAACTTCTCCTGGATAAGATTCCAGGAAAACATGTAATTCCTATTTAAGATCCAAAAAGATTTCAAAGCTTTTGTACAGCATATGAAGGATGTTTTTTTTACATAGATATGAAAGTGAGCTGATGTAGCAAACATTATCTTGTAGAGCTGGGAAATTAAAATATAAGCCAGAGCATGCCCTTCAATTATGTTATCATGCACTTTGGGAGGTGCAAAATCCCCGAAAGGAAGACTTCATTAAATATGAGAAACAGAGCTAAACGTGCAACAAAATCGTGAGCACAGATCAACTGCCTTCTGCATATTCCAAGCAAAAGGTCTACTCAGCTGAAACTAATAGAGCACTCAAGGACCAAAACGTATTATGATAAAAGAGTAATGGAGTGCAGTTGAATATATCTGAAAATGAATAGTTAGGAAAGAAAAAAAATAGAGTTGTAGAGTAACACTCAAGCATTACACAAAAGGAATTCTAGTGCATTCAGAAAAGTGTGGCACTGGAAGGGAAATTATAATCGTCCTATGTAAAGCAGAACATTTCTCTATCTCTTCTACTGAAGTTCTACATTTTTTCAAGCTCATGCAGATCATTTAGGGCAGTGATTCTTCGGGCTCAATACCCATGCAACTAGATTTTGTGGTAAGAGTCTGCATCCCCAGAAGAAACTGGAATGTGTTGAATAAACACAGCATTACTTGTAGTTCAGAAGTGTTTTCAGTTTTAAATCTAATATACAATTAATAATAGGAGAAACTTAGGGAGCTAACGATCTTTCTGCAACATTTTATAGATGCTAACAAATGCAAACAAGCAGATTTACAATGAATATGTTTGGGATTTTTGTTTTACTTACATATCTTTGTGATCCATCGTATTCACACCTCTCAATTTTTCCCAAGCTGCCATCTGAAAAGTAAAGCTTCTCCGCCCTATGATCAATGGTAAGTCCATTTGGTGTCAGAATATCTGTACTAATGATAACCTGGGCATTTTTGCCTGAGAGGGTAGATCTCATGATGCTTGGGAGCTGCTCATTCCAGTTAGTCCAAAACATTAAGCTGTATTAAAATCAAAATAACAAACAAAACCATAAGATACATTTTATAATTTAATTCTCTACAAAATGAGCAACAGAAAAAAATTCGTAGACAATTATGAATGCCATCTATAAGTAATTGTGATAATCAACAGTGAATAAGAAAATGTGATAGCCAACATCCTATAAATTATATAGCAGTATCACAGTTCATTAACTTGTATACAAGTACAGATTTTTTTCCATAGGTCTGTTCAATTCTGATCATGTCTCTATACTAATATACCATTACAGATAGATATAAGCTGTTTAAAAATATAAACTTAATTCTGCTAATGTGTATATTAGTAATTTCTAACAGTGAAATTAATCAGCAGCTTTTCCCATATTAGATTTGTGATACAGACCAAAGGACTGGTACGCGAAAGGATGATAATGGGGAATCAAGTGACCTTAATATGCTCTATAGGAGGCACGATCGTCCCCTTGCTACTGTTAAACAAAATGAGCTGTGGATGTAATTTGTACATTCTTCAGAACCTGCCCATTCTCTCATTGCAATCTTCATCAGTATTTAGTTGCTTTATTTATGGCATCAAGATAAATCGCATTTTACAACACAGTGTAAACTCTTAATATACTCAAACTGTACATGAAGTCCCCCATGGAAATAACTTCCTTGACTACCCATGCAACAGAGTACATTCAACTACCACAAATTAGAAATAGAACATAATAAGGGAGAAACGTAGCCTAGTCTTCCCAAAGGGGAGACAATTAAAGGAAGCAGAAACAGCAGGTTGCCTTTCTTCCAGAATTAACAGAGAAGATAGTAGAAGTAGTAATAACTCAATTTTTAAGACACTTATTAGCAAAAGGCTGAAGTAGAAATATATACCCTCCTATTATTTCACTAGGAAATACAGTTTTCTTGAGAGTGGCAGGAAGGGAACTAAATTAGACTTCTTTCCAGAATGTTGTCCACAAGCTCCGTAAATGTACATCTCTTATTATGTAATTTTATACGACACTGATCTTTGTGATAAACACATGGGCCTATCAATTTGCCACACAAGAAACACAGATTCCTCTTCATAAAGGCTTAAATTAATTTTGTTTTTATTTTAACAATGAGAGTAACATGTCTGACAAAAGAAATCAGTAAAATGACTGCTCTTGATAATTTTCATTTAGCTCACTTTTCTTGAAACAAACTTGATATTGATATATTGATAATATTCCACGGAAATATAATGATTATTTGATCTGAAACATAAAAACTTATATAAAATATTCTATCAATTCTGCAATTGCTTTAAAAAAAAAGTAAGAGTAACATTTGTCTCCTAAACCAAGAAATCTACTTGACCTTCACAGAGTTCAACAGTATTAGTTGACTGTGAAATAAAGAAGTGCTGCCGTTTCCTTGACATTAGGCAAGAACTAAAATCTGGTAAGAAAGATATAATACATACTTTTGACATTCGTCTAGAGCTAAGACGTGTGGATGATCATCTTCAGACATTGTTATTACTGCTTCCCGGTTGAAAGCTCCTCGGCGTCTCTGGTCAACAGTGTGTCTCGTGATTGAGGAGGTGGTTGAACTGGTCCAATAAAGAGTGTCCCAAGCTCGATGATAAGCAAGTCCCTCCACTGACCCAACATCTGGAAGACATGGTCACAGACAGAGCAAATAAAACTCCTTCTAACAAGGTGTTTGTTTTTCTTTTTCCTTGAAGTTGATCCTGCAGAATCACGGAGTAATTCAGCCTATTGGCTGACAACTCTTTCGTTTCACCTGTTTATGTTCTAATTGGAATCAAAGGCTTATTGTTTGTTCATAAAGTTAAATAAAATAAAAAAAATAAACATAGAAAGATCACTATTAATATCCCTGTACAATATTTGTCAACTCCAACACTCATTAAATTAATATTTTTACTACAGTGTCCCCAGAGAATACATTAGAAATAATAAGCATTTATTTGAGAGCAATAATTTAGTCACAACTTCAAACACCATGTAAGTCAAGTCTTGGGCATGTTTTCTCTAATTACTTGTATTATTTAGCACTATCTTTCGATGTATTTTCTAACATAGATACAAATTACATTATTAGGGATCAAGGTGTCCTGTTGTTATTTAACTATACAGGGTTTTTTTTAAACACCTGAAAAAAGACAAACTCTGAAGGTCTCAGCATCAATACATCATTTTAATAAGCCACAATACCACACTCTTTCATTCTACATAAAAAACGGTGAGCTAGAAACAAAAGCAAATATTCATAAGCAGCTAAAGCATATATTTAATGTCCAGAAAAGATAAATTGTATCTGATATCAATATATAAAAGTGACAGACTGTGAGAAATAGGAGTAATTATTTCCTACAATTATTTTTGAATTACTACAGAAACGTACATTGATTACTTCACTTATTATTTTGTTAGAAACAAATAATTTTAGACCAGAAGGTTCATGCAGCTTATTAATGAACTACAGAAGGCAAAAACCTAGAAATATAATAAGGATTACACTACAGCAGTTATTACAATTTACATTTGGCTTGCTTGAAGATGTAATTTTTAGCATGCAATTCATATATACAGAACAGAAATATGTTTGATCACACTGAAAGTGCTAACACTACATCAAAACTGAGGCAAATATATCAAAACTCTGAGACAAATAATCATTTATAACCCATTTATATTCCTCTTTCTAAAGCATTTGGAGATCTAAGTACCCATTCTCATGATACATCTATACAGAAGTCTTAGTGACTAGTCTTAAGGAAGAATGAATAGAAAAAATAAATTAGATGACACTCCTTAAAGGGAGGTGAATACATGTAAAATGGGTTTTCCTACTTATGAAGGAGAACTCATGAAAAAAGATATATTCAGCTCACTTACAAGCAACTCAAGAAAGTGACTGAGTGAACTTTAAAGTAGCATTGAAGCCAACTTACAATTTCAAAAAATTCTACTGACCATTGCAAAGATGACCCTTCAGATAAGAATTCTGGGTTTCAAAAAGGTGAATGAGTTACAAGTATTCTTTCTTTAAATGCAGTATTTAGTTGCCTTATTAGTTTATTTTGAATTTGAAGCAACAAAAATGTATTGAGATATAGCGAAGGTTTTATTTTTGTTTCAGAAATCACCAACTAAAAATCAAAGATAAGCCGTTCTTTCAAACACCATGACAGAAATGTGCAAAACACCTACTGAGGTATTTTAAAATCAACTAGAACGTTCCTGAATGCAGGCTTACCACCAACTATGGTTTCTGCAGTTTCTGGGTATGTCTGTCTCTGTCATGAACTGACAAAGTCAGTTGCTTCATTCTTGCATCTTGCACCCCTGAGCACCCACACCACATGCATGTTACTAAGATCTCTACACCTCAAACACACCTTAACTTTCTCACACCACGCTTCAGGACATGCAAAAAAGCTGGATGGGGCTTTGAGCAAACTGGTCTAGTGGGGGGTGTCCCTGCCCAGGGCAGGGGGGTTGGAACTAGGTGATCTTTAAGGTCCCTTCCTACCCAAATCATTCTATGATTCTATGATAATAACATCAAAATATCACTCTTGGGACCAACATATGGCCAGCACACCATTATAGGCAGCATAAACCAGAAGAAATCCTAAAAACAATGATAATAGCTCAGAACCAGAGAAACACAACATAGGATTCAAAGAGAACCTGGATAGTCCAAATCATCCTAGTGACACCAGGCCAAGCACTGCCAACTCCCTGGTCTGGGCCCAAGGATCATTCCCAGGGTCGGAAATCTGTACAGTTTAGATATGGACTCTAATATACTTCTTGGACACTTCTTGCAAATCTTCCACTAACTATGAAATTAAAAGAAAACTTAGGAAGTGTGATAAATGTTAAAACCAAGAGCCAGGAATGCAATTCTAACTTAACCTACTAATTCACATTAAAATTGTATGCTGAATCCCAGTTTACCACCACTTAAAAATCTCTAAACTAAACCCAACACTCTTAGGTATAAGTTGGAAAATGCTCTTAGATATACAATTTAACTCTTAAGTTTCCCTGTGTGGAGTCAGGAGTTGGTCTTGATGACCCTCGTGGACCCCTTCCAACACAGGATATTCTGTGATTTTATTAAAAAAATTCACAAAAGATGCATTGACATTTTCTGACCAATCCTGCACTTTGCTTGTAATGAACAAACCATCAGAGCATTTATTGCACTGTTTTTATCTTTCATATCTGTGAATGTTGAGTGCTTCCTCTTCTTTATTGTGGAAGTTTTTAGAAAAGTGTAATCAAGTCTTTGTCTTGTGGCTAAAGACAGCCCTCAGGACGTGAGGATTTAACTAAGATTTGCTGTAAATCCTGCTCTTCATTTGAAAGATGGCTATTCAAAAAAAAACCAAAAAACAAACCCAAGCATTTCCCTCATGTAACCTCTTGAATTTCTATCAACTTCAGTTTTGTTCCTTGTCTCAATCTGTCAAGAAATTTTAAAGCAAACTGTTTACACAACATAGCCTAAAACTCTTCTGTAGTAGACAAAGGATAATGATGTAGTTGCTGCTAGATGTGATGAACTAGAACACAACCGGAATGATGAAAGTGCTCTTCAAATATAAGTTGTAGGTTTACTTGCAATTCCTATACTTAAGAACTCATATTTTCTACAGGAATCAGAAAGTACGGCTTCACATTTTTGAACTGGATTAACTCCATATCAAAGTCTGTAAATTGTGACAGAAGGCGGCTTAGTTCAAAATGACTATTTATAAAATGGTAATTTCTAAACTTTTGAAAAGAGAGTCATGGAAAGTTATGCTATATATGGAGACAAGCAAGCGTTTAGCAGACAGACGAAAAATGCAGCTTTCTCTTGTTTTAATAAAATATCTAAAATGTGCAGTTTTGGAAAACCTTGTTATATATACTTATGTTCTGAGTGGAGTAGAACAGAAACAAGGCAATTAATAAAATATTTTATTTAAAAGAGAAAGGCAGAAACAACTTTAAAAGAAATAAAGAAGCTAAGATAAAAAGTAGAAATCTCTATCTTTATGGAAATTTCAGTGATTAAGACTGTGAGTGAAAAGAAAAAAAAAAAAAAAAAAAGACAAAATCTGAAAATCATCGAGCAACAGAATCAGGCTGTGAAAGCTGCCTGAAATCAAATATCTGATATCCAATTAGGGAAATGTTTTATCACAAATAAAGCTTCAGGAACTACTTGATGAATATATGCTTTTTAAAAGATGAGCTTTTTAAAGAAGAAGGGTTTCTTATTAGATGATCACATCCTTGAGCAAATTAAATCTGAAACTATCAGAAGATTCTGGTGACAAGACTGTGGATGATAATGGTTTCATAATCACTACAAACACAAAAATTCAGAGTAAAAAAATATGCAGTTCTTTAAAAGGAAAGTCTTTTAGAGGAATTCAATTGCCTTGATGTAAGACAATAAAAAAACCCTAATTAAATATAAAACTCTCTGCTGCAAACACATACCAAGAGCATTTGCTTAGCTCCACCAAAAGTATAAATTCTGAAAGATTTATATCAAGCACTCTTTTATTTGCCAATAAACTTTCAGTTTTATCATGTTCCTTACTTATGTAATTGAGAACTCCACCAATACAGAAGAGAACCATTTAATACTTTTATAAATCTGTGAGTAAGGTGGTTGTAAAGTCAATGGCATAAGACCTAGAGAGTAGGTGCTAAAGCAATCCAAGTTTTGGATAAATTCTTACCATTGAAAATACAACTAACTTGGTTTGTACAGTGGTATAAGCACATAGTATAAGCTGGATGAAGTACCACCAGTACACTAA
Organism: Numenius arquata; assembly: GCF_964106895.1. Lineage (NCBI taxonomy): Eukaryota > Metazoa > Chordata > Aves > Charadriiformes > Scolopacidae > Numenius > Numenius arquata. The sequence continues at coordinate 6,171,694 of NC_133578.1, read as the reverse complement.
CTCAGGCAAATCTTCAGTATAATGTTATCAATGCTAATACAATGTTTTTTTGTCAGTTTACATTGTTTCTAGGTTAAAATAATCTGTTTGCTTTAAGAGGTTAGTGAAGAATCCCAAAATTCATATAAATTCTTTTATCAATGCTAATATAGGTACCAACTGAGCACAGAAATGGACCTAGAAATGGTCCTTTAGCCACTTTCAGGCAATTCATCAAAAGTAAAACCTTCTAGCAACTTCATATTCCCAAAGACAGGACACTGGAGAAGATTCCAAAGCAACTGCATTCTAGCCTTCCATCATTACCAGTTTGCATTGATATTATTTTATATTTACTTATTTCACACATCCTTAAAGAATATTCTAGAGCATTTTTTTCCAAGTTAATTTCTCCTCAAATATTCACTTACTTTAAAGTATATCAGAAATATGTATTCATCCCATCTAGTGCTACAAACTGGGGGATTCATTCCCAAAATCTATTGACAGGATAAAAATCAGCAATTTGTTTACTCTCAGCTTCATATTTTCACAGCGTCATATAATATTCAGAATTAGTAAAGCATAAAGAAACTGGAAATGAAAAGAAACACATTTGTTTCACTGACATATTGAATTAAAACACTGATGGCATTAGATGCCTACAGCACTGATTAAATTTATTCTAGCCATGAAGGAACAGTTTATGATTTTCACATGAATAGCATACTTAAATGAAAGGAACATTAATACAATATGATATTAATATACAAATACTCACATTATTCACCTGCCACTGACATTCTGAATTAAATCAGTAATGGGGTGTATAACTGATTAAATATCTACACAAGAGAAAGCAACAGCTTATGATTTACAAAGGCAATGGTAGAGTGATCACATCATTACGTTGCCAAATGCTATCTATCACTTTTACTGAACTTAACGAAGATGGATTGCATCCCACAGATGAGATGCAGCCTATAAATATTGTCATGCTGATCTTCATCTGACTTTCCCAAGGAACAGACAAGCAACAAATCAATAACTGAAGAACTCAGATTAGAGGTCCCTCATTATTGCAAATACAAAATAAAAATACTAAAGGACAAAGTTTAAATTATCCAATAGTTGTTGACACCTAATGTATATACAATGTCATGTATATACTATTTCTCAATTTCCTAGATTATCTCCTATCTTCTAATTTTAAAATTCCCTACAAAGTTTACAGTCAAAACTTTCCCAGTTTGACATGAACTGCATCAGATCAGCTACCTTTCTCCTTTAATTTCATACTTACACACTTCTCTTCTTTAGCAAAGTTGTAAAGCAAGAACTACTGTCAACATCGTAATTTTTTTAATACTGAAAAGCCATCGAAGTAGTAAAATTGAGCATAAACAGCACTTTGTTATCAGAACTTTGGAGAAGTCTTTAATGTCCATTACTTTACATTAAACACCTGCTTGATCTTTATTCATTCTGCGGATCGGCTTTCACCATTCCCCTTTCAGGATACCACCTGTCAGTTGTTACACCAGGCTGCTCACAGGACACAATATTGCTTTCTGTCACTCTCGCTGTTTAAGATTATGGTGATAACAGGTGGTCACCATTACATCTGAGGTGAAAAGAATGCCTCACAAGCAATAAAGCACCTGAAGAAAAGAGTTTATAGTTAACATGTCTAACTGACTGCATAATTAGAAATTTAATTAATTCTTTACTCTTCTATGGCTACTTGAAGAGCAAAGTAAAGCAGGAAGTCTTTCTGCTTAACACAAATTATAAGACAATAATAAGCTGTAATTAAAAAAAAAAAGCGAGATGAGTTCCATTTGTCTCAAAAATTAGAGGGTGATTTAATTTCTTAATTGCTTCTATCAGTCACATGTAGAACAAAGCCATCATACATTCTATCCTAAGAGAAATCTTAAATATCGAATACAGCATAGACAACTCTGAACTGTAATAACCAATTATTTCATTATCATATTTAGCCTTAGAATATTTTTTGTTACAGCACATGTAAATTTTGCTAAAATTATACCATTACCATTACAGCGCCTACCCTAAGACTAAATAAGTCTTCGAATAAACACATATAACCATACATTTTTCTTGTTGTTGTTGAAGTAAAACCAAACTGTGTGGAGATATTAGAAACATTAACGGCAGAATAGCCTAATAACCTATCAAAATTTGCTGGATCATGTTAGAATAAAACAAAGGAGAAATGTCAAAAGATATTCCTCTGAATAGGTTTTTCCTGACAATTCACCAAATATAGTTTTGCATTTTATGCCATTAAGCCACAGCTGCTGATGTAAAAATTTACTTCAGCAGATATTTACATCAATAAAAATTGCAGGGCAATGTGGAAAGTTGAAGCAGTCACAAACAATATTAATTCTTCATGAATAATCTCAAGTTTAATAGGCAGGAGCACCTTTCCTGAATTCTGAGGCTGGGAACATACTGCACTGAAAGATCAGAGTATTCCAGCTCCCATCATGAATACATTTCAGAGTTTCAAACCAGCAACAGCTAAACAACTAAATGCCCAGAAATACATATTTATAGAATAACAACTGCTCATTACAAAGTTAGTGAACTTTATCCATCTATAGTAACAGTTATTTATTGAACAGATCATAAACTTTATCCATTAATTATAATATGCAGCCACATCCAGGAACAAAATATAGCGATAAACCAGACGCTTTGTTTTTCACCCACAAGGCAGCAGTTGTAATAAAAGATTTTAGTTTTTACTACTTAAGTGTCCTTGACTTAACAATAGCCTCTCACTTTCCCTCCTTTAAAAAGTGAAAATCACTGGACCTATATCCCAACATACACAATTATAATTAATCTAATTCATTTATGAAATGAAAAGCAACAATATTATTTATTTTTAGCAGATTAAAAATTTCTTTCCTCTAGAAGAAAGCTCCAAAACTAAACGGAACTCATACAATATACCAATTTTAATGCACTGTAAGAGAAATGGGAACATAAATGCCTTTTTGACAGTTAAATTGGACCCATTTAGCTAGAAAGAATAGTAGCACACATTGGAACACCTTTAAAGGATTCAGACTGTAAAAAGCCTTACAATACATCACAGGGTCTGACACTTTATGTTAGCAGTGAAAAGATTTTTACCTCCTATAGACACCAGTGCCTAAAGTTCAAAACAGAAGCAGAGTTTTTTTCACACGCCGCTTCCTTTTGTGCTGTGAAAGACGCTGGCAAAATGTCTCAGTGCCATTGTTTACAAAGTTGGGAAGAAAATCAGCTCACTGAGTGTACCTCATCTAAATACGTTTTCCTTTTTCTCCTTTGCTTTCTTTTGCTTTTCCTCCCCCTTTTTTTCATCCTCTCTTATCTTTAGTTTCTAACTTCAACTGCTCTTCTCTCCAGTGTTGTGCCACTACATTAAACCTACTCGAACACTGCACTGATTTTCTACAGATCCACTGAGGTAGGCTTTGGTTAATGAATATATTACCTCAAACTTCTACCTATGAGAAAAAAAAAAAAAAAAAAAAAAAGACGACTGCAGTATTAGCTTAAAAACTGAGACTTGTTTTAAAAAAAAAAAAAAAAAAAAAAAAATACTTCCTTGCATAAACATAAGCTTTGAAATGAGTTAGGAAAACATAAAGTAATCTCCAAAAATGCTATGAGGCAGCTTCTTGTTTCCCACTGTAAATTAGTCATCAACTAGCATGTCGTCCACAGTCTAAAGCTAATCCTAATTTGCATTTTTCCTGGGATGAAAGATAGCTCACACAGATGGTTTATCAGAGAGATGGTTTAAGATGGTCTTCTCTCCATTCTCAGTTGATAGAAATTTTAGACTTTTTCAGAGCTGCTGATCCACAATGTCACATTCACCAGGAAGAAGGAAACCAGATGCTCCTCTGGTACTCTGCTTCTAGCCAGGCAGAGAAGGAAGGGTGTTAAAGCAAAGAAGAGAAGCTTAGCAGATGGTTTGCAAATCAGGGCTTAATCTTGGATGTTATAGAAGAAAAAAACATACGTTTATCCCATGCAATATAATATATGTTTTGTTTAATGTGTCAATCGACAGAGGTAATCATCTTATGCATATTAGGAAACAAAAAAATTAGGATGATGGTCTTCATGATTTCAATTTAATTAAGGATCTCATTTGTTGTTTGCTCCATTAAAAACACAAAAAATTTACTTTGTGAATAATATACTATCTTTCACTGACTTTCTCTGGGCCAAACTGAGACCTCCAATTCCCTGTAGAAGAAATCTCAATTGAGAACATCACATCATTAAAAGTAAAGTCAACTCACCATTTATCAGTCGACAAAGCAAACAAGTGTCAATGGGAGATGTGGTCTGACAGGGGATAAGCATCACATACATCAAATAGATGCTTGCTTCTGTTGCAACATTTTCATTTCCAGTCATTTCAATCTACTTTAAAATTAGTTGAAGACAGAAGACAGATCTATTTAGATCTATAAACACTTAAAGTATTTCATGTATGTTTATCAGTGTGCATTTGAAATGGCTTCCAGTTTGAATACTACAGGAACTGGTTCAGAAGTTTGAAATAATACCGTTGTTCTGTCTAGAAGTGATTAACAACAAAGAAAATAAGAGTAAAATTCTCCCCGGGGTCCCTCTCAGAGGAGAAGAGAGTCTATTTTTCCAAATGAAACTGATAACCTGTAGCAATTTTGAAGAAGTCAGATTTCCAAATACCTCCCTACGTAACCCTGTGCCTTTAAATGCTACTGATTTCTGTTCCTTCTTTCTGTTCTGTTCCATTACCTCATTTTAACCAAGGTTTTCAGTACCAAATTCTCCTGGAGAGACTGACAACTGTTCGAAGGTCTACTTCTGGTAGGGCTGAAGAGAAACTGTAAAGATTATTTGGAGATGGCCACCCCAATATATTAAACTCCAGTGTCACTTCCATATAAATGTTTTACCTTTTCTACCTCCTTTTGTATTTAATGCCTTCTTTCAATTTTCTACAGAGACTACAGGTCACGTAGGGCTAAAATTAAATGAAAAACAACTTCCAAAGTGTATGCAATCTCTCTGGATCTTGTCTAGAATACTGAGTTAGGATTTGATTTATCGAGGCACTGGTTTCTCACAATCTAAAGCACCAGAAAGCTTATGTGAAATGAAAAACACTCATTTTTGCAGAGAGAGTCCTGCATGGTCCCTCAAGCTGGAAGAACAGAGAAAGTATATATATATAGCATGAATTTTCCAAATATAATCCCTGTCACTGTGTTTTATACCACTGAAAATGAAAAAATAGGAACATCATCAAGGTTCTCAAACATTTTGCCTTAAGAGGTTCACAAAGCTCTTACAACAGGACACAAAAGCACACACGTGTACAGCGAGTTTAGGTTACGGGTTAGAAGCAGACACAGTTTAACCTATGTAAAGTGCACTGCAAGACTGACCTTTACAGCTAAGAAGTGGAAAGTTAAAAAGGAATTAGTGGGTGGGTGGAACCACACAGTAAGTACCTACTCACTCCTACATAGCCTGAAACTTCTCAAAGTGTGTACTTAAAGCAAGAAAGACAATAAAATATAACCTTTTACACTCTTTTTGAAGGAAAGACTGAGATCAAAAAGACATGATATGGATGGTAGTCATGTCACAACATATTTAAAATATCGTAGCATTGATAAGTTAATTTTTAAAATGTCTACGGACTAGATTAAACTGTACATTATGCTATAGCAAGAAAATTCATCACCCAAAAGAATATTTGTGGGAAATCACAGCAAAGAACAAGGTAACTTTTTAAAAATTGGCAACCAAGAAAGATTAAGCCCATAAAGTTACTCATAAAGATATGAAAGAAAAAGTCCCTGCTGAGTGACCAAAGGAAATAATGCCCATTTTTTCAGTAGAGTTCAGAGATAAGAAAGAATTCACCCAAAAAAAGCCAACCCACACTCACTGCACAAAAAAATAAAGGTGTTAGGGTATGGCTTACTATACACATGCTACACTGGAGGTTTTTGTTGCTATTGTTTCTTCCTGCTGAAGACAGTACCCTATCAGGTACTGGGTTCTTGGTGAGTTTTGAATCGGCTTTTAGTGAACTGGAACAAGTTAGATAAAGTTGTTTATATGCTGTAAATCTACTTTCCCTGAGCCGAAAATGTGTTAGCTAATGGGTTGTTTATGAGTTGCAAATCTGTTCAGTGAGGTGAAAATTTGTCAGATAATGGGTTGTTTATGAATTCTAAATCAATATTCAGTGAGTCGGAACTATGTTAGATAATAGCTTGCGTATGGGTTGTAAATCTGTTTTCAGTGAACTGGAAACATGTTAGATAATGGGTTGTTTCTGGGTAGTAAATCTGTTCTCAGTGAGCTAAAAACATATTAGATAATGGGTTGCTCGTGAGTTGTAAATCTGTTTTTAGTGAACTGGAAACCTGCTTAATAAAGGGCTCTTTATATATCTTAACTCTGTTTTTAGTGTGCAGAAAAGTTCAATAACGTGTTAGATTTGAGTGGCATATCTGATTTCAGTGAAGTAGAAAGCCATCAGCTAGTGGATTCTTTATAAGCAGATCTACACTCAGTGAACTAAAAATCTGGGACAACAGTATCTTGTATATAACGTTCTCTATTTCCACTATTTGAGTCAAATACCGAGTAAAGGTTTCAACGATTTATAGACTTCAACTACTTCTAATGAGGTACAAAGGGGCTGTAGAATTGTTAGAACCACACTAGATATTTCCAACGTGGTTTTGAATCTCTTCCTCATAAAGTAAAACATGCTACAGATGCATACTAATAATTTTGGAGCAAAAAGAGATGAAAATGAATGTCGAAGATGTTATTTTTTAATCCTGCAAAGAAACACTATTACCAAAATCTCTCAGGTAGATCCCATGTAATAATTTCTATATAATCACATATAGTTAACACAGAAATCAGAAAAGTTTAGAACTTTACATCTTCCAGTGAATGGAATCACTTGTGCCAACCAGTCTTACCATTGCTTTTTCCTTTATAGGTATCACTGTTGGTCAAATACTTCCACTATATCAAGCAGCCTCATGAACTGTTTCCTGCTTACAGTGAGAGAAAATCATGTGTACACTGTGGAAATGAAGGATATGTAGTACAAAAATACCAGTTTAAAAGGAATGACTCAACATAAAGAAATGGGGTTTAAAACGCATGAAGGAGAACAATAAACTAACATATACTGGGATGTGGTATCCCTTCTCATTTACAATGAAAAAACAACTGAAGTATTTCTAGAAAACAAATATCATTGTTCACAAATACAACCCAAGCATATACAGTAAATTTTTTGCAAGGATAGAAAATTTCATCTGACATTCAATTATTCAGAGCGCTGACTCTGCTAATGAAAAATGAAATCAGGCATATTAAGATTACAAGTAGAAACACTTCCTAACAATTTCTTAAAATTAAAATTCTCAACTATGCTTTATGGAATGTCTTTAGCTCTTGTAGAACAACCTATTATAAAGTAATGAGGAATACTTTATTGTTCTTTTTAAAAAAACCCAAGTTGTATCTGCATTGGCACTTTATCAGTATTTCTTTTTCTCTTTGTCTGTTTTAAATGTAAAAATTTCCAGTGGCTTTTCATATAGTACTTTTAATCTCTTGCTATAACACCGGAGTTAAAACAGTGCCTGTATGTCACCACTGCATATTTCTGTGAGCTGTTTGTGTCTCTTGTAACATCAACTCTGAATCCCTAGAGTTTAATGCTTTCCTGGCAGTAATAAGAACATCTGACAACATTGCTTAGTTTCTTTTTACCATATCTTAATACATTATCATTAATTCCTCTAAACTATGCACACATATAAACTCAAAGTAAAAAAAAAAAAAAAAAAAAAGGGCTTGTACCATATTTGAAAAATGCTTTTCCATTCATTAGCGTCAACAGTTTCATGACCACAAATACCTTCCCCGAAGCACAGTGCAGAGGTACATAATGACTCAATTATGCAATGTCAGTTGTAGAATAATATTTCGTCAGTTTGCAGCTGTTTAACTTCTTTCTTTTCTAAAAATATTTCCATTATCACGTAACAGCAAAGGGCGATACGTTCCACGTCAAATATACTGCCATTTTTCCTAATCACTTTCTTTAGTCTTGTTATTAAACTGTTTGACCCAAACTAATAGCTAAATGTAGCAATGTCATAAGCAGCATAACATTCGACATCAGAAATTTAGATGGGAATTACCCACAACGTCAGGAGCAAAAACTATACAGCACTTCAGACATTTTGGAAAATGGTTACCAAAACAAACTGTGGCCTCCAAAAAAATCAGACGGTACTCAAAAATTACAAGGAAGAGAAAAAACACAGTAAATATGTGCATCTGATATCTGACTGCAGGTGAATAAGCTTTATTGCATATTTAAGAATATTTGTTGGAATAGGAATTGGAACAGAAATGAAAGATACCAGACGTTTTTAGAATACTGATTTTTGTAGCATGGATTTTTTGATGTTTAACATTAAGGATATATTTCTTACATATCTGCATTCAGATTTTCATTGAATTCTAATTTTACCATGACAAACCATGATAACTTCTTATGTACATCTTGTATTAAACTTATGTTAGACTTTGTTGCTAAAGATGGCAGTGCCAGATCCTCAGAAGATTTTACTGAGCTGCAAAATATGTTTTGTGTCTTCTTCTGAAGACTTTGGTGATGATATCGGCATCAATTCCTCGATAGCAGTGTCAGGCTTCAAGCTTTCAGAGGCTAAGAAAATGTCAAGTTTCATACAACTCCTCCTACTAGCGTGGTGCATAAAGGCATAGTAAACATGTGAAGCTGCTGAGTAAGCCTCTATTGAAACAGACAATTTTGTAGGTTGGAATTTGCCACCAATTATCACTGAGCACAAGTCACCTTTCTTGTGCTTCATAGAATCATAAAATCATCTAGGTTGGAAGAGACCCTTGGGATCATCGAGTCCAACCACCTACCCTACTCTACAAAGTTCTCCCCTACACCATATCCCCCAACACCACATCTAAACGTCTCTTAAACACATCCAGGGATGGTGACTCAACCACCTCCCTGGGCAGCCTGTTCCAATGCCCGACCACTCTTTCTGTGAAAAATTCTTTCCTAATGTTCAGTCTAAACCTACCCTGTTGGAGCTTGAAGCCATTCCCTCCTGTTCTGTCATTAATTACCTGTGCGAAGAGACCAGCACCAACCTCTCTACAGTGTCCTTTCAAGCAGTTGTAGAGAGTGATGAGGTCTCCTCTCAGCCTCCTCTTCCTCAAACTAAACAGTCCCAGCTTCTTCAACCGCTCTTCATAAGATTTGTTTTCCAGGCCCTTCACCAGCTTTGTTGCCCTCCTCCACACTCGCTCCAGCACCTCGATATCTCTCTTGGATTGAGGTGCCCAAAACTGGACACAATACTCGAGGTGTGGCCTCACCAGTGCCGAGTACAGGGGCACAATCACCTCCCTACTTCTGCTGGTCACGCTATTTCTAATACAAGCCAGGATGCCGTTGGCTTTCTTGGCCACCTGGGCACACTGCCGGCTCATATTCAGCCGCTTGTCAATTAGAACCCCCAGGTCTCTTTCTTCCAGGCAGCTTTCCAGCCACACTTCCCCAAGCCTGTAGCGCTGCTTGGGGTTATTGTGGCCCAAGTGCAGAACCTGGCACTTGCCCTTGTTGATTCTATGATGTTGATTCTACAACATCATAGATTCTACAACCTTCCTACAAGAAAGGTGAGTCAACTGGACACACTAATATTATATACTAAGGAATGGTTATGTCAGCAGAGGAATCTTGCAGTACTTCACTCCCACTAACTAGAAAAATATACAACCAAAAGGTTTTGTGGGGAAAGAAGACTTCTGTAATTTCTAGGCAAATGAAGTTCTCTTTCAACAGTAAGGCTCCTTAAAATCACAGTAATAAAAATTAAGCACTGTCATTATCACTTCTGTTTTCTAGTAATGTGCTTCACACATTGTAAGATTGTTATAAAATACATTATTTTGAAGTTGTAATTCTAAAGATAATTTTAATTTAAATGCATCTTATAGAAATAAATTACAATAATTGTATTATAGACTTAAGCATGGCAAAACCTTATTGACATTTTTTTACTCTATAAAGCCAAGCAATTACCAACTTTTCACTTAATAAAGTTTATTGAAATAAAAATTTATTTTTTTTTTACTTACTTTCAATTAGCACTTTTCTGCCAGCCCAGTTGTCTTTAATTACTTGTATGTTTCCAAAGTGCGCATCACTGAAGAATATGCGATTGGTACCTCTTCCTTTCAGACTGTAGTCAAAAGCAAGAGCTATCACATTTTTGAAGTACTCTGGATTTTCGTATGGCCTTACTGGGGAATTTAAGTTGGTTTCATCTGAAAGATGTATACTCTTTAGTATTGTCCTTCCTGAGTACAACAGGTAACCTTCATGTCTCAGGCAAGTAATTCCATCTTCTGCAAGATAGCCATGTGCGCAAGCACATGTTCTCCGTGCATTTCCCCGATAAAGGCAAAGCTGATGACATCCACCATTATTCTTGGCACAAACATTAGTACCTGTACAAAAAAATATATATATTAAAAAATTCTATCTTTTATAATATTACACTTAACTAACTTAAATCAAGCTGTAATTTTATGTATTCTAAGAATTCTTCTCTTAAAACTGTTTCTACAATATTCACAAGTAAAACAAAGGCCAAAATAGTAAAGGATGTAACTTTAACCACAACCCAAAGACAATTTTAATGAATAAAGTTAGTGAGGAAATATAATTAATGTCCTTTCCAATCCATAGGAGTACACATTTTATTAATAGAAAATGATAAAATGGGTTATTCCTCCATAATCAGCTGAAGACTTAGAGACTGTTTCAAGTGCTTTGAAAGTTTTCATTTTTTTTAAAACACCTGTTACTGTCAAAAAGTCAAATTTAGATACCATCAGAATACGCTCCTCTTTTCAGACAATTTCTATCAAAATGAAATCATGTATCTTGACAGGTACAAAACTGTGTCAATCCAGTTCCCTGATTTTAATAAAGACATTTCCTAACATTTTGTTCTAATTTCCTTTAAAACCTGACTTTAAAAACTTACTCCCTGAAAAATGCATACCATTAAGAAATCATTGTCAAATTAGTAACTTCAATGGCTTAAACTACACTTGCTGCAAGCAATATTTAAAATTACAGTAATTGTCAATAATTAGGAGCTTTTTTCCTTTGTCTTTTTTTGGACTATGCATGAATTACTATTATAGGTTAGTTTAGATAATTTAGTTTGTTTCTGACAGCACTTTCCATATAACAACTCAGGTCTTTCAATAAAGCCATTTTCCCATTTCTGAAAGTTTTCCACATAGTGAAGGAGAAGAAAACATTTTAAATAGACTGTTTTCAGGTAGTAAACCATAATAGTTGTCAGGGAAGATGTAGTGTCTGAAAGCACTGTTGATTGTATTTTCTAACTGCTACATTTCAAACTAAAGATACTTTTCAGAAAAAAACAACGGGGGATGAGAGTTAACTTGCTCTTAAAATTAGAAACTTTGAATCTTGTGTTCCTAGGTAAAATTACACGAGACTTATTCCTCTATAGTTACGTAAAAACATTTGGAGGTTTAGCTGTATACATTTTTTGAATTTGGTTTGGTTTAAAGATTCTTTTAAAGTTTTATTAGGCTAGAAAAGTTAATATCTGTTTGGAAGGATGAGAGGTTGAGAAGAGAAAGGAAAATATATGAAAGAACCTCAAGCTTCTAAAATCTCTCTTTGAAAACTTCAATGCTTCCACAGGTCACCAGCTGTAAATATCTTTAAAACTAGCCAATTCTAAACTCATTGTGGTTTGGGAATATCCTTGCACATATGTAAAATAGCACTGAAAGATAGGAATCTGCTTGTGAATAGCACTGCGGGACTGGCTCTTCAGAAAGGGTAAAACAGGTGTTTGAAAAAAAAGCATTAATCACAATCAGCACAGGTTCTTGGGGCTTTGCTTGCTTTTTTTTTTGTTTGTTTGTTTGGGGTTTTGACTGTTATTTTAATAATAGAAGGTCAGGAAACTAGCTAATTACAATTTTTTAAAACAGTATTAACTACTTCTAGTTCAATGAACTTAAAAAAATATATGTAATAGCGTGATACAGAAAAACATTCCAAAAACATTTTTCACCTGTTTTTTCCCTTTTGTCCTCCTGGCTCACTGACAGCCCCTCCCAAAGACATTAACCATTTGTACCCTAGTAAAATTTGAAAAACGTATTAAAAAATCATTCAGTTATGTTTTTCAAACTAACATCAAAAGATTTTTAGGCTCAGTAACCATTTCTCCTATTGTTAATGTGATCAAATCTTTAAAGCTATAAACAAAATCATTACATTCAAAGAAGCATTTTTTATCCAGTTGTTCTATTTTCCTAATTCTATAATAAAGCCCTTCCAAGCAAGCAGACATTAACTATTTGTAGCCTAATTAAAAGAAACAATAAGTTTTTGTGTGGATTTTATTTCTATCCACAAAATATGATGCCCAGACTACTCTGAAATTACATGCAGAAATTTTAAGTAAAATTAATATGCATGTTTGCAAAGTGATTTTTTCAAAACTATTTAAAATTTCCTTTAGAAAAAAAATAGACAGTTTTTTCTTATTGATTGTTAAAGATGTTTTCTTTCAAAATGAAAATTTCTTCTACAAGTCACATTTAATGTGGTTATTTAGGAAAGATGTATATAAAAGAAACAGGATCTTTGGGTATGTAATGCTGTGATTAAAGCAACTTTTGAGTGCTACCAACACCAGACATATATTTTTATTAAAAAAATTATCTTGTATTATAGTAGTATTTTCTCTCTCTTTTTGAATATATTTATAGAAAATTTTGTCTAGAGTGACTGGTAGCAGTTGGTTCTGAGGAAATCAGCATCATTTTTGGTAGACTTGTAACCATCTTTACTCACTGAAACAAGTTTTTCAAGGTCTCTTCAAAACCAGAAATTTAGGATGAAAAAGATAGCTAGAAGTAAGATTCTTCTTAGTCAGGTAGTAGAGAATTAAATTTAACCATCAATAATATAAATCACAGAGTATATGATAAGTTTTGTCTCTTGAATTGGATTATTTACAAGGTCTCTTCCCACACAAAAAAACTCAAACTCAAGTAATTTCAGGAAATAAATATTTGAGACACAGAGGCTGGAAATGTTTAGCTGTGAAAAAAAAAATCTGGTTTGCTTTCCAATAGAAATCCAAGACTGCCTGAGATTACTGCTCTTTAAAGCACAGTTCAAGGTCCTTCTCATTCCTACTACTCTTTTTTCTTTTTTTTTTTTTTTTTTTTTTTTAAATAAAAACCAAACAAAATAAAACCACCAAACCTGCAATGACAGGAAGTGTTTGGGTTTTAGATTTTCTCCTTAAAACACTCAGAAGAGTTTTAGTAGGATTTGTACTGTATGTTTTATTTAGTACGTTAATTTTAGCTTAAAAAAAAAAGAATACTTCAAAAATAGAGAGTGGAAATAAAATCAGTCATTACTTAACTTTTGGTATGCTTTAATATACATTAAAAGTACGTGATATTAAAACAATTAATAGCATCCTTAAGAACAGCCAACCTTTCTCTCGTGCTCTATTAAAGATTTTCACTTCCTTCAGGTTTATTCCAAGGCCAGTCCTCATGGTCACAGCATCCGTGGCCTCATTCTTGTGGCCTCTTCTAATAGAGCCATTTGCATGTGCTCTGCCAAAAAAGTTGAAGATGTCTCATCAACAATCCTCAACTAATTCACACCAAACAAATGACTGAAGGGCAGTGGAGAATTGCCTAACAGAAGGTGGAGAAACCTCTTCTCATCTATGACACTGATACGCTTTAGCTTTCAGTATCAGAAATGCCCTTTCTTTGGAAATTGCACAGTTCTCTGCGATCCTTTCTGTGACCTTGCTAAGGAATGGCTAATCCTACAAAAGGTGAAGCACCTGGCACTGAAATAACATTTTGAGACTCAAATACTTATGAAAAATAAATTACCTGTCAGACCAGTAGATGTAAGCTCCAAACACCGCGACTGAAAACATATCCACATTGCTCCCTGACAGCACAATCTCCCGATTCCCTCCACTCTCAAGGTCAATTCTTTCTATCTTGTCGGTACGAGCATCACACCAATATAATTTATTTTCCTAAAGATTAATTTTAAAGGAAGTATCAACAGTCTTATCCAAGTATTTCATTAAGAGTTATTAAGATTACATCAAAGTGGAAGACTAGCTGGCTTCAATGAAACATAACAAATACTGTACATTTTAACATATGCTGGAAGACAGAGGAACTAACCTCGTAGTCGATGGAAATCCCGTTAGGCCACGCAATCCCCAGGCTCACAAGCACAACCTTCTCAGACCCATCTAAGTGTGCCTTGCCTATGCAGGGACTCTGTCCCCACTCTGTCCAAAATAAATACCTAAAATGTTATAGACACGACCAATTAAAATACCATCAAAATAAGAGTTGAAAAATGTGTAATACTGTACTTCAATTGCAAACAAAATGCTCCATTACCATTAAATATTCAAAAAACATGATAAGGTTCATATCTCTAAATAATCTTAAGAGATTAAATGTATCATAATACTTGTTTCATAGAACACTTCATTGAGATTTTTTTTGCAAATGATACTTATGAAGCAATTCTTAAAACTGCAATTGATCAATCAATATGCAATTCTATTCCTTAAAGAATTCGGATTTGCACTTGGGAAAATAAAAGCAAATTAGAAAAAAAAATTACTGGAACAGAAGCTCTTGCATCTAATTACTAACAAATGTGATAATACAAGAGATGTGTGTCTAATTTAGAAATGTCTTAAATATGAAGCGATGACGAGCACTGTGGGAAATGGTAGAGCAAAGGCATTTTATTTAGGATGAAAATATTTTTTCTGTTCCCTCTAACACACACGGGAAGAATCTGTATCCTACTTATCTAACTTCACATTGCTGTGTACTTTCTGGCACAGTAACATCACTATCTCGGGGTAAGATGCCAGGTCAAACTGCTGCCTTGACCTCCTACTTCTCAATCTGTAACTTTAGGTATAGCAAAATGAGACCAGTGAATCTACAGAAAGCACCTCCTCTACTGAACAGTAACCTATGGAATAGCTTTAAGTAAATGTCTACGTGCCTACATGTATATATATATGTACATATATTTGTGTTAAAATATATTATAAACACACACAATTATATATATATTCTGAGCAAGAAAACTCCTTCTAAGATAATAAAATTGAGTTCTGCTGTATTACTAATCTCCTGAAGAGAAGGATTTTCATTGAAAATATTCACAAGCACGCACTACAACATCGTTTAATAATAGGCTGTACACAAAGTGAACGGGATATACAAAACCATTCGCCATCGTTTTTCTCTGTGTGGAATGTATATATAAGTCTGTTTTAAAGATTACAAAAGTCTTCTGTGCGTTACTAACCCATTCTACCCCTGATTCTGGTGATATCATTATGCCAATCTGTTGTTATATTTGATTGGATGACTGCAGATACGTGAAATAAAGAGGGATAAAAATGGGAGAGGGAAAACCAAATATGGCTCCTATAATTAGCTCATCAAATTTATCTTCTGAAACAATGTCCACCTTATTTTGGCTCTAATTGTAGGGCTTTCTGCCTATAATAATAATTAATTTGATCTCATACTTCTTGACATAACAAATAATATGAATAATAACTATCAAACTTACACTACTTTAGGAAATTGAACTTCTACATTAGCTAAATTAAAAATATGTTTTAGAAATGCTAAAATAGACAGTATTAACCAGCTGGATATCATCAATCACTGCTTAAGTTTAATACAATTTAACCAGATTACTAACAGCACCACTAAACACAATTGAACTTGCTTTTGGGCATCTAGTCAGAGGTACTTTCTTAACACGGGACATCAACTAAATGTTGAGTACAGAAAAGCAGGCATTCAATATACCTGAATTAAACATTCTGTACTCTTTCCTCAGATTAGTTACTCTGAGGAAAAAAAAAATAAAAAAATTAAACCCCATAATTAGCAGGTTAAATGAATCTAGAATCCTCCAAAGAAAGTCCTGAATAGCTGCCAAAAATATAACATAAAAATGATACATAAACTTACATAAACTATTAACTAGTATAGAAAAACTTGATCTTCCCATATCTTCCCAAAAAGTCTGGAAAGTTCCATCTGAAATACTTGTTTCCTTTGTAGGCAGCAATATGCTACTGACACATTTGGTGCATATACTGCAATGCTAGAATAACTAGGACAACTTATTTTGGAACTACTCCATATATAATGTACATAGCTGACATGGAGATGCAAGTGGCAGAAATTTGATGCTGGCCTAGATGCTGGCCAAGTTTCAAAAAAACTTTTTTGGAAAAAATTTAAATCAGAATTTACACCCCTATCCCTCCCTCCCCCGGCCCAAACCCTAAGCACAAATGAAATTCCTGGAATGTTTTTCAAGGAGGTATCTTCAAAGTCTAGGAATTATTTCACTATGAATTTAACTTGATATTTCAATTACAATTCTGAGCTTGGGCAGAAAACTATTATTTAATTGGGGGAAAAAAACCCCAAAAGTCAGCCAAGTGTATGTTGTACGAACAAGTACCTGATGAGGGACAAAGACAATCCTTTGGAGGACTACACATTCTTAACTTTTTCCTTAGTAACAATAAATAAAGTTACCAACCAGCTGAATGCTGGCTGCTTCATATCTTGGTATAACTGGCAGATTCAACGAGATCTAATAACTGCTATTTTCCTCTCCATTCTTATAGCTGTCAACTCAAGCTTCAAGAGAAATGAAGAACATGAAGTCAGGGCAAGGGGAGAGAAGAATACCTTTGAAAGTTTTGCCTCACAAAAGGAAAGAGATATGACAATAATGCAGAGGGTAAAGAGCCTTAATCTTCCCACAGAAAGGTATACCTGTACTTCGCTAGCAAAACATTCCTATCCTTCTCCTGAAGAAACTTGGATGGGAGACATCTCAAGATATCATTTTGTGGCAGCACAGTATTTAAAAAAAAAAAAAAAAAAAAAAAGAGAGAGATGAAGCTGACCTTGCCTTCACAGAGGACACACCATTCCGCCAGACATGTAAAATAATTACTAAGCTGTGGTCCTCTCATCCTCCTGTGTTTTCTTAAGTATTCTAAACACATCCAAAAACTAACTATAAAACTCAACCAGATCAAAACATCTAAGGAATGTTTCATAACTGAATTCATTTCTACATTTAACATTTCTCTTCTTTACTGCTTTTTTTTTTTTTGTTGTTTCAAGTTCAAGAATTTAAACTCCTCCAAACTACATTTTAGCCGCATTTTATTAACATCTGCTTTTTGGTGGCATTATACTACTCTATTTTAAGACCTAAGAAGATGGTTCAGTGGCATCTCTAAATATCCATTAACTCAAAAGCAGGAACTGTTTCTTTCCAAAGAATCTTGTTAATATTGCTGGCCATTATTTCATCTGCTTATGTGCACACATCATTTTGGTAAATTAAAACCATGAACTGTTGAATCAGAAAGCATCATGCAAAAATATTGTCATTAAAATAAAAATATCCACACTTAAGTAAAAAAACAACTTTTCTGCCAATAGCAGTATTAAATATTATTCTGTCAAGGGTTCTGCAGTTACTCCTCCCTATAGAAATTGTTAAATGCTGGATCTCAGCATTCCATCCATCTTCCTTCTCCAAATACCGTAGAAGAATTGACTATACTCTTTACCACTTCTAGTTGAAAATAATGTATTTTATTTATATAATTAATATTATTTTAATATCTCAGCATTATCCAGAGACCACGTCTGCTGCACCTGGGTTCATATACTTCACAAGGGCTTTTCCTTTCCTTTAAAGTAAGTAAGGGGTGAAAACATGTCTGTATATGTATACAGCAAAATTACACTGTAAATTAATTATTGTTTTGAAGAAGTTTGATGTAGCCTTCAGAAGGGGTCAGAAGAATTTTATCAGACTTCTATGTACTTACCTTCAAAAGTTTTTTTTGTTTTTAATTTTTTTTTTCCAACAGGAGAGCATAGCTATTCTGATACATTAAAGACAAAAATATAATAATTAACTCAGCCAGATCCTGACTAGGATCTGGAGAAGATCCTACTCTGAAGAACAGCATTAATCCAAAACTGTTAGTGGATACTGCCAAGCAACCAGTGCTGCTATATGAACACAGCTGTAATGATTTGTGGTGAAAGCTATTACATTATGCAGAAAATAAAACCAGTTATTGCTTTTACCTTCATTCTAGTCTGAAAAATACACACACCACTATGTCTAAATTCTGATAGAAGAAATCATGGCAAAGATCCAAACAGCATTTTGCATCGCTGGTATCAATCTGGCCTCAGTGTGAAGTCAGAATTCTTCATTACTATGGCTGCAAACTCCTCCGAGTACAGAGACTGCTTTCCTGAAAATAGTGAGATACTGATCTGATTGAATCTGGGGGAAATGAGCTACAGTGTCATCTCTGGGTTTGGGGGCAGGTAGTTGCTCAAATACTTCTTTAAGATTTTGATACACACCATTTCATGCTTCCGTTTCAGCAGGGTAAGCGTAGCAGTTAAACCCACTGAGTCTTGCTTATATGCCTTTTCCTCAGAAAGTACATTTCATACTCCCATGAAAAAAAAGATGGGAATTATTTGCAGAATTTACTGCTTCTGTTTTACTTATACCTCTGCTAACAATAGTTTTGGAGCTGGAAGGAGACAGAAGATTCTCTATTTTTGTTAATGGCGCAGTGTAGTCGCTTCTCTCAACAAACGGATGAATACAGACATCATTTTTGACAACCCTTATCTTATCCACACGTTTCATCTCCCATTACTTTCAGCCAATCTCCTTGGTTGTAGTAGTGGGATGTTGCATAATACTGGAATTTATAACTATCAAGGATTACATTGCTCTATGATTTCATCATGACATCAAGGTCTTCATTAGCTAATGTGAATTCCTTGGATTTGCTGGAAACTTAAGAACAGATTTAAGCATGCTTCCAAGCAATGTCTAACCTGTAGTTGAAGTTATCATCTTAGAAAATGAAAACCATTATTCAAAGAAAGTACAGTGTGTCATGTATACAGAGACCAATGAAAAAACTCATCATATGATAAGAATAATGCTTCCTTCCACCTATAATTAGTTTCCAGCACAGTCCTTTGGGGTTTTATTAAATGCTTATCTATTAGAATGAAGGCCTCAATTTACTTATCTGAGCGCTTCAGTGCTAGCATGCAAACTTTAAAAGAAATGCAAGTAGCCATGGTCATGTTACCCTTTTTCTGGGTGTACCGCAATAGATCGTGGCTGGTCCAAACCCTGGGATATAATTACATATCGGAATGAGCCGTTGAGCCTGGCAACTTCAATTAAGTTGAAGCCATGATCCGTCCAATATATGTTACCTAGGAAAAATACCTTGAAGTTACTGGAAAAAGAAAAGACTACTTGAAACGTGTTTAAATCTTAAGTGCCTAAGTTAGGACCAGAAACTAACTGCTGCATTTTAACTTATGTGTATCTTATATTTATAATTTCTGGTCCTATTCAGCCTTCTGTTTTAAAGTATAAGCTTGCATTCGTGGTTGTCACTGTTGAGACAGTCCATCTAAGAAACAGTGTCCAAGACACTGAAATATTTTTTTCTGTCTGCAGTAAGATTGCAAAAACCATTGCTGGGTATCTCCAAAGAAAAAATATCTAAGCATTTGGAATATTAGAAATTAGAGCTGAAAGCAAACCAAGTTATTTAGCCTTGAGCTGAAGATGCAAGGGCTTACTGTCAGAAATTATGACAACTCCTGAAGCAGGTGAAGACCTACCTGCTATCCAGTCCACTGCAATGCCTTCAACTCTTCCCAAACCATTTGTAACAATGTCTTCCTTCCACGTTTGGTCTCGTTTAGATCTGCTAATTTTGTTGAAACCCATGTCTGTCCAATAGATTGTATCATTTCCTATAAAATACATGGCAACGATTCTTAGATAAATTCAGTTACTTCAGTCCAAGTATCTACATCAGTAACTGTAAAAGCTGCCAATTATAACTTTATTAATATGTCTCAGAGTAAACAAGAATGGTATCAAAACAATCATCTTTAATTCCTCATTCTTTTTCCTTTTTTAAAACATTTTATTTTAAATATTTAAACCAGAATTCTGTGTTTTCTACTGGTTGTTTAGTACTGCACATATAACACAATGGGGCCATGCCGACCCATGGAAGCTACTACCTCTGTTAAAAATCACGATAAATGGGTTGTCTTTTTTTTTTTCCTAATGGGATAAATGTTTAAAAAACTTATTTTTTTTTTTATTAATCACCATTCCAAAATATTTAGGAGCCTGAAAAAATAAAGTGCTAAACTGCCTACATAGTCTTTTCTTTCAGTAATCATAAAGATTGAATTTTGACAGTATATTAAAAAATTTAACTAGAACAAAAAAAGTGTGACATTTGAGAGTGATATACTGATAAAAGAATAAAAAATTGACTCTATCCACAATTCATCTTTATTTCAAATGTCCTGACAAGCTTTCACTAAGAGTCCTTTTTGGTTATTTAAGTAATTTCAGCTGTTTTCCCCACCATTGTGCTGCAGTTGGCCGTCCGTAAGGCAGAAGAGAGGGACTACTCTGTAGTCTTAGAATACAAACCTATTTGCACTGACCATTTGAACTCGTCAGTCAGGCTGAGAATTTGGAGCAACCAAAGCATAGACACGCACTCCTCTCTGCTGCCACAAAGGACCCTTTGATAAAGAGACGGGGCAAATAAAGTTATGACATCGCTCAAGCAGAATGCTCTGCACCTCCATTGACAAAGCTCTGAGTTAACAATGCAGATATGCTGCAACCCACATTCGGGTTTCAAAGTCATCAGCTGGGGACCTCCTGAGTGACATAATTTGTCTGGGAAAGGCACTGCTCAGAGATACATAACTTATTCCTTCTTTATTTTTTATACTTTATATATCTGCTTCTAATTCCATAAGAGAGAGAGTGAGTGTGTATTTAGATAATACAGATTTCTATATATAAATTTAGTCATATTACATATACAAATATATATAAATATTTATATATCCACATATATCCACACACATGTATGTGTGTGTGTAAAGAGAAAAACAAAACTTCCACAAATAACAGTCAATTCCAAGATGAAACCAGTTTGTTATGCTCAAGAACCCTAGCCTCACCACCAATAAAAGGAAAGACAGATTCTGACTTCAAGCATCCCAAACATACAGTTTGATTATCACATATGGGAGCCATGTATTTTGCTACTTATTTCAAATGAGTACGAAAATTACACAGGTCTTAATACTAGCTGCACATACACTTGCACAGTTATAGATCAGTATATCATTGTTGAATATATGTCAAATACCCTTCACTGGAATACGACATATAGAGAATTACTACAAAGTCTTACCTGAAAGAACATAGTTAATAAAAAAAATATTTCTATCTATCAGTTTACCAACTGGATTAGACATTCTACAAGTAAATTTTATGTATTTCATATTCCAGTTTAATTCATCTCCATAAAAATAAACCACTTTGTATTCATACTATGACTACTTAAGTCAGCCACGTGAGCAAGAATCCACGTAACAGCTTAGAAACTGTTATACGCACACAGAGATCTCTGTGCTTTCACTGCCATGACTAAATCTTATGTATAATGCACAACTGACTATGTAGTTCTGTTTTCTTAAAACAGTGTTTTTCAGTAATCCAAAAACTCCAACAACTGAATTACCCAGATTTGCTTCCAGATAATCCGATGTTACAGATAAAACCAATTTAAAAAAATCATATTTCTCTTTAAAATATATCATGACACAACAACCATTAAACGTCTTATCTAAATTACTAATTTACTTTCTGTAAAATGCAGTATTTTATGACACAGCTTTGCTTTGTTAATGATAAACATTTTTCCTCAGTACACAATATACCTGACCTGAATATAAACCGGTACAAAGCAACTAATGGTTACCTAGATGTACAAAAAAGGATGCTGAGGACATACAAAATCATGGAGATGCGCAGATGTAACTTCATAGATATAAAAATACTTTCCAATAATAAAGGAAAACACATTTTCAATATAAATATTACAGGGAAAACTAATTTAACATCAGTCAAATTGGATTTTTATTTAGTCGGTAGCATTCCTGTAAAATGACCTGAGTTTTTTAAGCAGAATGTATCTGTTCTACAAACAAAAATGATGTAAGTAGCTTTGGGACTGGAACTAATCAGGGAAACTCGATTAATATTTGCTGTGCTGAAGGAAGTTCACAAAGTACATGCAGTTCACTGCTTCTAGAAAGCATCCTTAAAAGTAAATGCTAACAGCTTGAGTATGCTCAGATAATAATTACCCAACCATACACTGATGTTAAACCTCAGCTAACACATAATTTCCTTAAAATTCTCATATTCTTTTACGGTCCTATGACTCACTTGTCTACATTTTGTATCCTGAATTAAATCTTCATTAAACTTAGTTGTAAAATGCATTGACTATGATATGACATTTTGATGTAATTGTTCAAAGATGCTCTAAAGGGGGGAGGGGAGAGGAGGGGGAATAAATCTATTTTTTTTCTGAAGTACTGATAAAGGTTATTTATTCACTGCAATGCAAAACTTTTCAGTCACTATGTTCTATACATTACATGGGAGAATATTTTTTTGATTTTTCAGGTACTTCATGGAAATGAAGGAAAAGAAAAAAAATATACTATTTTGCTGTATAGTGAGAAAATATCCAAGGAATTACTTGTCACCAAACTAATAAAGATGTCTGTGGGTTTCAAATACAGATAATACTACAGCCTTTATTGAGTTTCAGTTTGCACTTGGATACAGATGGTATGATCCAAATGAGAAACCCCTCTCATTTTATGGAGACCTCCCACCTATACACACCAGTAGGTACACCACAGACACCAGTGCCTGGAGGCACAATGAGAGCATGAGTAAGAGCGGGACAGAAAATTGAGACAAAAGTGTGAAAAAATATGTGACCGAACACCTCTGGGTTTCCAGCTCCCACCAAGTTCAGCAAAACTCAATAAGGGAATGGGAGGACTCTGCTTTTCACAGGGGCAGAACCTTGCAAATCTTAAGCTGTTTCTGCGATGAACTACTGCAGAACTGAAAGGGGTTCAGCAATAACACTATTATTTCAAAACTATCAACAATTTTAGCTATTACTCTGCCTTTATGGAGGCTTTCCACACTAATGAAAACATTCATGTAACCGCTCTGCATTGTACTTTAAAAAGACAGAAATGCTACTACTTATTAAGTAATTTGTAGTAGCTAAGATACTGCTTCCTGCTGAACAGGATCACTTCCTTGGAGACTGTCCTGTTGTCAGCTGGGATAGAGTTAATTTTCTTCCTAGTAGCTGCTGCATTTTGGATTTAGTAGTTCTACCCATCAATTTAAAGACCATCAAATTACAAATAAACAAATGATGATGATGCAAATAAATATGATGTTCTCGTTTCTTCAACACTTGGAATGCCCTTGATGTCTCAAACACAGTAGTGTTTCTCTGCCATGCAGATTCTCCTCCAACCAGACCAAGCTTAAGTACAGAGCACCTCCTACCACCTGAAATAATGATTTCAACAAATGCAAACCAGGTACTATGGAAAAAAGTATGATGAGCTTCCTGGAACAACGTTGATGGGAAAAAAACAAAGTGCATTTGCATTTGTGAAGAAATCTTCAGCAGCAGGGAAGAACTGATGTCATCTTTAATAATACAGAAATGAAAGGCTACTAGAATCCCACTCAGTTTTATTAACCTATGTCTGAAATAACACTGGCAGCCCCACTCTGAACAACCTCTGAAAAGGTCCAAAGGTCAAAACTACTCTAGTAGTTCTTTTATGAGAATTTAGAAGTATCAAGACATAGGGAGAAAAAAGGTACATTCATCTTCTAGCTCTTTCATGTCTGCAAAAAATATTACTTTACGTCTTTTAACTATGATATGCTATACTACAAGCATATGTTAATGTATTTTAGCCACTCTGCGTGCGTAAACATTACTGAGAGTAGATCAGAATTTGGGAACGTTTCATGATTAAGAATGAAACGCAAGCAATAGTCACTAAGGGGGGAAAAAAAAAACAAAACAAGGTGAAATCTGGAAGTACCTCTGCTTGCCTTCTGAATCATATTTGATCATCAAAGGTTTTAGGAATGAATTCAGAAAATAACAAAATGAGAAAAACAACTGCTTTTTAAGATGAAATGCTCTTGAAAACTGAACTCTTAACTTTTCATAAGACAGCATCCCCTTGTGATTTCACTGCTACAGAAGATTTACATTCATGTTGAGCAATGCATTTGTCACTATCAATTGTATCCATGTTCCCTGTACACAAGTGGCGAACCTCACTCAATTTCATCCTTCCTCAAATCACACTTTTCCAAAATTTAGTACATGCTTCTTATTCTTCCAAAATATTCGATATTGACTAGTGAAGTCCAAAGCAAGCTCTCTAAAGTAGGAATTAGCATATCCTATAAGTAGACTACACTAAAAGAAATAATCCCCAAACCAAAGAAAACACAAGATGCAAAATCCCCAATAAAATCCTATTATCAGTATTTTAGAACTAAAAGGTCAAATTTCAGATTTCTATATTGTACATCATAACTTTGTAAAGCTTGCAAGACATGAATTCAAAATTTATATCTTTTTACGGTAAGTATGCTAAAATAAAACATATAATCCCCGGAAAATCCAATCACATTGTCTTAGTACTCTCTGTCACAAGCAAGCACAGCTACCACTTCTCTATCATCCTGTATCTTTCCAGGAACAGATGAAATCAGCTGTATCAGAGTCTTTCCCATCTAAGATATGTGTATAAAGGCACTGGCTTTTATGTCTCAGCAGACTGTGACTGAACTATACCTACGATATAATGAAAGCTCTGAACATTAGCTGTCACTGATTTGAAAGCAAAATATACAAGTACGAAGGCACTGTAAAAGGCTGAGTGAACTTGGAATGTTGCTGGGCAGAGTAGAGGTGCAAGAGCATCAGTGAAGAATGCAGGCCAAAAGAAGAGAACACTTCAGCGAATTTAACTCCTAACCTGTTAATAAAAGTTTAGTGATATTTGTGTGTGATGAAGTAATCAAACAACAAGGAGGAAATTGTCTATTTCTAATATGAAGCCATATATTAACATATACTTAAGCAAAAACTTAGGCTCTCTCAGTGCTGAATTCCCAGGCAGAATTTATTTCAAAATGAAAAACAACGGAGTATGACAAAATAATTGTATGTGTCAGGAAGCCAATGTCTATATGTATATAACACAAGTAACTTAAAATGTTTTTTCTAAACTGCTAGTTTGTAAACTCAATGGGGAACAAAAACAGCTCATGAGAAAATCAGTTTAGAAGGAAGGCTGGTCAAAGACCTAATGGGTTAAAAATATGGAGATATACAAGATGTTTTCAGGTCACTACTTGGTCACAGATTTCTTATTTTCTGTAAAGTAATCAAAAATTCCTAATGTCTGAAGATATTCAGAGAGCATTTAGTACCAATGGGAGATGTATCCAATTACTTTTCAGGATCTGATCCTTAATTTCTTTCCACCTTCTTTCACGTGTATGTAAAATGGAAACCCCCGAATCCAGAGGAAATTTGTGAGGATACCTAAACTAAAACCAGTTTCCTATTCATACACTCCACTGAAAAGGTACATAGTGTACATAAGCCTGTTCTTCAGGCTGTTAGAGCATCTGCTCCCAAAAGGAAGAAAGAGAGAGAGGGTTGGCTTGTGGACTGCATTGAAGCAGCTGAGCTTCACCAGACAGAAAGAAAACTATCGCGCTCAGTTGTCAAACCCGCCTGCTCGGTACCATTCACAAGACTAAGAAAATTCAGTGGAAAAAATGTCATGACAGGAACAAGCTTTTTTCCTATGAAAAAGGACCTAATGAAACCCGTTTTCCTATAGATTTATGCCCACTTCCTGTAAACCCACAAGTTTCCTACTCAAGTTCTCCATGATGCCTACACTGAAAAATAGCAGATAGTACTCTTAATGTGATCTGCATAGGCATATTTTTTGCTATTTACTATAAATAATGAATAGCTAGAGGTTAACACTGTAACACACAACTTCCAATTCCTTTAACTACACTTGTAGCTACTTAGAAGGTTTGAAAACTGGGGGCTTATTTCATTCAAAAGAATATTATACAATATTTACCATACATGCAGTAAACTACACATATATTTACCTGCATGGAAGTCTATGCCCACAGCAAATGAAGTTCCAGATATAGGCATTAAAGCATCCATTTTATCATTTGGGTCCAGAGGAATTCCTCTAATTCCTTCATGAACAGAATACATAAGAAATGATTCAATACCTATGGAGAAAAATAAAATAGCCAATGAGAGCAAAGAGGAGACTTTGCTAATTAATAAGACTTGAGGAATTAACAAACACTAGACATAGTTTTCCAATACTGCTCCATGGTTTTCCAGAATGATAACTCCATCTCTTTGAAGAAACATCCATGAATTATTATGGTGTATTTCTAAGTCAATGATAAATGCACTCTTAAAACGAGAAGGAAATCACTATCCATTTCAAGCATCGCCTTATAATTAAGCAATTACCAGTTATGAAAAACTTAAACTTAAGAAACTTAAGAAGAAAACTTCTTAAAACTTAAGAAGAAAATGTCTTTGAATTATGAGAAATTTAAGAATATTTTCAGTGCACGTCTGCACTTTCTGTACATATTCAGCAAGAGACAATTTTAAAAACAATTTTTAAAGCAGGACTCAAGATTGTAAATTGTCTTTTGAGGCATGGGTATTATCTCCCCTCATCTAGTCACGCACACTTCCTTTGCAGACAATAGAGAGAACCACAGAGCTTTAGTGAACAAAGCAGCTGATTCATTTTAGATGTCTACTTTCCTGTTAGATTAATCACACTCCAGATGCACCTATTTCTATTAAGTAGGAAGAAATTCTACTGTCTGAAGGTCTTGCTATGTAGTCATCCCCAGTCGAGATGAATCACACCTAACTGTTGACTACCAAAATTAGAAGAAATACTTTGTTGCCCTAATCTGTTCAGATATTAATATACTTGCTAAGTTTAAGGGCAATTAAGTAGCATGATGATACGTAATTAGTATTATTGAAGAATTTTAACTACCATACACAAAAAAGCTTTTTTTTTTTTTTTTATTCACACCAATTCTTTGAAACTTTCATTCTTTGTAAAGAGCTAGCTAGTAGAAGACCCTAAGAATATAGATTAAAAAGTTTCAGGTAGAGAATTATAAAATTTTCTTCAGGAAGAAAATGAAAATAACAATGGTAAATAAGTATATATGTACAGAACAGTACTTGTCAGTTTTTTTCCATGAATTTTCAAGACAGAATAAAAATGTATTTGACTCATGAACTCTTTTTAACTAAAGGAAAATTTAATCATAAAAAGCTACTATAATCTAGAAAGTAGTATATTCCTTCTTTATGTCTAGTTATATTTCAAATACAAAACATCCACCTCTTTTACCTTAACCCACAACTGAAAGTTATAAATATCTGAAAAAGTAATTGTAAAAGTAAAAATTACTATTTTAAAAAGAAATAAATAATGTTAAGAATGTATTATTGTCACATATGAAAAGCAATGAAGTAGAAAAGCCACATTTATGTTGCTTAATTCTGCTTCCACGTACACTCTACTATTATTATATGGCAGCAATCCCTCATAGGAATTAATAAACAATATTAAATTTATACAACTCTAAGGCACCTTGACCATAAGGCTCTTTGGTATTATTCAAGTAAAAAGTAAGACTTTGGATGTAAGCTGTGTTTTGATTTTTTACATATTTATAGTGCTACTAACGATGGCTCAGATAGTTTGCTTTTCTGTCTACATTAAAAAAAAAAAAAAAAAACCAACCAAAATTCCTCAGAGTTTCCACAAAAAGCTATGCAGATATAAACAAATAAAAAGCTAAATTTAAAGTCTTTCCTAACTACAACAGACATTTCTCTGTTACCGCTTTAATGAATCATATTAAGTATGGTTATTTAACTTAAAATTAAGAAAGAAAGTTTATTTACTCATTACAGTGTTTCCATAAAACTGAAGTTAGTTGAAAGTATTGAAAGCCACTTACCTTTGCATGCCATGCGGTTTTTTTGAAGGTTGTAGCCTATTGTACACACACAAGTCCTGGTGGTTTCTGATGTTGGTAAACAAAGCTGGGAGCATCCACCATTGTTTAACTGACAGGAATTACTACCTATAAAACGATGGGACAAGAGGAAATAAAATTTGAACAGTGAAATCCTGACTGAAAATGAATGTTGGCATCAATTTATTAATATTACCAAAATCAAATTTTGTTCAGCTCAAGTCTTTGAAAAATTGAGATGTGCATAAAATATTTCAGGTAAGGTACTAGTCATAGACTCTTCCAGGTTTCATTCTACAGTATTTTATCTGCGCACTTAGAGTAGTGGGTTTTTTCCTCAGAATATTTTTTTTTTTTAAATAACTCAATTTTCTGAAGGACAATATGCCTATTTGAAAGTCAAAGCATATGATAAAACTGAAAATACTGCATTAAGTCTGTGAGTAGCAATGCTGAAAGCTCACTGACATTAGTCTAGAAGTCATATATTATTCTAGACCATGAGAAAATCATTAGTCATATTGTAATAATTCATCAAACATTACATTAACCTCCTATCTTCATGAACCACTATTTGTTTAGTATATTTAAGATATGCTCCAATGTGATCTCACAGATCCATACTCCTACTTCTTAATTAAGACAACGTTTCCTTTTAAGGAACAGATGAACACTTTTTAATAAGATTTACAATAAACACAATACACAGCACAATAAACACATCTCAGATATTTGAAGCTTCGTGAACATGTAAGTCTACTGAGACATTCAATGAATTAGTTGATTAGAAGTTACCAAGTCCATATGAATCATAGCTCTACTTGTCACATTTATTTTTGCATTCCCAATTTTGAAGTAGAAAGCAATTCTTCATCTAAAATCATAGATGTTTTCTAACGATCCAACCATACAAATGGAAAAGACAGGTGAGGTTTCAAAGCCTCAGGTATCCTCAAAGGGACAAATTGTAGAGTAAAGAAAAATAAAATCTAGGATGCCAGACTTGTATCAGAGAAATCGGTAAGTGTCCTCATCACATTTGCTCTCATGTTGCTTTGATTTAGTGAAATGCAAGATGCATACAAAATACGCACAGATTCTTTAAACAAAAAAAAAAAAAAAAAAAAGTGCAAGCATAAAGCTGAATCCCATCTACAATGTTTAATTCTTATATCCAAAAGCCTTACATTGCTCTCTCAAAATACAGATCAGCAAGGTGACATTTCACTACACAACTTCAGGGCTCTCGTTACTGTTAAAGCTCAGTAATACAAAAAGCCAGAGCTGTTCCTTTTCTTGATTTTTTACAATGGAAGACATATATAAATGCCACAGACACCAGATATTGCTAATATCTGGGCACTCGTGAGGCTCCATCTGTGTGTCTCCATGGTAGGGAATTCAAGCATTTTAAAATGAGAGAAACATTACTGAATGCCTAAATTTTTATTACATGCTGTTCCACCACATTGAAAACTAAGGGCAAGATTGGCAAAAAACCTTTGGTGCTTCCTAGATTAGGTAAAAATGGCAAGTGTTCCCAGCAGTGCTCGATATGGAACTGAAGTAATGTTCTCCGTACATAGACTACTTATTGTCCATCACATATCGGGCAGTTTAGCTCCATCCTGTGTTCTTTCAGAAGCTTCCCTGCAGAATTAAATAATTTGTTTCACGGAGATCCCATCCTCATCACTTTCAGTGCAACCCTCAACACTTTGAAAGCAGCCGGAGTCAGAAATAATCTCTTTCTAAAGAATCTCCCAAATGTCTTCATCTTTGATCTCCAAATTCATAAAACCGTGTATGACCCCAGATTACATTTTTTCATATTATCTTAGCTCCCACTTTGCCAACTAAATTTTGGCAGTATTAGCAGTATTCCCCTATTTTTCTCCTGTCGCACTTTTGATTTATACTACTGTCACTTCTGTCAATCTAGATGAATTAAACTACAAATAGATAATTAAGAATACTAATGAATTCTCTCCTTCAAGTTCAATAAATTGAGATGAGGTTCACACACAAACTGTTTTGGTTTTTTTTTTACTAAAAATTTTAAACTTAGATTCTCTCAAACTTCACTATAGTGTAAGCTTCAGAAAACATCTGATAAAATATATCAGGCAGATATTCTAAATAAATTTTCCTATTAGAGTTAGTAATTTATTGAATAAGAAAATATTTTGTATTACTTTATCATTGAATTACAGTGAAAGATATATTCTTTTGTTCTAGCCACATTTAGAGAATAACATGGGAAAAGATACAACAGTCTAAAAGTTGGTTAAATATGCTTAAAATTTAACATACCTTGTTGTGCTGCTTTATCATACACTTTCATATGTACAACACCTGAAGTTTTGTTTCGCAGGACAGTTGGGTTTCTTCCATCTTTTTTGTTACAAGTACCGATCTGAGCTAAGTTCTGGTCTGCCCACCAAAGCTTTTTATCTGTAAAATTTTCAAGTTTTAAAAATTAAGAGGATCACTATCAAATTACATATGTTTGCCTCCTAAGGTGGGAAAAAGCTTTTGAGGTTAATTCTCAGATCAATTTTAAGGAAAATTTCTCAAAGAAAAAAATTATGTATTTTTTTATTTTAAACCACAAATATTGGATTTATAAATTTACTTTTTTTCTCTCTAGGCGATAGGTTTTCACACATTTTTCAAAAATTTTCAATTCAGTGCAAAAACTGAATTGCCAATTTATATCTGTAAGTTACAAAACCTTTTTCACAGATCATATACTACTACCACACAGGGATTGTTCTCAAACTTTGCTCTATCCATTCATTGTGTACGTAGAGATGAGAGGAACCTTGGTTCCAGTTTTTTATTGCTCAAGTGTTCAAATTAATAAGTATGACAATTACCATAAAAATAATAAAGGATTTTGTTACTGTCTTAAAATTTTCAAAATTACCAAGTTACACGAATAGTAATCGTTCCATCATAATTTACAAAAGATTTTAAAATAACAGAAAAAAAATGAGACCTGCAGTGCTCATACTAGCATAAAACTTCAAACCATCCTTGTCAATCCACACGCAGAATACTTGAATCATAGTATGTAGGACTTGTCAAAAATTCCTGACAGAATTCTCACTTGACGCACAATTTCAGTATATGCAACATTTTTCAAGGGTCGGATTTGAAGTGACTTGAGCTATAAAGATTTCACTTAAAATGAGACAGAATTCTAAGTGACACAGGGATAGAAATGCTAAGCTTGGTCGTATTGTCATGGCCATATTAGTTACTGTGGCACGTAAATTTTCATTAAAAAAGAAATTAACATACAAACATCAGTATTAATGTAAAGATAATCTTCATAGCAATTTAAACAACAGTCCATTAAGACAAGCAATTTTAAAGAAATTTCAAGAAACTGAAAACTATACATCACGTCACTTCAGGAAAATGTTATTTTTGAAGCCTCATTAACGTAGTTTAAATATCAATATTAGACTCTGCTTTAGTTGTGTTCAGAAATATACAACACTTATCAGTCTTATCAGTTTGCAATTTTGAGACTTTGACTCATTACCTGCTGGAATTAATCGAAGTGCCTCTTCAGTTAAAGAGTTTGCTAGTCTTTTATTCAACTAATAACAGCTAGTAAGATGTCTCAGTGTCAATGGTTTATAATTTCTTTGAGGTAATAATCTTTACCACTTTGCCTTAAATCAATATTGGGGTGGTAATCCTACCAGATTTTGAATATTTCATATTTCATACCATCCCTTGATATTGTATAAATGGGCAATAAAATAAGTCACAACAACAAAGCAAAAAGGAAAAAGCAAAGACGACCTATCAGGAAATACAGCAAGAAGAAATAAAGCAAACAGAAGAAAAGAATATTAAATATAGGTGTTTGAAAATCTTCACAGTAGCTCTCATAGAAATCTGTATTCCCTACTGCTAAGGCTTGAAAGACAGACTAGGTTAAAATAAGGGAAAATCAGAAGAAATCTGCAAACGCCCTTCATTCTCCTGGTATTTCTTTATACCCCTACGCACATAAAAGGCCATGTTTATTAGCTTTACTGTAACTCTGAAGGATGACATCAAGATCTTAGAACTGCTTTCTACAACAGCTACACCCTGTCAATGATTTTCTGAAGAAGCTGGGGTGACGATGGAAAAGCTCTGTAGTACTGCACTGCTACTCGTAATGGCCATACTGTCAGGGACCAGAGTCAGGTGTCATGAGCCAGCGGTGTCAAAGGACTGCTCATCCCTATATCACATCTGAGACTACCACAATTTGAGAATAAAAGGTACTGAAATCATAGAATCATAGACTGGTTGGGGTTGGAAGGGACCTTAAAGATCATCGAGTACCAACCCCCCCGCCCCGCGCCATGGACAGGGACGCCTCCAACTAGACCAGGTTGCCAAAGCCCCATCCAGCGTGGCCTTGAACACTTCCAGTGATGAGGCATCCACAGCTTCCCTGGGCAACCTGTTCCAGTGTCTCACCACCCTCACAGGAAAGAATTTCTTCCTAATATCTAATCTAAATCTCCCCTCTTTCAGTTTAAAACCATTACCCCTTGTCCTATCACTACCCTCCCTGATAAAGAGCCTCTCTCCATTTCTCCTGTAGGCTCCCTTTAAGTACTGGAAGGGGCTATATAAGGTCCCTCTGGAGCCTTCTCTTCTCCAGGCTGAACAACCCCAACTCTCTCAGCCTGTCTTCATAGTAGAGGTGCTCCAGCCCTCTGATGATCCTCATGGTCACCCATTGGACCCACTCCAACAGGTCCATGTCCTTCCTGTGTTCCACAATTTGCTATCGCAATACCCCATTTTCTTCACATATTCCTTAAATTTTCCTTTTTTCTTTCCACTCTGTTCCCCATCTTCTCTGTGTCAAAACAAAGCATGGGGTGTTGCCACTCTGGAGTCCCACATGAAGCGAGATGCTGGCCAGCACATGTGCTGCGTGGCCATCTGCCTGCCAGCAAACAGAAGGGACTCAACCAGTCAGTCATCCTGCTCTCTGGCAGAGTACTGGGACTTGCTCAGACTAGATTTTGTACGGCGTGGCTTTTGAGTTCCTCAGGGAAGTATGGCACGTGCATGTTCTTGGTGTCACTTCAAAAGGAAATCTGTATTTTGACAAAGGGTGTGTTAGCTCTGTGTGTTGATTTTTCCTGAGGTTTGAAATACTTCTGCTATTATTTGATAACTATCTCACGCCTCTACTATGAAAAGTTGTTCCCATTACGCTTGATAGAATTAGCTGTCAGTGCTTGGCATTGGATTTGCTAGAACCATCAGGAAGTTCTTCGCTGAAGTAATGCTTTTATGCAATGACTGAAGGATGACATTAGGAGTTAGCATTGGCTAAGTGTTTTCTGTATGTCCCGTATGCTCTGTGTTTCAGTCTCCCCCAGAAAGGAAAGCACTGCTGTCCTTGGATAGGAAAGGATTTGCTTTTCTTCCAGAACCATTGAGCTTGATGAATAATGGGAACAAACAGGCTGAAATTAATTATGATAAACATGAAAATATGGTGTTATAAGGGAAAAAGAGCTGAAAGACTTTGCTTTGGTTAGGTAAGGAGCTCTTCACTGTGAACATTCAGTCACTATGAATTAGCTGAGTTCTTCTGGAAGCAAGTTTAAGTTCTCAAGTGTTTAGTCTGTTAAAATTAGACAGTAAGCATCATTACTATGTTTATAATTCTTTTGGATCTGACAAAAGTTTGCTTTCCTTTTAGGAATACACCTTTGCAATTTCAGTGCATTCTTTAGTTTCCTCTAACCTGAACCGTTACCATTTACCTCATGGAAGGTATTTATGTAGAATATGTTAGTTTGCATGAAACAAATGATTCCACCTCGAGTGTGCAATGCTGGTGCCTGCATATGTGAAAGTTCAAGGTTGGGGTTTTTTCAGTTTTGGCAAGTCACAAAAGCATGTCGTGGTTGATTGAGGCCCCATCTGGAGTACTGCATCCCGCTCTAGAGTCTACAAGTCTACTGGCTCTACAAGTGCTTGCAGTAGAGACATCTGTTGGGCAGAAGAGAAACTTGGGTGAGGTCTTAGGTTGAAAGAAGATGTGGGGTATAGCACTGGAGCTATTATAGGGAGAAGGTTATTAAGAGAAGCTGAAGGTACTGTATTATTAAGATGCAGGACACATGAAAGCAGTCTTCATCAGTTCCACTCTTGTGGCAGCAACTGCTGATTTGAGGCTACTTCCACAGAAAAACCTAAATTAAAATGTCTAGTTATTTATGGAAATTCTACTGACTTCACTCGAGGGAAGAAATTCATTTTCACAAGTGAACAAAATTGCTTGTAATGCTGAAAAACATTTTTCATTAAAACCCAATTATAATAAATAACTAAGAAATCATGAAAAAAAGAAAAGCAGACTCTACCTCCCAATGCATCAGAATATATTTTTGAACAGCTTTGATAGCTAACTCAAACTTCAATGAACTAACAAGCAAACACTGACACAGAAACCACAGCCAATCTTCTGATTTCAAGTCCTTACACATTAGTCCTCACCGTCCCTAGAGTAGACACAGATCTGTGATGGGATGGCCTCAGCATCCCACGTTGACAGGTTAAGTTTCCCAGTCCTTAATAGATTTCACAGTGCCTGGTTTCTCATTTTCCTTGAATACCAGAACACCCTACCTGAGTCCTTAAGACTTAAGTCACTAAGTCCCAAGACTTAAAGAGAACAATGACCTCCTCCAGGCTCATTGTGGGTTATCCTTTTCTCCTGACTTAGTCTAGTTGATCACCTTAGAGACTGGTCAACACTCTGTAGCTCACTCTTATGAATTTAAAATCATACTTCTGATGATCCACAGCTTATATTTTTCCTATATTATAAAGAAATTTAAGCTATTTTTTTAGGAAAATTTAATCAATCAAAATGTAGTTCTGTTACCAGCCTTCTAGGAAGTCTCAGTAAAGAAACAAGGTTTCATTAGCTCATCTCTGTTATATTCTCTCAGTTAACACAGCAGTATAAAAATAAGTGCAAACAACTGCCCCCTGCTCTCAGCCTTTTGGAAAAGCAACTATTTCAAACAAACTGAATTAGCTAACATTTCAATACCATATTGCCTCAGACCTAGATCTGATCAATAGTCTCAAGGGCAACACAATGCAGTTTTCATACGAATGTTAAATTTAACCATGAAAGGAACAACAACAGAAAAAAAAAAAAAAGAAAGAAAATTATAGTGGCAATTAGAATTCAACTTTTTCTTCAATTTGTCACATGTATTTTCAAACTGGAACAATGTAAATGGCCTTATATGGGCAGTATCACATGCTAAATTACTAACAAACTATTGCTTTGCAGTGAGTTAACATTTCACTCATGACTACATTTAAAGTATTCATTACTGTGAAATACAATCTCACAGCAATGTTCTACATGAAGAAAAAAGTATGAACGTTGCCTTTTTTCCTCCAAATAGTTATGTATCTTTTATACATCTTAAATGAAATAATTAAATGGGGTAAGTCTGTATAATTGGGAGTTTAACAGCATCAGCATTTTCATTTCAGACACAAAAACTTATTACTGTAGATGAACCAGAAGTAAAAAATCAAAAAAAAAAAACTTTTAAACTTCAGGAACACTGCCTTTCCAGCAGATGTTGTATATTAGCTTAATTTCTAGTTCATTTTCTTTTCAGTTAAATTAATTGTTGCCTATGCTGCAGTTTTAATATTTAAATAACTGATTTATAGAGCCAGCCAGTTGAGTGTTTCATGATGAAAGTTGCAGATCTGAAAAATAATTTCTATTGCAATAACTGTAAAAAGTTACAGCACTCTGAAAATATCAAGGAAAAAAGCATTTACTGAGTAGTCTTCACAGGTATATGATAAGACAACAATCTATAGAACAAAAATATTCTGAATATAAAGACTTGGAGAAACAAATCGAACTCTCCAATGAAATCTGTGTAAAATACAAAGGAAATCTATCATCCTACACATCCAAAGGTGGCAGAATAAACAGAGTGAAAAGATTATTCTGCAATATCAATCTGTTAATAGTAGCTTGCATCTCATGATGCTTTTTATCCAATAATCCTTAGAACAAGAAATTCCCGTGCTCAATTTTGATGGTGTGAATTATAACAGAAAGACAGATGTGAGAAAATAATGTAAAAGTGATTGTGTGATATAATCCACAAGCGAAATCATAGGAATTTGCCTCTTTTTTACCTCTGTGAGATTACGTCCCACAATAATAAATTATATATCCTAAAGTTTAGGCTAACTTTTTCAATTAAATGATTGTATGTGAAGAAGTGATTTCAGTCTTCAAATCACCTCTTTCCTCATGAATCAGAAAAGCCCATTAAATAATTCAGGTAATGGCTGCTGTCTTGCACATAGCACAGTACAACTTGATGTTTAACATATCCAAACCCAGCCATAGAGGACTTTTTTTCTTCAGTCTGGAGTACAGGAAGGAAGCAAACCACAGTTTTGGTGTTTTTCAAAGAAGCAATCAAACACTTTCAGGCATTTCTTTAGTATTTTGTGGAAAACCTCACACTTGGCTATGGTTTCAGCAGCTCCCAAAATTGCAATCTGCTGACTTGCCTGTCTCTTTAGGGAAAGGAAACAAACACCCCAAATAGCCAACTTTCTGTATTCTTTTACCAACAAATGAAGGCATGGCATGTGCTTAATCAAGCAGTTCAATTACCAACAATTAACTACACCACAGTTTCCTTTCTCCCCTTTAGTATTAGTATCGAGCAAAACCATTTCTACAAAATCAACTGAATGTTCCATCATATATCTCTTTTGCTTCCTGAGCTACTAAACGAGACTATTGCTGCTTTCATATACACTGTTAACGGTATTCTAGACAATTTCCATCAGTGGTGTCAGACCTGTCAGATCACAAGGTTCTTCTTTCCCTCCCTTCACAACACAAGAAACAGAAATCATCACAGCATAAACTCATTACTAGCCCTTGAAGTACTTGACCGTGAACACAGAGGGTGAGTAGTTTCCTACGCCACATACACCCTTAAAAAGGACAAATCACCAGTGAATACTCAAAATACACTTCGTAATTATTCTTTTAACTTCCTCTTCCATCCTTGTTAAGATGACACCTGGATAAACATTTCATTGAAAATAGAACTTACAAAATCTTACTGAATTAGCATTTATTCTTATTTTACATAGAGGCTTTACATGGTGTACTACAAGTTTTAGATAGAGATATGGACACAGTATGGGGAGCTAAATGAGAAATACAACCTGAAAATTTAAAATGAAATTCATGCAAATCCTGACAAGGACATTAACCAAAAAAGTCTCCCCCAAAACCCAACCCAAAACCCAATAAAAAATACAAATCCAATCCCAAACAAAACCAAAACTAAACCAAATAAACAACCCACAAATTCTGAAGTGCAGATATCTTGAGGACAAACCTCTTACGACTACCTGCCACAAAACATCAACCGGTCACAGCTGGCCAGTTACGCCCTAAGACCTAAAGAATACAGGTTTTAATTGCTCAGAAACTGCTGGGTGGCCAGTATATGTCACACCCCAGTCTCACACCCCAAAACCCCCAATGTGTTACACAGCTATTTTTGACCATAATTCTTTTGGACTATTTCTCTCTGCATTACTGGTATATTCTCTCAGTAGATAAGTCATCTGTGAGTTCTAGTATTAGGATGAATTAATTTCTATATTCATTGTAAAATATACTAGATGATTATACAAAATGACTTGACTGTAGCATAAAGAAAACTTACTTTCACAAACTAGGGGAGAAATAACGTTATTGGAAACCTTTAAATATCAAACTGAAATTATTTATTTGCTTGATTATGCTAACAAGAGTGTTGTTTGACACTAATTACAATCTTGTTACTGAAACTGGGTTATGATATACATTAAAATTGTTGTATTTATCCATTTTGTTGGGTAATTAGCATTAAGTGCAGCAACATATTGGGAAATAGCAATTTCAGATGCCCAAAATTGCTACACCAGCATTGTGGACAGTCCTTTGGAGATTTCAAGCAGTACTCTGAATGCAAATTTTGATGGGCCATTAGTTTTCATTAATGGTGGCTTGAGTATTTATGGAAGACAACTATGTACTGTACTTAGAAGCGGGCAAATTGCCTAGATATATTTCATATATTAATGCTAATGTAATGAATGGTGTTACGGCAATTAGAAGACTGATGACTTGGAAAATTAAGGTGTACGTATTTGAAGTTTCCTGATCTAAGCAGCCCCCTTCACTTTGCAATCACATCCAGCAAAGTCACAGCTCCCACCATTTGAGTTCCTAGAAATGCCTTCTGGTGAGAATTTTGAAACTTTATTTAGGATAAAACAAAAATCAAATAACCAATATTTTATTTAACCATATGATGACAGGAAATGGCAGCGTGAAAATATTTTAGTAATATGAACCCACATTTTCTGTCTAAAATGAAATATTGTAATTGTTACTGTTTATTTTGATTGTTTGAAAATACACCTTGATGACAGCATTACATGCAGTTTGTGTTCAAAAGACTTTGTTCTAATATCTGCACTTCCATTGAAAAGTTAATATATATGTCTGATTTTGTTGTATTGCTGATTGTATTTTTTTTTACATGAATTTCAACAGAAATAGCAGTTCTATAATAGAATCATTCACTTCATGAAGCTAATCTATTGTATACTAGTAAAAAACAACTAGAAAATGCTACTACTTAGCATCACGGAATATTTCCTTTGAGGTTTCTATTGTAAGTATTTTTTTAATAAAATCACCAAGGCGCAACAAATTGTATCCTCATTATACAATCTACATCCTATTCCTATATTGTAGTGAAATGAGCCAAATTTTGTGATTTTGTGTAAACTGTGCTTATGGGAGGACCTGATACAAAATCCAATCAATCACCTCCACTAAAACTGCTGACAGGAGCCTTCAATATCTTTTTCTTCTCAGCGACAAACTTACAGTAACTAATCAATACTTTTCTAGCAACGCTCAGTTTATGATTCAGAGCCATATGTCATTCAAGAAAGAATATGCCAGTCTGGAAATGTATCAGATGTTGCTGCAAGTTCCCATGTAATCCAAATCTTGTAATATAATGACTCTGCTCATCAATCCAGAAATACATCTAGTTCTCACCATTTTCATTAGGCAACCTGGAAGGCAGGAATGAGACTTCATGCAGAATGCCAAATACTTCTATATAATTTGATTACACTAGGACACTGGCTACCAGTAAAATTGCAAAAATCAGATGCTGAAAATGATATATTAAACTCAAACTTTAACACAAGTATAGGAAGCATTTTCTTAATGTTGAAAAGAGTATCACTGTACCGTATAGGAAAATCAGACATTCTGTCACGTGGAAGATACTGAGTTTCCAAAACAGCGGATGTATTTGTTATCAATTTGGAAATGGTGTCAGTAGTAGGTGTTGAAAATTATGCAGAGCATAGGGTGCTGTGAATTAGATAAGCTTCTAAAAGACCAGAAGAAACTTCAGAGTTTTTTTGAACAAAATAAAATGAAGAGTTAATATAGTAGCTGAAGGAAATTACTGTTCACCAAATGCAAGACAATGAGCAGCGGGAGGTACTAAACAAAGCATTCACAGGCATTTTTGAATGGTAAATAAAATGGTTATGGTAAATGGTAAACTAAAAATGACTGATGTTGCATCCACTGACATTTCACACCGTGAATGTATATTTGGAGAAAGAGTGAGAAAAGTAGAAAAGCAAATATGACTTCATCATGGATTTATAGAAACATCTTTGTAATACAGAATGGCAACAGTGAAAAGAAATTTTTGTAGGCATGGCAAAAATAGTGATTTTGTACATATTCAAATGCTTTACTTTCAAATGGAATATAATTTTCATCCCATCTCTATCATGCTCAAAAACATGTAGCAGAAGCAGGCATGAAAAGACTAGGAATTTTGGAGCTCAGCATATGGAAAAAGAAAGTTGACTAACACTAATGAGTAGAAAACCAGTAAATGAAAGAACCAAACCACAGAAAGACGTGAATTGTACAACTTGTTTCCATTTCACCCAAGGATAAACCTGAGAGTCACTTTGGCACCAACTTGTTTGCTAAAGTTATCATTACCTCCCACTACAGGATACAATAGCAGAAAAATGTTAAACAGTCTGGAAAAGACTAAACAGTAAATATCTGAAACAGTAGTGGGAACTTCCAAACAGTTTACAATGGCTAAACTGCAACACTAAAATAGAGGAAGTGAAAGCAATGAAGGACAAGCAATGAGGAGATTGACGAGTGGTACTAGAGGGGAGAGGTATTTGGCATTGCCTGGTGAAGCTCTGAACTACTCCATAAGTTACATTAAAAAGCAAACCAAAACTTTACTGACTGAGCTGGCACTATTTACGGAGTTCATCTCACAGTACATAACCATGGAGTGCCTGACTGCATCTCATTTCTTTTCCCATTTTGAAATTCACAGAATCACAGATCAAGATAACATGGAGATATCAGAACACCACAGGGATTACCAAAGCAAGAAAGAAGTCATTCTTGGGCCAAGCCTCTGTCAGCCATTAGTTTCTTATAGCTCTGGAAAATCTTCTAGAACATAAACTCTAAGATACATCAAAAAACATGGAAAACTGTCAAAAGAGCCATTAGTTTTCTGTGCAAAAGGCCGTCCAATGAATGGAAGACATGCTCTTCATGCAGACTACTGGATTGTCCTCAGGTGTCTCTGGGAGCTCCTGCTTTCTGACAAGGAGACTCTGATGGCTGAGAAAGACGCTAGTAAAGAAATGCTTCTCAAACAGCTTGAAACATTTTCAGAAGCAAGAAGGACTGAGGTGCTAGAAAAGATCACTGGTATAGTAAATTTATTAGAAATTCAGCAATTTTTCTGACAATCCTTTCTCCCCCAGTGCACCTGCCCTTGGCGGGGGACAGGGGGCATGGGAACCAGGGCTATCTCAGATCACATTATCCTGTCCCCTCAATCCACTGAGGTTCCCTCCACCATTTCCTTGGTTTAGCTCTTCAGATCAGTAAAGGTTCTGATGATCAACAACAAGTGACCCACATATGACCTGGTGAGACTACTGTACAAAAGGAGTCTCAAAATACCCAACTCTATCTCCTCTTTCTGCCTCAGAGGAAACATAACCCAACAAATACGACAAGATCATGTACTTAAAATAAAGCAACAAAAAATATAAGCTTTCCAAAATACTGCTTTTACCTGAGGAGACACTAAATGTGAAAGACAGAAAAATGAGAAGACAGTAGAAGCCTACAGGACTCTGTAGCACTGAGTGGAGCATCAATGCCACAAAACAGCTAAGAGTTTGGGCACAGATACCATATCTGTTCTCTTTTCGGTCACTGATGAATTCAAACAACAACAAAAGTTACCTTAGTACATACACAGAGAAGAAACATTCCAGCTTATCTTGGTTTTTATGTATTTACTGTATTTTTAGATAAAAGCAGTGAAGAAAATGTATGAAATGGACCAAAAATGATGCAATAAACATTGAGATTAGTGTGATTCATCTGCTAAAACTTCCTATTAAACTTGCAGGCAAACAGATCAACAGGGGTACTAAATTTTCTCACACTACCATGTAAAATCTTACATTAGAACAAATTACTAATTCTTCTTTATTTATATATTAGTCATGGTCATTTATCAATTACAGATCTCTCATCTTGCTTCGTATCGCATTGGATTTTCTATTCTGATCCATTTTACATGAACGAAAGCCTGACTATAAGAAGCTGATGTAAAGCCACCAGCACTTCAGGAAAATAGATGGCATTTATGTTACTACAATATGTTCCACAATATAAA
The DNA here is from genome assembly GCF_964106895.1 of Numenius arquata. NCBI lineage: Eukaryota > Metazoa > Chordata > Aves > Charadriiformes > Scolopacidae > Numenius > Numenius arquata. The sequence goes on along the minus strand of NC_133578.1, from coordinate 6,129,397 downwards.
AACATACTGGAGAAAGGAATACAGAAACTTTTCATGTTTTTCAATCAGTGCATAGAGTACTGTTTATAAAACTGTATTTGTTTGCGCTTTTCTCCAACAGATTTATGTACGGAATCATACAGCAATGTCATATTGCAGCTATGGCTGCAATGTCATTTATTACAGCTATGGCTCCAAAAGACAAAACCCAGAAGCAAAAGAAACAGAAACACCCAAACACATTGTAAGTTTTGTTTACCCATTTTGAGTAGGAAGAATTGTCATCACCCATAAAAACAAAGCATCCCAAACTAGGAATATTAGCTATTTACATATGTTTAAAAACTACGCAGCAGAAATTCTCGCATCTCCACATCTGCAAAAATTCAACTACTTTCATGCAAACAAGCAGGAAACACTCTTCTTTAAATGATAGCTATAAACTCTTTATTCAATATCCCAGATGGATCATCACTGTTGTAGCTTCTGTGAATCACAGATGAAGACTTGATGCCACAGGCATCTGAGGGACAGTGTGACCAAACACTCTTTACAGCATCTCATATTAAAGACTTTCAATAGCTCCCTAAAGTAAAGGTCATCAATTCATTCTATTTCTAGTCACAATCAAATCAACAAAAGCCAATTTTTCTGTATTAACATTCATGACTCCTTCTGACAGAAAACTTCCTTTTGTTTATGAATGCATATATAAAAACATTCCCTTCGAACAGATTTTGACAGCATTTAGAGTTCAATACTAGCCAATTATGTGTATAATAAAACTATTGTAGCAGTTGCTACTTTAAAATATGACTTGATTTACACCATGTGTATAAAGTCTTTGGAGTTCATTTAGCATAACTTTCACAAGCACACCAACTATATGTACATTATGTAGTTAATCAATCAAATAAACTATTTCATAAAAAGACTCTGGCCGTTGATGAGTCGACTATGCCAACAAAAGTTTACTTATCAACTGAACTTCTTGGGGAACATCCAAGATAAATACAAGTAACTTTTAATTGAACTGGAATAGAGGTAAGCAAAGCATTTGGAGGAAATGTGGAAAGCTCTAAAGTTCTCTCTAGAATAATATAAATCACTAGGTTCTGAGGCCGACTGGAATTTTTTAACACATTGTATCCTAGCTCCAGCAGGGGCCAAGAGCTGAAGATGTATATGAGAAACAGTCATTTCGAACCAATATTACCACAATATTCATCAGTCTGCTACTTAAAGACTTCTTGAATTTTTTAGGAATTTTTCCTTATGTTACCATTCTTCTTTTGATTTTTTTTTTTTGATAATTTATGTCTTTAAACATTTCTAATCTGCAAAGCATAAAAAACAGAACTTGTTTTTAACCAATTTAACACACGAAACATTAGCAGACATCTGAAAATCCAAATCGTCAATTTATCCAAATCAGCAATCACCAATTCACAACCCAAAGAAATCTTCACAAAGTGTAAACTAATCCCGCTAACTAGAGCTATCCTGAATTTACGTAGCACAAGAGGTAATGGCTTCAAGTTGTGCCAGGGGAGGTTTAGGTTGGATATTCAGAAAAAAAATTCTTCACCAAAAGGGTTGTCAAACATTGGCACAGGCTGCCCAGGGAAGTGGTTGAATCACCAGCCCTGGAGATATTTAAGAGACACGTAGATGTTGTGCTGAGGGACATGGTTTAGTGGTGGACTTGGCAGTGTTAGGTAAACGGTGGGACTTGATGATCTTAAAGGTCCCTTCCAGATTAGATGATTCTATGATTTCTATACTAGAAAGAAGTGAGCAGCAGAAGAAACAAGTCATAGGTAATTCTCTGTAATAAACAGCACCACGCACCTCCTTCCAACATGCCTTACAAGTAACTATAGCAAATGTCATCAGTCTGTTACCTTCATCCTGTGTATATATGTGCAAGACTATATTTAGAACCATATTCTTGTAATACAGATTTGTAAACTAACTGTTCAATGAAATATAAAAATGTTTTTCACAAACAAAACAGTCTCATTAGTGAATGTACTTTATGTATTATTTACATTAAAGCAACAATAGCTTCACCAAGCTTTTGATATTTCATAATTAATTAGCTTCAAATCATCTATAAACTAAGTTATTACTGCTGGACTTACCCATAATGGTTAAAGCTGTGGCTTTTGTTAAGTCTTCTTTCATTGACTCTATTATTTCAAGATTACCACCATCCAAGTTGCATCTATTTATGGTTCCATTTCCTGAACTGATCCAGTAAAGTTTGTTCTCCCCATAATCTATCGATAAACCTGTAATTAACACATATAACTTTAACTGTGGCTCGAATAGATAATATACATTTAGTGTTAAGATGCTTTCATAATAAAAGTGTATTTAAGAAATATATGTATACACACACATAATCATGTTATCTATCCACTCAAACTTTGAAAAAAAACAGTCGAGAAAACCAAACTAACTTGGCCACTCACATTGAAAAAAACATGCTTTTAAAAAGATTTCTGCCTCTTATTTCTCCTACCATCTACAGAAATCAATCAGTGACAGACCAATGAAAGAGTATTATCTGGCAATGAACAATGATTTGAATGAACTGAGGTCCTAAGTGAGGTCATTAACTACTACTAAACGCGAACCAGAAGCCATCATTTATATTCTAAAATTATGAATACACAAAGACTTAGAAAACAAGCTACTTTTTGTGATTCAGAACTAGGAAAAGTCTGTTCTCTCCTTTCATGCACTGCCTTCTGTTTAGAACGCTGAAATACCAAAACATAATACTAGTTCTCAATCAATTTATAGTATTAATTTTAATTTTGCTTTACAGCAAACTGACCTCACAATTAGTTCTTTGGAGTTAGAAGGAAGAGAAGTGTGGAAATAAAAATTCTTGAAAATAACCTACTAAGCAAACAAAGCATATAATTTTCTGAAAGTAAGAGCAAAGAACTAAGAGGACAATGTACTTCAGACTTCTATAATCCTTTAAAAATGTTCAAATAATTGTAGCAGGAGATTTTCCACAGTGAAATACGCTTGGCATGGTGACAATACATGCCGTAATAATTTGCTTTGGTACTAGACTTTTCCCAGAACTCGTGTTAGGTTTCCAGCAGCAAGTTGCCAAAACCCACTGTATTTCAGTCCATAGGTCAACCTCTTGATACTGTACAGTAGTTCTTCCATCCTGTAAACTGCTACTCTGGGGAAAGCCAGATCTATTTTCCCAGACATGCCAGGAGAATGCAGTGCCACATGCTGCGGTACTTACGGCTGGCCATGCCACTACATTTCTACACACATTTGATATAGTAGGCCAAAAGGTGTCTGCTTTCTAAGCTTTTCAAAAACAACTTTCCAGTTCCTTTACAGTTACTGATGGTTTTTTTTTCCCCTCTCCGCAAGTGTGTCACCCAGAAGAAAAATAACACACGCTCCAGAGAGGATAAGGATGGTGAGCAGTGCCTTCAGGAGGGACGGATCTTACAGCATCTCTGCGCACACGTGTTTTCATGCTTGTACAACAAGCATCGCCCACAGGGGAAAAGATGATGCCACAGACCTCGGAGACGAGCCACACATGTGGTACTTAGGCCTAGCACAGGAAACATTCCTGGGAATATGGATAAGCCTTGCTCTGGGTTACAAAGGTAATACACGAGCATAAAGGTTTCCTCACTCCGAGAGACAGCACTTGTTATTCCCCGTAACTCCCGAACGCCAGTCAGATGCTCACCCATTTCACCGAGACAGATCTATTTATGGGGTTGCTGTGAATGCAATCTACACAGCAATTACAATGTTATCTTGTCAGCTTTTCTACTTCTCCAAGTATTAAACTGGTGTTTCTACACATGGGTATTCCAATTACACAGCAGCGACTGACAGAAATAACATTCCTATCTCTTTCTACCCAGGTCTACCACATTTTTCTTCCCAAAGTATTTTTCTGTTGTGTTATTCCACCTGTTACCAACCTTCAAAAAAAAGATATTATTTCTAATGTAGGCAGAGCATGTTTATTGAGATTTTTTTCAGGAATTACCCTGTTTTCACTAATGAAAATGGGTGAATTACTAGCCATAAGCATCACAGATACTCATGCTGCATTCTAGTGTGGGTGACGGGTTTACACCTTATGCCCCAGCTGCCAAAGTCAACCTGAACACATGCATTGTAAAATATTGCTCTCAGAGTATTCCGTTGGGTTTAAAAAAAAAAAAACAACAAAACATTACCCTGCCTTAGGCCACAATGTTTTCACATGCATTTTCCAATTTCCTTACTCAAACTTCCAGAAATACGCCACTATTTAAAAAGTATATCAGAAAGGTTATTCCAGCAATCATACACCGAGGTACCAACCTTAAAGCCACATATGTAATGAGATCTTAGCTTCCACTGCCAGAAAATCAAGTTTGATATTTTAATTTGGTGCATTGGTGGAATTCAAGGAAATGACCCTTGATAGTATTTTTCGTATACTTAATGTTTAAATAATGAATGTTCCTCTAACTTTATGTTTACCTGTGCAAATGTTCTCTAAAAGGCAGAGGATGCTTAAGGGAACTGTGTGTTCCAAGAACATTAAAGATGGGATTCATTCTTACTACCTAAATCAATTAAGTGTTGGATGTTGTATTACAGCTTAGATGAATTAAAGGGACAGCATTTGGAATTTTTGTTCACGTTTAACACCTTAGTGACTGTTTATGTCTGATCACATTTCAGCTGAAGAAACAGTGCCTAAAATAAGGAAATCCTTAGGTTTATTTCTCTGCTAAATGCACATACATACTTAAGAAATAACTCTAAGTTTCTTCAGAAGAAAGGACTGAAGTCTATTTTGTAAAAAAAAAAAACAAAAAACAAACAAACAAAACCACAGAGAAAAAAAATACCCAAACTGAACCCAAACAACAGCTCCCCCTATAATTATGGAGTCACTTGAATATAGCTGAGAGTGATCCAGTATGTTTTTAAAGGTTATTTTCCAAGCTATTTCAAAACTCACTAAGAATACAATACTCTACAATTTAATAATAACCATTTCCTTAAAAACAATCAAATGGATGAATGGTTTGTATATTTAGAGTATTATAACAAACATCTTAACTGAAAATAAGTTCAAGACACCAATGATCCTCACAAAGTATAAAATTCAGCACTAATTCTGAATCCCTAAAAATGCATTTTAATGGAACTCCAGTAACTAGTTGCTTTTTCAGCCAATCTATATGTGAGCCTTTTAGAACTGCAGAATGGACTAGCAAGTCATATCTAGTATGTACTAGTTAAGATAAAAATAAGAGAAACAATCTGTCTTCCTAAGATTATCACTTTCCAAAATCTACAAACTACATACTCTTGGTGTTAAAACAAATTATTTTAATTGAAATAGTCTCCTCCTTTTGATAGAATTCAAACAGAAAACAAAAAAAATCTGTGAGGATACTGCAGGTCACAGATTGGGAAACTTTCTCTCATTCTTCAAATTCTAAAATTATCTCTCAAGAAAACGAAGCACCCCATCAATTATGAGGACATCCAACTCTAATAGGCTGTGTATTTGTCTTTTGAAGTAATCCCCCTGTGAACTCACTTATCAGATCATTCACCTTGTTCCTCCAATACTCAAAATTAGCACTGCAGGAACTAGAGTTTCACTTATGGAGAAAGACAGTTTCTCAGTTAGAAATGAAATATTCAATTAAGGTTTTAAGACTGCTACTCTCTGGCTCTTCAGCAATGTTTTCTTATTCTTCTCATTAGCATGTCTGATGCTAATGGTAAGACTAACTTAAACCATTAAAACAGGCATTTTGCATATATTTGAATTTAGAATTTGACATTGGAAATTTAATACTCATTTTATCTATAGTGTATCTGATCACTTTTCATCAGCCATGCAACAGAATCCGTTTTCATGTCCATCCTAACTGACAATTAAACCAAGCCAAGGTGCATACCAATTAAAAAGTTTTTCTGCAATAAACAGGTGCAAGATTTGTTTTCCCTTTACATCTATACACACATATATATATCTACACACTACATACTTTATGATTAAGCACATTTTCAGACTGCCAAGAAGGAGGGAAAAAACAATCAAATCTCTATACTCTCCTTGTTATGCCATAGGTCTCATTATTATGCAATAAGAACCTTCAATCTGGAATATAACCTTTTTCAAGTAATTCTTATCAGATTTCAAAGGTGTTAAAAATTAATCCAATACTATACAGCAAGAAAAACTGGCTCACTTGCATCTCTGTGGTGAAGTTAAAAAAAAAAAAAAGAAAAAACCAAAAACATATGTCGAATTCCTTCCTACAAGGCTTACAGGAATGTTTTAACTGCATGAATAGTCCATCTGATACCAGTGAGACTTTCTGTGTCCATGAAGAAAAACATCACAAAACCCACACGGATTTACACATGCAGCCTTTGACAGCACTGATATACTTACAGAAAATAAAAATAAAATAAAAGGAGGACTTACCGTTCTACCATGTATTTGGTTCAGTGGCTCTACTGCTACTCAGAACAAACTCAATGACAGACATAAGGACTGCAATTTAGGACTGTGTGACCTATGATCACAGGATATTCAGTGCAAAATTTTGCACACAGCCTTACTTCTTAATATTGTCGTAATATTATTAAATGTGTTTATGCTTCACCTTAAAATTAGTGGGTTTACCACTCTCTTTTTCTCCAGATGAACAGATAACTGTCTCTTCAAGTGGATAGATAAAAAAAATAATAATCAAATGAACAATAAAAGAGTTACCAAATAAAAATCTATCAACTTCGTTGAATTTAAGGTCTAAAATGCATGCCGTGTTCCTCTAATGTCAAATTTATTGAATTATTTAACTAAGTCATTTTTGCTTCTGCTTGCTTAATGCAATCAGTTATGAAAACCCATAAATGCTTCAAAATTTAATCACTCTATTGACGGGCCATTAATAAGGCAAGAACAATTGATGTAACCACTTTAACTCTCTAAAAAATAGTTACAAAAGAAGAAGCCTGAATCAAAAATAAATAAATAGTACATATAGGGAGAACTTTTTTTTTTCCCCCCAGAAGTGCCGTAATTTATCATCAACTATATTAATTCTGAAATACTAAAACTGAGGTTAAGTCATTATATGAAACCTATGCTTCAATTGTTGCCCTTTTCTGTAAGCGAAAAGTTATAACCTAAACTATCTTTTGATCATGCAGCCGGGATTCTGGCGAGGAAGGTTCTACATTTCCAGTCGAAGTATCCTCTCACATATATCCATAACTTATTAAAACCCTGCTCTCTCCTTTTTTTTTACCCATGATCTAAAGATTGAGAGCTACAGATGTGTACTCCTTCACCTTCAGTCTACATAACTACTGAAATCCTAAATTTCAATTAGAATGGGCCAAATATATCTTAAATTGTGAAACAGAAAAGTACATCAGTGTTTTTCATGTCTTTATGCCTGTTCTTATCACTGTTACATAGGCCATGAAAAAAAATCATGGTATACTTAAATAGTATTTCAAGATAATGTCCATAATTAAGCACTAACAAATAAAGAAACAGGAAAAAAAGGTATTTACCAACAGGATCTTTTTGATTCTGAAAGAGTATTTTGCTGTTGCTGCCATCCATGTTTGCCATGTTGATTGTGTTTCCATCTGTCCAGTACAGCTTACTGAAGCAGAAAATGAATATATTTATAATGTTGTTTTGTGTACACAGTATTATTAATGCATCAGTCTTGAAAATATTTGTAAGTTTAAAAGAAAGTAAGTTTAAGTTTGAAAGAAAACAAAATGAGCAAACTCAAAACCTGAAGTAAGAAGAAATGTGAGTTTATTTAATAAAACTATAGACATCTTACCCCTTTACTGGGTGAACTGCAAGACACTGGGGTTTATCAATTCCATGGATGATTGAGGTTTTCAAGGAACCATCTAAATGTGCCACATTAATTTGTGTTTCATCAAATTCTGAGCTAATCCAATATAAATTACGTGATATCCAATCCACTGCAAGACCTCTGATACTCTGAATATCTGTAAAAAGTGAAAGCAGTTATTCTTTTGATTTTCTTTCTAGATTGTTCTCAGTCTTGGTGACAAAAACCCAACAATTTCTGCTACAGTTTGTTAACAATATTGTGCAATATTCTACTAAGCTGTATTTATAAACTAGTTGCCAAGAATTAGTAATCATTATTTTCCTTCTTGAGTCTTATACACTTGCAATAAGAACACTAAAACGAAAGATTGGAGAAATCCTCCATAAATACTTCTTAAAAAATTAGCATAAAACCTATTGTCCAAAAATAATAATCAGACAGACAATGAATTTTTGCAGTGTATTTTTCTAGTTAAGAAACTGTTTATTACTCAGTGCAGTATTAAAAAGTATGGTTTGTTGTGGGTTGGTTTGGTTGGGTTTTTTTGAGATGATGATGATATAGAATGAGTTAGCCTCCACTAAGAAGTTCAGTAATCATATTTAATAAGCATAAGAAATACTTATGGTCAAAGGGGAAGGTTCAGATTTCTTTAGTGTGAGTTATACTTTACATATAGAACATAAAGTGGTTTTCTAAAACAAAGCTATGCTGAAGTTTAAAAGCCTACTTCCTTCCTTAGTACCAGGAAGGCTCAGTACAGAGTATCTGAATTAAAACAGGTAAAGCATAGTTCTATAGCACAAAGCAGGTAAGTGGCTATATCACCGAAGAAGTTTTTTGATTTTATTTCTGTAGGTTTCAAAGACTCTTAACTTACTCCCCTGCTTTCCTGGAAATGGCTAACCATCTGTCAGCCAATGGGAAGTAGTGGATGAATTCTTTTATTTTGCTTTGCTTGTGCACGCAGTTTTTGCTTTTCTTATTAAACTGTCTTTATCTCAACCCATGGGTTTTCTCACATTTACCCTTCTGATTCTCTTCCCCATCCCACTGTGGGGAGTGACTGAGCAGCTGTGTGGGGCTTAGCTAGTTAACCCACACCACCAGTATTACCTGAGGTAGGAAAACATGAGTAAGATATGATTAATTTGGCACTTCATCAGTGTCTTTGTATGCGGTAGCAAGATACTGATTTTAAAAATATTAATATATATTAATATATCTGCCTTAAATGCTAGGTATAAAGTCATTGCTCAAGATCTAGACACCAACATGCCGCTCTGTCTTGGCATATCTCATATTGGCCAGCATCTTTCTAGATGAGGAACCAGGCCAAAGATGATTTAATGATTTAATTATAGTTCATAGTTCATACACTCTCTCTTTATCAACTTAATGTGGTTACTTCCAAAGACAGAATTACTGTCATTGACAAACATGGATGTGGCTGCAGACTGGCTCGCATACACGTACGGTCAAACGGTGACGGGCGTTGGGCAGTTCCCCAGCTTTAGAGGATGTAGCAAAGGACACCAAACACATATCTTTGACCCATTTTAAACTGATCTCCTGCCTTTTTAGGGTTTGTTTTTTTTTTGGTTGGAGGAGCTAGAAAACAAGCATTTTATACTCTTAAAAAGATTAAAGTATGACTTTGGCATCTCTGTGACACTGGCATAAGACTTCATCCAATGAGAATCCCACTCGTATGTGCTTACAAAGCTTCTTATGTTCTTATAAGAAATATGAAAATGTAACTGTAAACAAATTAGATCATTTACACATAATAAGTAGTCCTTAAAATATTTTGATGTTCCGGAACATTATAATTCTGCAAATTTGTTCTCAAAAATCGGCAAAGGTCTGATCTAACAAAAGTGGGTTATTTCTTTTCTCCTCTTCCCCTTCAAACATATATTTAACAGTTGAGGAACCAGAGTTTGCAAAATTTGCTTCCACATAGTCCCCATCAGACAGTTACCCTATTTCCAAGGAGGTAGCTACATTACAAAACAGGGTATCATCATGTGCTGCCAGGAGAGGAACTGACAGTTGGAAAAAAACACCCAAACAAAAAGCACCACTAGTGAGGACAACAAATGGCACCACTTTAATACCAGAGACTGACATAGGGTTGAAGCAATCAGGTATAGACTTTACAATCCATTAAGTTCCTGTATTCGAAGTACAGAGCAAAAGTGTCAGAACAATGAAGGTGTTAACTGCAGAAATAACAGTCAGTCATGATTCTCCATTTGTAATATTTTCTTTCCTTCTATTGCTGTAATCAACCTACCTAGCATGAAAAAGCTCAGTAAAAAGGAATAACTGAATTGGAGTATTTTAAGTAACTGAAGCAGCAATGACAGAACAAACATACACAGGATTCAGACACCAAAAGGCACCACTTCCTCATGGCACCCAAGTACTGGAAACAGCCTGATGGCCACTAGTTTAAACATGTCACGTGTTGCAAGACAACAGGTAAATACATAGCACCAGTAGCACTAAAATTACAAAGCTACCATATTGTGTGTTTCACTGATGGTGCCAAAACTGAAAGATCTATAGGGACTAGAAAGAAAAAAAAAAAGACACTGATGGAGCTAATTTCTTCACTAGGTCAGCACAGATAGCCAAAGGACATAGAAAATCCGTAAGAAATTTTTTCAATGCAAAGCTACGTCATTTATTTTTGTGCTTTTCATCTTGTTTTCTTTTACCATCCCCAGGAGACATTATTTCCATTGTTTACTACACATTTCAATCTTGTATAAAAGCAATGTTACAATTACATCCCAATTTATTTAAACAAAAATGGATTATGAATCAATAAGATGAACTAGAATCCTAAACAAAATTGTGCTTTCTTATTGTTTAGATCAATTATCCAATCCTAGTCAAAGGTATACCTAACAAGAACTTGCACAGTCATACTTCAGCCTTCTTATAACACACATATATAATGAATTATTTTTACTTCAATGTTATTTACCTCTTGAAATAATGGTTTCTAAGCCAGTCCCATTAATGAAGGCACGCTTGATGGTCTGTGTTTTCACGTCAGTCCAGTATAAACGTTCCTCAACAGCATCAAAATCTATGACCGTCACATCATCAATGTCAGGAACAGTGAAGGCTGTGATGAAGTTGAAGTACGGGTTTTCTATGTCCACCCCTCTTATTTCTGAACGCCGTGCATAAAGAAGAAATTTCTTCCTTTCTGTTAGAAAAAAGGAAAACATCACTCCTCATCCTGTTCACATCCCTAACGGAAGTCACTCTTTCATCTGAGATCACTTTACATCCAAGATTACTTTGTGTGTAAATAAAGCTTATACGAATGATTTAATATTTCCAGAAAATCTGCAGCTCAGTGACAACTGAGAAATAATGTATGTTACAAAGTGTAAAAATCACAAGAAAAATATATTAATTCTGGACACTGGACAAGATGTTACTACACCACTAAGTTGATATGGTCTTGTGCAAGTCTACAGAAAAAAAAATAAATTATTTTTTAAACATTCTACCCCACTTATCCCAATCATAAAAATATTGTTTCATTTGTACATAACAGATATTAACATTTGGTATCTCAGGGAAACAGAGTATCACTGGAACAGGGTGATACATTAAAGGCAAAAGAGAACACTTTTTTTTTTTTTTTATATCAAGAGTGTAAAATATTGGAGTCAATTTCTGTGAACAAAGGTAACTTTTTTCCCCTTGCAATACCCTTGATATGACAAAATATTTTTTGTATTTCCTAAACGCTATTAACCAACACTGAAAAGAGTAATGTAGTACAAGATTTTACAGATAATAGACACGATTATTTGACATTTCAAGGGCTTTTATAGCTTAAAAGTGTTTATTGCAATTTTTTATAAAACTCCCCTGCAAGGCTGCATGTCTAATATTTACTCCTCATTTCATTTTCTTAATCCTTGAAAATGAAACTAAGACAACTTTAGAAGAACAGGTAGAGATTTAAGCTATTAAGTACCTTTTTGTTATTTGGCTTACCTGACTCATCGTTTTCTGATGACACGCTTAGCAGTATAAATCTTTCTGCTTTGCAGAGATAAGTTTGACTAACGTATCATACACATAAGAAACAGAAAAAATAGCCGTGGTAATAAATATCAAAGCTCCATACACTTCATATATTGAAATAAGTTATAAATTCTCAAAAAGTAGATGTCCCTTTAAAAAAAAAATCATTAAAATACCCTGTAGAGATTGGTTTTAAGATTATGTATTTTAATTTGTCCAGTTAAAAATTCTAAAATCAATACAATTGTCAGGCTTTGGGAGGAAAACTTACCATAACATGTTTTCTTGTCTAAAGACAGTTTCATCAGATGCGGACAGGCACAGGCAGCACTTCTGTTGTGATTGATCAGACACATGTGAGAACAGGGACCTCTGCCCTCATTAGCAGCGCATGGATTGGAAGCTAAAAGGGAATAATGAAATACACAATATATAAAAACACCTTCTGGAACGAAGGTTTGTCAAACTAGCATAAGCTACACTGGTGAGAGAGTGGTGAAAATTCTGTTTGAAGACAAACCCGATCTCATTGATTCACTGAGCTTGTACTCTAATAGCATTTTCTCTTATTTGTCTAAATTCTAAAATATTTCTGAATATTTTCTAATATTCAACTCTTGTCTAAGTATTTTTTTTAATTTATTTTTCTAGCACAGCCACAAAATTTATCATTGGAATTTCATGAAGCCACTGGATAAAATTTTCCCAGTGAGATATTAATTTTGCAGTCTATTTATAGCATTTAAATGTATAGTATTGTACACTCCTAACCAGGACACATGGGATAAAAAAAAAAAGTTAATATGATGAGGACACGAACAACAAATTTTGTTTTGTGAAGAGTCAAAGCTTAGGTTATACAATGAATTTGGGCAAATGCAGCGTTCCCTCTCAATTTGATCTACCCACTGCAATATTAGTTGGAAATCTCACATGCAAAGAAAATTTGAAAAAACATACCAAAGTATTTCTACTTTTCTCAAAGAAAAACCTCTCCTAAGCGTAGCTTTTTTCAAGTAGCTTCCTATATTTCACTGCTTGAACAAGATGTGCTAAAATTGCTTTAAAGAGCAGAAAGAAAGCTGACCAAAGAATACTTCTTAGTCTTACAAAACCTAGAAACTGTTCTTATTATCTTCATTCATTATTATACACAGAAAGTAATGTTGATTTTTCCATTTACTAAAAAAAACTTAGAAAATTAGCAGTGCTGAAAAGGGAAGTGGGTATGACTGACTCATAAAGATAAACTTATAATTAACAAAATCCATTAGTTTAGAATATATTCCTCCAACGCTGTACTAGCCTGCAATACCAGTAATTAGATAACTAGAGAAATCTGATGTTTGAATTTCTTCATGAAATAAATTTAGCTCAAACTCAAGCATTAAAATTTGAAGACAAACTCAAGGTTTGCTTCATTGAACCATTTCATTTTCATCAATGCACACTTCCTTAGATTTACCCATCAACTCTTCAATCCTTTAAGCACTTACTTGTCTGACCAGTACTACAGGAATAAAGAAATTTTCAAAATCTTGGATAAACAGGTTAACGGAATTCTATCCACCATCTTCCACCATTCCATCAAAAAAATCACAGGCTTTACAGTTTTCTGTAAGTCATCCCATTTGCCCCTTTCAAACACTGGCAGCACCTGAAGTCACTCAACTCAGCACCCTCCCAGCCTTCACAGTTTCTCCTGCTACTCCAAGGTTTATTAAAAAGAAGCATCCCATATCCTCTCTGTCAGCACTTCTCAACTTCTGACTAAAAACATCAGCTGGGCCAATAAGCTTAAAAATATTTATTCTTGGTTAATGACTTAATATCTTCTTTGTGTGCTAATGGACTCTAAATACCTTACTATCCTCATATGATGAGTATATTTTGTTCTGCCAAAATTACAATAGAGAAATATTTATTTAACAACATCACTTTTCTTCTATCTGTAGTAACAATGTGAAAAAATCTGGGGTGGTGTTTTTATAAGTTCAAAACTTCAGGTGGAAGATGAGAAATGTGAAACTGAGGAAAAGAGACTGAAGTTAAGAAGGTTCTAAGAGCCCTTCAGAATAAGAATGAATTATTAATGGGACTGTTAATTTTAGTAAATTTAAGTCATCTATCTCTATGAACGACACATCAAAAATTAAACATAATTTAGGGTTTTGACAATATTGTGAAGGGGATCATAGTAACACTGTTGCAAGGGATCTCAGGAGATCATCTAGCGATTCAACCTCCTGCATTTTTTGGCATTCTTAACACTGCTGCTGCAAGATTGAAAATTTAGTCATATATTTTGTAAAAAACGCATTTCCTTTAATTTATTTGCCAATACAAAGCAAGAATTTCAGTGGAACCTCAACCTCTTTGTATGTATTCAACTGTCTATGACAAGGATCTACTTAGGGCCCAAGAACTGTAATCCCCATCTTGTCTTTCTGTGCAAGTAGAGCAAAATGTTCTTCTCTACCAAAGTTATTATTTGAGTATGGAATTCAAATAGAAGAACACACAGAAGAAAAAGTAAAAGGCATGCTGGTTAATCATCATGTTAAAGAAAGAGTTAGGGTTAAAGTGTGCTACAAGCTACAACAAAGAGGAGAAAGTACAATTTTTGTACTACCTGTCCACATCACAATTCCCTTCATATATCACGGGACACAAAACTAGTGGAAAAAGAAGTGTTATAAAGCAGACGTATTTGTTTCCACATGCATGCACAACTGGAGGAGTAAACTACCACAATCTAAAAATTACTTATGCCAACATATATATATATATATATATTCCTTTCATATTCCCACCGCTTTCACTGAATAACAGCTAAGTCCATTCTTTAAGTCCTAACAGATAATAATTTTCTTGAAGGCAAAAAGATATGCTACTGCTTTGACTCTCAGAAATGTGGCTCTTATTTCCTTGAGGTAGTTCTAACACTTTCTTCTATTTCTATTGTGAATAACCACATAACCCTTCCTTATTCACCTTCTCCATGCCATTTATGATCTCACAGACTGCCATCGTAGAGAAGCCTGTCTGTAAGCTGTATTTCAAGAAGCATCAGCTTAACTGTCCTCATAGAAAAACCTTTCCCGTACTCTTGATCAGCCTGTCCAGCTTTCTCGGTATCTTTTATATGATCTGTGTACAGAGTATGCAAGATATGGGAGCGATATGGATTTGTACAGCCATCACAGTTCACTATCTGTGGTTCATTATTCCTTTCGTAATAATTTCCACCAATTTATTTTCCTATTTATCATGGCAACCCCCAGAACTGGCATTTTTACCAACTGGCCAGCCTTTTGCATTATTTAATTGATTTCCACTGCTGATTGCTTGTCAATCCACTTCTCTTACGGTAATGCACACAGGTATACACGTCACTGGTTTTCATCATATTTCCTCTTGACTGCTCTCTAAAACAATATTTAAACAGAATGTTTATTTTTCTTGACCAGTAACCCATAAAAAAAACCCCTCAGACATTCTATCACCAGTTGACAAATGAACAGTTACTCTGACACCACCTGAATTTGCATCCACTATGGACCAACTTACCCTCCATATTAAATTCATATTGAACCCTTGGCATCAGATTTTATCTAGGCAAAATTTTAATCTTATACTTTAATGGTGCTCAATGTGATTAAACTCTGCCTACACCTTCAAATACATGCACTACAGTTACATCAAAAAGATACTTGCAAATTGCTGACAATCTATTCTCACTCGTATTTAAAACCAGTTATAGATCCAATCCTCTGCTCACTGTCAATACTTTCTGTAGTATTGCTTTCCATAGGCCAAAGATCCTTCTGCTCTACTCAGTCAAGTTAAAATCTTTCTACTACCTGGTTATATCTGATTTAGCATTAATCTTTGGAATTTGCAAGTTAGGACGGATCAGAGAATGTATTAGTTCTAAAATACATATTTATTGCCCGCATTCACTATTTCTGCTTCAGTTTTTAATCATTCACTTGAAGAATTAGTCAGTATACCACCTAACAAAAATTTACATATTCACCATGAAGCAAAATAAACAAGAATATTATTAACTTGAAGTTAGCACAATTCTTCATGATACTCTATTGTACACAGTATGAGAGATTTATGGTAATTCTGAAGCTGTTGTTAATGAACCTCTGTCTCCCCCTGCCAAGTGTACAGTTTGAGACCCACAGAAAAATGCAATTAATTATATAAGTCCAAAACTAAGGATGGGCTACCTCGAACACCTGACCTTAAAAAGTATGCTGACAAACTAGGGAGACAAACACAGATGTAAAAGAATTAGAAATGTTGTGATGCTACTGTATTGCCACACTGGAAGGCCAAAGGCAATAGTACTTTGAAGAGCAGGTGCTATGCTTTACAGAAAACTTTCAAAAAATCAGAAATTTACTGTTAAAGTAAGTAACAAAAAAGCAGTGACAAAGGACAAAATTAAATCCAAGTGTGAAAAGCTGCACAAGAGTTACATGACAAAGTGACTGAGAAATAAAAAATCTGATAAAATTCAATACGTGTATAGTAACATACAAGGAAAAAAAAACAATCTCAAGTTACGTTCACAAGGATGAGCACTGAAATAGCATCCACACCTCCAGGATCCTTTTCTGAAGCAACAGATAATATTTATACTTATGAAATGGCTGTCCAACACCCCTCTCATTACAAGAGCCAAGACATGCTGAACAGAATTATCAAGTATTAGGGTCAAAACAAGCAAGACAAGGCCCTCTCTCACACAGTGCATAGTTATGCACAAGAGCCATCGGCCGAAAAAATTGCAGACATCAAGAGTTTGTGCAAGTTCAAAAGTCAACTAGTAAACTTCATGCAAGAAGAATCAGTCAAAGGCTCTAAAGCCTTTGAAGCACAAAGATATCATTTTAGGTTCAACAGTCACTGAATTACAGGTTACTGGAAGCTGACAGGCTGTACTGGAGGAGCTCGGTTGTTATCTCCCCTCAGGTCCACTCTTTCCTGTAGGCACTGATCAGCCATTGTCAAAACCAGGATGCTGAGTTAAGACAAATCTAGAAAAGACTGCTTTTATAATTCGCAAAATAAAAATGGAACTTTCACCAGGCACAAAGGAATTCAATTTAAAGTTCAGAAAGATTGTATATATTTTGCATGATTTATAATACATATACCAATCTTGCTGCTGGTTTTGCAGTCAAAAGAATGTACAGAAGAAGGTTGTGATAAAATCTCAAACTAATAATTTTTTTAAAATCCTCCCAAAATAAAATAGTCAAAACTTTCCTCATATACATCTTAAGCTACATTTCTCTAAAAAGTTTTTTATTTTAAGCAGCTGGAAATCCAGGCCTCAACAGAATACTGTAACAAAACAGTGCTATGAAGTTAAATGTTTTTCATGTTTTAATTACAAAAGAGCCCAGTGGTACCAATATACTTTATATTCAGCAGTTACTATACTGCTTGTCCTGATTTTTAGTCTATAAAAATTCAATCTGCAAAAAGAAAAATAATGCCATGACCATCGTTTGTTTTGTTTTGTTTTTTTTTATTCAAAGTAGTACCCTTGAGAAATGCAGAAAACTGGGGAATGTGTGAGGAATTCACAGCTTTTCTAACTGTTTTCAAGCTGTGATTCTTCCAATGCCTTATATTTACTCCTCTCATCACTATTCTCAGTTGTACACCTCATGGTACCACTTCTTGTGCCTAAAATAGAAGACCTTGTTCTTTGCAGCAAGTGGATTTTTAAAACATAATGGTAGTTGAGAAAATATTCTTCCTAGAAAACCTGTGTTTGCTATGTTAATAGCACTCCTGACACACAGCTTGGATTCTGTGAAGAGAAGTAGGTCTCAAACTCATATTCCTGAGATGTGACATTCTTCTGCTTTAGATCATGATGTCTTCCCCAGTACCCTGTGATTTACTGACAGATGAACCCCTCATCCATATAAATATCTCAGTGTAACTTCACTACCGTAAATTAGCATCTGTCCTAGATTAACTAAAATAACGTTGCTTCAGGCTACAGGAATTTATTTAGCTCTGCTCTACTTTATTTCAACCAAAATAAGTTGCATGAAATATTTTAAAAGCTAATAGCTTTTCACCTACATACGTGACTCACATCTATACGTGCATAGCTGAGACTACAAAGTGTTTGTCCTTCAGAGCTATATACTGACATTTTGCAATGTATATCTACTGTTAATTTTATTTTGAGATTCTAAACTCAAATTCAAAAGAAAAAATTAAGAAGTAATCACATAGTATCACCATTTTGCTCTAGCTCCAATAAAGCAAGGCACTGGAGATTTGTAGAAAAACAAAAGTTGCTTCCATTGAAAGAGAGTAATTTAGAGCAAACCCAGAAGATCAATCATAAACTGGAATGTGGTGTTTTTTACATCATAAAATAAAAGCTGCAATAACACAACTTGATATCTGAAATTCTTGATTCTGGCAAATAACTGCTGAAAATTCTTCTACAGCTTATGCCTTGCCTTGAGGTATCAGTGACTATGGAATACTGACTGGTATCTCCCCAGGCTATAGCTTCGCTCTAAAGATGTTGTCTGGCTCCAGTACAAACAGAAAATAGTTGGTTTTTTCTGATAGCAAGAAATGGCTAATGGGAACTCTACTGCTACTGTGAAAACACCAAATACAGAACACGGATCCTCAAATTCCTAATTTCAGGAAGTAATGATTAATTATAAAATTGCAAACTGCATTACATTAAAAGGGGTGTGCAGAGATGCATATTTACTCCACCCATAAATTAAGATCCTGGGCATACAGACTCTTTTTTTGCAGAAGTCAAAGAGCTTTGTTAGAACAGTACCCTGGCCAAAAACAGGAGGCAGTAAAACCATTACAGAAGAATAGTCACTAGGGTAAACTTAAACATATGTATAACCAATAAAAGGGTAACTCACGTCATTCATTAATCATAACTTGTTCAGTTCTGGATTAAATGCTTTGCTGTTTACAAATAACCCATGAGTTATTGATATAAAAATATTAAAGAGCCTTCAGAGACTTCCCTCCAATGGCAGCTACACATATATAGGAAAGCTATGTTGAAGAGCTCAACTATCTTGAGAAAACTGAGAAAACTGGCATTTCAGCTGTGGTAGAGAGTTTCTGAGCTCTGTTCTCTTTTTCGACCAAAGGTCTAATGTATCACTTTCTTAGAATGGGTTTTGATATTATCAGCAATATCATAATAATGTCTTCCTGTCCTATATTTGGCTTTGGAACTTTAAATTTATTTTAAACATCAATGTAGCTATAGTCGTAGCGAAAAAGTCACTTTATTTAGTTCTTCATTTTACGTGAGGATGCACTGAGAGAACTGATCTCCAAGTATCATTCCAACAGAACAACTGAAGAAGTTTAATCAGGATCATATTCTTCTGCTCAGCATCCTATCATATCCTTTCATTGCTACTTCAGCTAACCACTTCATCCACTTCATATTATTTCATATTGAATTAAGTCAAGCACCTGATGATCAGAGGGATGGAGCACTTCTCCTATGAAGACAGACTGAGAGAGCTGGGGTTGTTCAGCCTGGAGAAGAGAAGGCTCCGGG
Organism: Numenius arquata; assembly: GCF_964106895.1. Taxonomy (NCBI): domain Eukaryota; kingdom Metazoa; phylum Chordata; class Aves; order Charadriiformes; family Scolopacidae; genus Numenius; species Numenius arquata. The sequence goes on along the minus strand of NC_133578.1, from coordinate 6,109,837 downwards.
GAGACCTTATAACAGCCTATCAATACCTGAAGGGAGCCTACAGAAGAGCTGAAGAGGGACTCTTTGTCAGGAAGAGTGGTGACAGGACAAGGGGCAATGGTTTTAAATTGGAAGAGAAGCGATTTAGATTAGATATAAGGAAGAAATTCTTTACAGTGAGGGTGGTGAGGCACTGGAACAGGTTGCCCAGGGAAGTTGTGGATGCCCCATCCCTGGAAGTGTTCAAGGCCAGGCTGGATGGGGCTTTGAGCAACCTGCTCTAGTGAGAGGTGTCCCTGCCCATGGCAGGGGGGCTGGAACTAGATGATCTTTAAGGTCCTTTCCAACTCTAGCCATTCTATGATTCTATGATTCTATGATTCAGAATTCCAGAGACTTCTGGTAAATGACTATGTAACAACAATTTCCAACTATTTCCATTCACATTTATGACTCCCAAGTCAGGGATACAGGGCTTAACATTTCAAAAGTCAGAGAAGGAAGGACTATAAAGCCCAATTAAAATCCTCTTTTTTATGATGGCAGAAGCGGAGATAACTGTTAGGAAGAAGAAGAATATTGCCAGTTGTCAGCACTGTACTATTCATCTTGGATTCACCTATCCTCAACTGGACAGCAGTTGGGGAAAAATGAAGTACGAGGGAAGGCAGGAAGATATATTTGGACCAGTAGCAGATAGTGCTACCAACAGGTAGGTATGAAGATGAAATCCCAGCAAAATAAGACAAGTCCCTATACAATTTGAATTTAATTATTGCTGATGTTATTAGCAACACGCTTCCTTACAATCTATATATTGCCATAACTGAAGCCAGAAAATTTAGAGTAGAAAATAATTTTACACCAGTGAAATAAAATATCTGTATTTATAATCCTCATAATCCTCAAAGTAGTAATAAATACAGTTAGACTCTAGAAAATTACTAGTTGTGCAACTAATGGGCTACTCTGTGATTACTTTCTTGGTCGTCATGAAACTTCACACCTAGGACTACTGAAGACAATATATCAAATTTCTTGACTAAATATTTATCATATGGATGAGAGATTCACTATTCAGTTATAAAATCATTGGAAGGGTCAGCTGAAATTATAGGAAAATCATTAGTCTTTTTACCTGTGTGACAGACATGGTAAATCCATCTCAAGGAGCTAAATTTTAACAGATTTTCAAGATTAATACAGCTTTATCTTTAGTTATTGCAGCTGAAGATTACTAAATACACAACTACTGTTGTGACTATCTAGCTAATAGCAAAGCCTATGCACTTACCATAATTGTACAGCACTGCTCTGCTATAAATAGATGTTATACTACAAAAGCTAGTATAAAATTGAAATGGAAATATGCAGACATGAAGAGGTAACCTTTATACAGATGAAAACGGGAAGTAAAATGGGAAGCTATACAAAATAATGTATCGAGAAATAATTGAAGAATTTCCTATGATTTAATTAATGCATATACTGTGTACTTCCTTTCGATTTTGATTGTTATTGACACCAAAACTAAGTTTTGGTACTTCTTGAAGTTTTAAACTCCAAACGCATATCTCCAGGAGGCTGAGTTCATTCTCCTGTGAAAGACATACTGTAATTTGAAACTGAAAACTGTAAACGTTATTTTAAGATAAAAGCTGTTGAATGAATAGGATACACTTTGGAAAAGCGTCAGTTTACAAACAACACCCAGTTGGGGCTATTTACTCTGCAGTCCTAAGAGTGAACAAGAAGACTAAGAAGTAAATAGAGACGGAGAAGTCAAGGAGGACCATGAAGATGCTCAGAGGGCTGGAGCCCCTCTGCTGTGAGGACAGGCTGAGAGAGTTGGGGTTGTTCAGCCTGGAGAAGAGAAGGCTCCAGGGGGACCTTAGAACCCCTTCCAGTACCTAAAGGGGGCCTACATGAGAGATGGCAAGGGATTTGATCAGGGAGTGGAGTGATAGTACGAGGGGTTATGGCTTTAAACTGAAAGAGGGGAGATTTAGATGAGATCTCAGGAATAAATTCTTTGCTGTGAGGGTGGTGAGACACTGGAACAGGTTGCCCAGGGAAGTTGTGGATGCCCCATCCCTGAAGGTGTTCAAGACCAGGTTGGACGGGGCTTTGAGCAACATGGTCTAGTGGGAGGTGTCCCTGGCTAGGGCAGGCAGGTTGTAACTATTGAAGGTCTTTAAGTTCTCTCTTCCAACACAAACCATTCTATGATTCAATGTGAAAGAGTAAATTAAGGCAAATTATAGCACAAAGTGTATATTTACACCTAAGAATTGTATACACAGTTTATTTCACAGATAAATTCATCTTCCTCCGAAGAGAACCAAGACAGCTAACACTGTTATATGTTTACTTTTGTCAGACTAGTTACTTCAGTTAAAAAAAACCCAAAACATTAAGTTGGAAGCCTTTTAAATAAATGTGGTCCAGTACTATATCTGTAACAGATCAAGAACAAGAGACCGAACGGGCAATATTCACAGACACTGATTCCAGGAAGCTTCTGTTTTGAATAAAAATCCTGTTACCACCCAAGGAACACTAGTGCTGAATACGACATTTAGATCAGAATTGTCAGTTCAAGGCAAATTCACATACAGATATTTGTACGTAAAAAGAATACTTTTTTTTTTCCCTTTGGAGGAATAATAATTAATTATTCTATAAATGGTCACCTTGTGGTTGACGACTTGGATGATATATCTGAAGATCAAAAGGCTGAGCACTTGTTTTTTGTATTACACTGACATTTTGGCCGGTCCATTTATTGGCTTTTGCAAGCGTGTTGGTCCGCCAATCTGTCCAATACACTTCACTCCCATACAAAGAAACAGCAAAAGGGTGAGAGAGATATTCGTGACCCCGTATAATCTCTATCATGTTGGTTCCATCGTATAATGCAGAATATATGGCATCCGACCTGCAAGATAACCCCAAATTTAACATTAAATAAAAGTAAAATTAAAATCACACAAACATCATGACATTGATGCAAAACGTATAAAAATGTTACTCTTACATACTGGTAAGATCCAAGAATGTTTAGAGCGCAGTCATTAACTTCAAAGATGATTTAGTTCACGTTATTAATTCAACTAGGGATACAAAATACTGGTTTTGTTCTTTACTTTTTTTAAGTTCAAATTTACCTCCATGCTGTGAAAATACAGCATGAAAATTAGTTTCCATTTCAGATGAACTTATGGAAAAAAATAATGAAATAGCTTGGGTCTTCTATGTGTAAGTGTCAGGGAGGACAAATGGGCGACTGCTCTCTAGGGCACAGGGAGCCAGAAGCCATGGATGATACCACAGCTGGTAGGGCAGAAGCTTCACTGTCCAGGCCCACATCCCACTGCCCCCAAGCAAGGCCAGCAGCACAGGCCCCAGGGTTGGCAGCCAGGTTCAACCAAGAGCCCTAATCACCAGAAAAGTTGTAGTGATGAGATGGGGTCAGGCCAGGAAGCCACCCTGTGGGTTGCAGTCTGGACCAACAGGGCCCTTTTGCCCAGCAGTGCTGTAGCTGGGCTGGAGACTGGCACTCCACTGGTGTCAGGCAGGCAGGGACTGAGCTCCAGGGCTGAGCTGAAACGGGCTGCTGGGCCCATGGGCAGGGTGTGTGAAGGGAGGTTCCTGAGAAACCTGGTCAGGGCCATTACAGTCCGCTGGTACACAACATGAAGAAATTATATACAATAGTAGTGGAATTAAAGAGATGTACATACCGTACATTTGCACACAAGACTCCTTACGTATGTGATGTACATAACTACATTCCTCTTACAATGTGGTTCACATTTCTGTATGTAAGAATAAGGATTTATAAACAGATAAGAAGAATATTGTTATCACTTTACCTGGCATCTGTCCATACTATTCTTTTTTCAAAGTGATCTACAGTAAGGCCATTAGGCCACGCTCCAGTATCCATGTCTTTGTATATGATCTTTCTTTCTGCTCCACTCATGGAAGCGGATTCGATGCGAGGAAAATTTGCATCCCAGTCCGTCCAAAACAGAATTCTGGTAAGAGGAAAGGGAAAACAAAAGAGATATAAGAAAGTATTAAAGTACACAGAATAATTGCAAATGGTTCAATAAGACATAGTCGGCAAAAAACATCAAACCTTCACATGTTTTAAATGAAAGGAACAAACAGATGAATTTGGTCAAGAATATAAATTCCTTGAGGTAATAGGGTAACATAGAGGTAATATTTCATTATTAGTGTTAGAGCAATCACGAAACTCAAGAAGTTTTTTAACAACTAGAAATTTAATAGCACTCCCTTTTTCATGTTCGTTAATACAAGTAACATGCTTGTCTTGTCTTCCTTATATAATTAGCAGCCCAGCTCATTACAAAAAATTATAATGAGAGCCTTTAAAGCAATCCACAGATCAGGAGGACTGGGAGAGGAGAAACGGGAAGAAAGGCGATTTGAGGTAGCAGGGACTAAGGAACACGGTAAACTAGAGATTTCCTTTTAATATTAAGAGTGTTCCAATGAAGACCGCTACATTCTGGTATTTCACTAATGAATTTTATACAGATTAGTCTTTCTAAGAAAACTGAAAGGCTGTTTTGTATGGTAGGCTCTCTCAGTTATGTACTATCTCCGATCTGTTTTCCAATAAGGAGAGTTTTCACCTATACAACCAAAGAAGTTTCCTGTTAAGTAACAGAAGCGGTGTCACCAAGAGGCTAAAATACTCTGTTCTTAGCTTGTTTTCAACAAGAGGGTTTTTTTTATTATTATTTTTTAAAGGAAAAGAATACTTTTGACATGAAAACTTTTAATTAGTTGTAAAGAGCTAATTGCAGAGAGTCAGACTGTAATGAAACTTTTGGTAAGTAACATCAGACAGCTTCAGTCCTGAACGTAGACATTCTGTACATCTAATGAGGCTTCTCCGTGTAGTATCTGGGAAAAAAAGACTAGAAGATACATTTAAATAATAAGGGATAAGGGTATAAAAAGGCCTATCTTCATACTGAATTCCATTTCTCTCTCCCTGGATGAAGGTCTCTGCTCCATGTGTGCTGTGTGTACAGACAGCTGTGGCCAGTGGCTGGAGCCAGATAACAAGTCCCAGGGCCCATACCTCCGGGGTGGCAGCCACTGGAGCGAGTGAGGGTGTTCATGTCAGCGTGAGATCACCGGCAAAGGCAAAGCCAGACTAACTGCTGGGGGGGTTAAGCAGCTTGGCATCCAGATGTACATGTGTGTCTCCGGGAGCAAGGCACCTTGGGGAGTTGGCTTCTAGAAGGATCAGGGGGCTTCAGGCCAACTGGCAGAAAGACCATGAGGTCTGGGACCTGGCTGAGAGACATTTACACGTGTGTGTAAGCATGGCAGCTAGGACAGGGAGGATCCAGAGCCAGCTGCTGGGTAGGACTGGGTGCCTACACCCAGCTACGGCAGTGTGCATGGTGGGATCCTCACCAGCAGCTGGCCTGGGGCTGCAGCCTGGGGGGCTCATACATCCTGGAGCCAGCAGTCGGGCAGCCCAGCGATCCCAGGGCCAGCCACTGGGTAAGTTGGGTGTCAAAATCCAGCTACTGGAGGAATCCACATTATATACATAAATATTTCCCAGTAAAAGACCTTTATCCTTAACAGCCAGAGAGGTTAACAGGATAAGACCATTGGTGCTGTTTGTTTGTGTTGATGCTGAGAGTTTCTGCCCGTGCAGGCCTTTATGACCAGTCGTGTATATGTACATATGTTTATGCAAGTTGTAACATGCATCTGTGTGCGTGCAGACTGGGAATACAGCCTCACTGCAGGTTGGAATCACGGGCATGGAGCTATGGCAGCCTCACCATCTACTTTGAATCATCAGTGTTTGTTTATTCATATTTATTTGTGAAAAGACGGAAGAGCTGTTCCCATCTGTGTTCAAAGATTTTACTCTTTCCTCACTTCTAACAAAACGTAGCACACAATTGCTTCCAGCTTTTCAAAAAGCAGATTAAGCCTTCAGTTTCAGGAAGAGTGGCGATCTGATTATTTTTCTTTCCCCTCCCAACCATTTAATTTGAAGAGTTTATCTGCCAATTCTTCTGCCAACAGGACGCCTCTTTTTAAAGATCTCTATAGATAAGTGATGCACTCTGTAAATAAGCTTTCTAGCACCTGAATTGGGAGGGCAGGGTCCTTACTCATTAGAATCATAGAATCATCCAGGTTGGAAGAGACCCTTGGGATCGAGTCCAACCACCTACCCTACTCTACAAAGTTCTCCCCTACACCATATCCCCCAACACCACATCTAAACGTCTCTTAAACACATCCAGGGATGGTGACTCAACCACCTCCCTGGGCAGCCTATTCCAATGCCCGACCACTCTTTCTGTGAAAAATTCTTTCCTAATGTTCAGTCTAAACCTACCCTGCTGGAGCTTGAAGCCATTCCCTCTCGTATGTCATTAATTACCTGTGAGAAGAGACCAGCACCAACCTCTCTACAGTGTCCTTTCAAGCAGTTGTAGAGAGTGATGAGGTCTCCCCTCAGCCTCCTCTTCCTCATACTAAACAGTCCCAGCTCCTTCAACCGCTCTTCATATGATTTGTTTTCCAGGCCCTTCACCAGCTTCGTTGCCCTCCTCTGCACCCGCTCCAGCACCTCCATATCTCTCTTGGATTGAGGTGCCCAAAACTGGACACAATACTCGAGGTGTGGCCTCACCAGTGCTGAGTACAGGGGCACAATCACCTCCCTACTTGTGCTGGTCACGCTGTTTCTAATACAAGCCAGGATGCCGTTGGCTTTCTTGGCCACCTGGGCACACTGCCGGCTCATATTCAGCCGCTTGTCAATTAGAACCCCCAGGTCTCTTTCTTCCAGGCAGCTTTCCAGCCACACTTCCCCAAGCCTGTAGCAATGCACGGGGTTGTTGTGGCCCAAATGCATGCATTAAAGCATGTACTTCCTAATTCAGAATTTTAGGTCCCAGAGGGACCTCAGTTCTCAGAATCTGGGACCTTTACCCGCTTTTATTTTTATGTCCACAGCAGTGTTTCTGAAATAAGTATTCAGTGAAGACACATGTTAGACCATAGCAGGTTCTTAAAGAAAATTAAATTTGCTGATTATGCAAACTCATTGTAATGTATACTATTTTTTGGAGACATTTAATTTGTTGTTTTGTTGCAGTTTTTTATTCCCTGAAACAATAATAATTATGAGAAGAGGATGTAGCTATTGACCATTATGTTGTGGTCACTCTAAAAGGATCTGGCTACACACAATATTGGGTAATGAGGTTTCTGTAATGAGTTTGCCATTTCATGTAGCTTCAAAACACTGCTCTAACTCCAAGAATCATAATTTTTATATTTTGATACAGAATCAGAACCTACACTTAGCTCTACAGGGAGTTAAGGGTTCCATGATGTTTTTCTTCCTCTTCCACTACTTAAGTCTATTGAGATAAATTTTACTATAAAATGGCATGTATGGGTCTTTTGCTCTGCCAAAAAAATGAGAGGCTAATTTTTAAAGGAAGCAAAAATTTCCTAAGCAAAGTTTTAAAAATTATACTTTATGGGAAAACAGTTTTTATTGTGTTAGCATATTGCCAAAATCAGGCAGTATTTTAATTTAAGCATACTTTTTAAAAAAAAAAAGTTAAAATCAAATTAGGAGCTATAACTTACAGCAAGAAAGGAAACAAAATAATCTCACGCTTAAATGTGTACCTTTAAAACACTTTGCAACACAAAAAAGTAATATTTTTCTAATTACCCATATCTGGGATCCAATGCAATAGCCCTCGGATGTTCCATAGCTCCTGCTATTAACGTTGTTCTCAAAGTGCCATCTAGTTTTGCTACTTCAATTTGGTCCAAATTGCTGTCTATCCAGTATATGTTTCCTGCAATCCAATCTACAGTAAGGCCTTCAGGTGTGGCCAGGCCATGTTGTACTACAACCTCAATGGCACTAACACCTTTAAAAAAAAAAGAAAGGGAGTGGGGAGAGAGAGAGAGAGAGTATTAAAGAACTAATAGAGTCTGATACTGTGAACATGGACATACAAGTCTATCATATATTCTTGGAGTGAATTCTTGATTAATCTGATGGATGACAATACTTTGTTCCACATGACGTTTTTTCTTTACAAATGCAACAGACTGCTGTAAGTAAGTACACTTTTGGCAATATACAAATAAAATTCATTCGACAGCAATAGAAATTTTTATTTCTTTGATGCTTTAGTAAGGAAAGCTCTGAAACTTTCAATAAAGGTCAAGGATCACATACGGTGTAAGACAGGAGATGTGCATGTGCCCTATTACCAGGGACCCCTTTTGCAGAAGCGGTGAAGGATGTGCTCATGCTTCACCTCCCAGGGACTAGACGTACTAGACAAAACTCATGCAGCTCTAGTTCAGTTCTTTCTCAATCAGAAAAAGAGAAAACTGAAAGATCGCGACGAAGACAGAAATGGCAGGGAGAACCCTGTTTGGGCTACACATTCTTAAAAGCTCTACAATAAATCGCCTTACTTTGTTCCTTCGCATTCACATGCGCAATTCATACTGTCAGTTTAAAAACAGCTGTTCCCTCCAGACCATCTGGAGGATCTCAAAATTTTTCACACAAAGGGCAACTTCAGAAGCATTGTGTTAGCCCTCAGGACTTCCAGGAAGGCACAGTATTTTTTGCATTTGCAAGTTAGTTCTTGACAGCTGCAAGACCGAGGGAGCAAGTTATTATTGTTTTTTTTAATCCAACACAGAAGTCAATTGGGTTCTGTGTGTTTATAATACAGCACAACAACAACAGGCTACCTTACTGGTTTCATACAAACATCACAATCATTAATGAAAAGTAGCAAGACTTTGGCTGTCTTTACATACTTAGCAGCGTAGGATATTTCTTTCCTGGTCTGGATCTGTGGATATAAAAATATCCACAAATACCATCTACTAAGGAGAAGAAAAAACCCCAGAAAACAAAAAAACCACGTCGGAGGACATACGACATGCATATATGAACTTTTACAACAGCAAGTTAAACACGGTTATGCCTGTTAGCTCATGCAGGAATGAAAGCATCTGAATATACACTTCAGCAAAGAACGTTTTATAGAAACACTTTCATATATATTATGAGATTATATTGAGTTATAGCTCACATCAGGGCAAAGAACAAGTCTTTCTGAATGCTATAGAGTTTTGAAACAAAATCTTTCACCTAGTGAGAGCAGATAATTTATCAGACATCTTATAAATTCTTATACTTTTTTAATAAGGTGAAGGTAAATTACAAGAAATGAAAACAGTCAATACTGCACTCATTGGACCAGGAAGAAATATCAGCCCTTTTCATTCACTATTTTCTTCCCCCTATAGACTGTTGCAAAAGGAAACTTTTATGGCAAAAGGTCTACATGAAGCACAACCTAGACATAGACATTTTTAAAGGCAGAATGCCATCATAAATTCCATTTCTGTGAATGGCAGCTCAGGTACAACACCCTGTAATGGCAGTTGTTCTTACTGTTAAGAAATTAGAAGTTAAATTCATACCTCCAGTGTCAGAGAGTTTCCCTCTGTAAATTTTGTCCTCTACCACATCAGTCCAGTACAGTAAACTCTGACTGAAATGAAAATCAAGTGCTATTGTATTCCTTAAACCAGGAACTAAGAGGCTGTAGTCACGTTTGTGAAGGTCAATTTTTCTGATCTCATGTCGAATAGAAAAAATTATGAAAGCCTCAAATGGATCTGGAAACAGAAGATTATACATTTCAAAAGAATAGTAAATAAGATATTGTTACATATTGATATAAATGACAAGTGGAATAAGAACAACAGAATACTTTATCAGGAGAAACAGATGATTAAAACAACTCATCTTCTGATAAGGAGTCTTTCAGATACATTCTTAGTCCCACAGACTTTTCACTTCTCCCTTCTAGCATTATCTTTGATCGCAACTAGAGATATTAAACATTAAATTCTGGAATATCAAACTCAACTACTGAACTGTGTTTTGTAGCTCTACCCCATGGAGTCCATAATTAGAGCTTTAAAAAGTCATGTTATCAAAATCAGAATCTGTTTTCTCAAAAGTTTCAGAAAAAAATTAATCAAATTATACATTGTTTCAAATGCCAGTTAGTTGAAACAATTTACTAAAAAAATATATATATACACAAAAGGTACATTATATATATTATATAAATATAATGTAGTTTGTGTTTTCAATTAAATTGCTTTAAAAAAAACCCTGACCTTAAACAACCAAGCAAGGAAATGAACACTTTATATGCTTATTGATACAACCCATCACAACTACCACTAAAATTCTCTTTCCTTTGCTATTCAATTAATGCTAGATCATTTGTGCCTGTGAGCTCATACCAAATTATATATAAATATCTGTAAATACTCTCTGAATAGGTCAACCATCCTATATAATTGATTTTTTTATTATCATTCTTACATATTTTAGATTACGAAAAGTTTTACAAACAAGTAGCTGTGTTAACAAAGACAAAATAAAGCTGTTAAGACAAAAACTGGATTCTATAAACCGTTGAATCAACTTGGTATATCCACTTTAATAAAGAGAGTTTTTCACATTAATCCATCTCCCCTCTCCCCCCAGTTCCTTTTCCTAGAGTGAAACACAAATTATATTGGGGTTTTGTTTTCTATACAATTAAACCTCCATTTTATATAAAGAGAGATTATCAGCAGTTTGTAGCAATAGGCAATATTGCATTGTTCTTCTAAAATATTCAAAGAAAATGTCACACAATTTATCACCAAATAGAAAGATACTTATAGACCTCTTTTTGAAAAGTTTAATTTCACATTCTTCTGCTGATAACCATTGCACATTCAGATTAAATTATCTATGATGATTTATGTTAATCAGGTACCTCAGCAGAGCTATGTTTCTGCTCTTGAGGTACTTGTTCATAATCTTTGCTTGGACTTTCCAAATGATTCTCCAATTTGTTAAAGCAATGAATAACTTTCTGCAAAGCCAATTTTTCAAAGCTCTGCAGTAGTTAAATAATTTAATGAAGAACAGGATCACTGACATTAGTAGCTATTTCACAAGTACCAATTATCTGAACCTGAGAAACACTTTAATGGCACTTCCCAATTTCTGATGAATTTGCAGCTATTGTGCAGGAGACCCCAGACTACTGACATACTGTTTTTTAGGTAATGCCAGTGCATCAGAACATACTTGATGGACATAACCAGTAGCTTCTTTTGTGTGTCTCAGTGATTAGCACCACAGTGGAAAACCAAAACTTAATAAATCTGTGCTACATTGGAAGGGATTTTTTCATTCAAAGTAGAGGAAGTCTAGCTTAAGCTACATAACTTACAACGCAAATTATCAAGTACACTGATGAAAAGGACTAGAGTCCAATGGGATCTTGACAAATTTAAGGTATAATACTTATGAAATGCAAATTAACAATAAGAAACAGATAAGAAAATGTGTGTAGGCAAAGTAATACCATTTCCTTTATTTGGACATTTTAGATTAAATGAGCAAGTTATATGCTGCTTAGGTTTTTTTCCCCCCTCTTTCTCACCCTTCCTATAACAATGCAAAGGTGTAAATTCGGATCCTTGGTTACTGTGGCTGATACACAGTCAAGTCACAGATGTGATACTACATAAAACAAAACAATGATTGATAATGCGACAAACAAGACAATGCATTGCAGTGCAAAATTTCTCTGGAAAGAATTCAGAAAGCAGAAAGCAAGCAGTTTTACACAGGTTCCTCTATGATAAGGCTATTTAAATATAGCCAAACGGATAGCAGTAATTATTGCCTGGCTGCTGAGTTGTGAGCCAGCATCCAGCCACCACTCTGCTTTACCTAAGCAATCGATCACCGTAGCCCGGGTGACTGCAGTCTAGAATTGTATTATTGTATGTGTATTAAGGACCACGTTTCAAGGATAATAAGCTGCATAAAATTGAGTATACAACTGACGGGATACCAGATCTGTCGAAAAGAACCTAGAAAATTAGATCATGGCACTGTAAATAAGGTCAACTCAAGGTTTGCACTTGAAATAAATATGACATAACCCTTTCACTCCCTCCCCCTAAGCTCTGGTGAAGGCAGTCTACAATACTGTACCCTGCTCTGAGCACAGGATGCAAACCGACTACAGGAATGCAAAAAGAAATCAGCAAGAGTTGTAAGAGATCTAGAAAGTATGGCCTGCAAGGAAAGAATGAACAAACTGGAATTGCTCAGTTTAAAAAACAACAGGATAAGATGATGAGTGGAAGCACATGAAATTCTCCAAAGACATAAAAGGCTGATGAGTTGAAAATGGGAAAACCCTGGTTTTGTATATAAATAACAAGTAGGCCAAGGATTACAGGCTTAAACTGGAGCAGGAAGAAGCAGAAAGACTAGAAAAAAAATGTTTTAGGAAAATGAGGCACTAAAACACCTCACCCCTGCAAAACTTCATCACTGAAGGTGTCTTGAAGGTCTTTGGAGTCAGATAAACAACAGCAGTATTAGATAGCTTTTGATCTTCCTTCTAACCTTATCATTCAATGACTGTATAAAATGAGCTATATTATAGTGAATTAGAATTTTCAGACTGAACTGAATCGATTTTATTTAGGGTTATGCTTCCATCACCCTATAAAACAACAAAAAAATGATGTTATTTTCCCACTTGATTCCTCTTCTGGAAATTGAGTGCAAATAGTTTTTATTTTACCAATTGATTATTTTCATAAAATCTCACCTTAACTCGGTTCAATGTAATGGTTATTGATTCCATTCTTTAAAACTTTTTTAAAAGAAAAGTAATGGTTAAGAATTTATTAGAGAAAAATCATACATTTCTGTACCTTCTGATTTCATGACTGCACCAAGCTTTTTTGCTATACAGGTAGAGGTATAAAGTGTATGACACAAACATAAAGCATGAACCGCTTTAACAGTTTTAAGAAAAAATTCTGATAGAATTTTAAATTAGAACCACAGGAAAAGGTGAAGCATTATTTTTTCTATACAGTCTTCTTGAGCGTGTTGTTTAGGCAGTTTTTTTTCTCTCAGGAAAAATGCTAACGGAAGCTTCCTGTAACAACAGTAACACAGCAAGCAACCTACACTCGGCTTTTATGAAATTTACCTCAAAGGAAAATGATAATTTTATAAGGAGTCTTGAAAAAAAAAAATCATGAAAAGTTTGACATTGCTTAGAGAGGATTGGACCACCCCAAACCCAAGTTAGTATTGAAAGTTATCTGGAAATTATATAAAATTGAATTTAAACCCAGCTAAAACAGATCAAACATATAAACACACCATCTTCTTTTCCAAATATATGTATCTAGTCATATGACAGAGTTCCCACAGCTTAGAAAACATTGACAGTCATTGTTAACTAAATCTATACTAAGCTAAGTGTTTCTGAGTTCATCTAACTTTTACTAAATTCCGAAAGGCTGAACATAAATGTGAAATTTAAATACATTTCAATAACATATTTTTTTCCTGTATGCTTATTATAATTTAAAAGAGTTCAAGTGCAATATATCAGCACAACTTAGTTTGAACTGTGTTCCAAGAGAAACTAAGAAGAAGAGTATGAAAATATGTAATTTATATTGACTTTCTATCTGAATAAGGGAGCTCTGTAGTATACTTTTAGTTCAATCAATATGAATTTAAATGTGAATGAAACACTTTGTCTTTGGGAAGTCAGTAATGTAACGGTACATATGCCAGAACAGCAATAGGCAAACGATGAAAACAAGAGAGATATGGAAAGCAAAGAAACTCTGAAGGAGAAAAACACTACAATTAAAACCCTCAAGAAATGAAGGAAACATAAGCAGAAATAAGGGAAAACATGCAACACCAAGAAAAAGACACTGAAAGAAACATTGAAAGAGAAACTATAAAGAATTGCTCAATTCAAGCAATTTATTTCTATATACTTCTTATTCCATAACTTATTATATTTCTCATTAGATTCCTCTGACAAACACATTATTTGATTCTGATATGCCATCCAAAATAAAAACAAAAATCACATACATTACTGCATCTTCAGTATTCATATTCCCATTACATTTCTGATGGACACTCAAGTAAATGTTTTTAGAATATTTTGAAAAAGTGCTGCATACTAATTTTACCGGGTATTTCTGTGTGCTACTGAAATGTTTAACCGATACAGGAAAATGCTATTTTAGATAGCAAAAAAATCTATGGAAGGGCAAGGTAATCATTTTCCTCTAATTTTTTTCCCCTAGAAAAATGATTATTAGTTACTGCTCTAATATAATACACATCTACTCCAGGTTCAAGGCATTTTAAATCACTATGGCTCTTCTAAGAATTACTTAATAGCAACTGGTCTTATTGAAGAAGTAGTTTGGCATTTGGGCAACTGTTTTTCTTCGCCCGATCTCTTTGAACTCTACTTGTAATAGTACTTGAAAGCTTTTTTCTTTATTTTATGTTCATTTAAGAACCCATGCACAGAGACGTAAATGGTATGGACATTTTGAAGCTAACAGATTCACAAATGAGACCAAAATTGTGCTCACTTTACTAAAATGCTGTTCACGCAGTCAACAACTAAAGTATCAGAGGATCTGTCCTTCAGAGTATTTATCATTCCTTTCAAATAAAATAAACTGAAAGGGGCCAAGATTATTAGTGACTCTAAAAGCATTCATCATATTTAATATGGAATAATTTTGTAGCAGCTTTGATGGCATTAGGATATAATCTTTACAGATAGTAAAGAAAGGTATCATTCTTTCTTTGTATTTGCTGACAGCACCGGTCTCAGACCATATATTTAATATTACACTCTTTGTGAAAGTCTGTAAAAATCAACGTATAACTTCACATTCTCACCAACATCTGTAAAAATTAAGCAGAAATATCTCATGGGCTTAAGAAAACCTGAGAAACTGTAGTCTCACTTTCCTTACTTTTCAGCACAAATGTCTATATTTCTCTTTGGGGTTTTGTCCCTTAGCTTCCAAATACAGGTCTTTTCTATTTGCTTTAGTTAAAGTTCGTTTCAAGCTTTCCTCCACTAACACTGTCTTAAATGATTTTAATCCTCTCATTTCCGTAACCCAGTAAGAATGCACTTTTTGAATTATTGGAAATGTCTATAATAAAACAAATTAGATTGATCAAAAGTCAATGAGAATAAGACTAAATCAGTGTCATAAAATAAGAAATTTAGCAGCAATAAAATAAGGTTCAGGTATACAGAACCACAGTAATATGCCAGTGAAGCATGATTTGAGAGCCTCTTATCAGCATAACTCAGTAACATCTGAACAACATGCATTCCTGATCTCATGCTGTAGCAGTAACTATTTACCTACAGTAGTAACAATTATGGAAATACAAAGACTCTATTTGGAGATCATTCTGGAAATTATAACAGTTATTCCAGCCTGATGAATTTAAACCACATTCTTAATGAACCAAAAAAACCCCAAAACAAACAGCTCAAAGGCAAGATGTGTAATTTAAGAGAACATCCGTGACAAAACTAAATTTTAATTATTCATTGTTTTTTTAAAAAGAAACATTCTTCTTATTACATGTTGGCCATAAGTAAATTATGGGCTTCATTACTACTGTAACAAAGTTCTAAAATGTTTCGTAAATTAGCTCAAACATTGTCAAAGCAGAAGTATTAGAATTTGCTTTTTTTGAAATATGGACCATTAAAAAGTTGACTATTAACTACTAAATTATTTCAGGTGTGTAGCAATAGGAAACCTGGGCTTTTATTTCTAGCTTACTAATCATGCTTTAGTACATATCGATAACGAGTAATGAGGGGAATGCATTCCCCTCTCCTATTTTGGCTTCTGTTGGTTTTCTTCTTGATTAGTGAGCTGAACAGGCTTAGTGATGTCAAAAACAAACAAGTACCGGAATGTTGTAGGTGAAAAAATAGCGTTCACAATTTAAGCTAACAGGCAGTAGATAATTGACTCTATGTGTGCATGCACGTTCAAAATTAAACTTCTGAACCCTCAAATAAAACTGATCAATATCATGACATCACAGATTTATCCGTTTCTTTAAAGCACATAGAGAATCCCTCCCTCATATTCCATAAATATATATATACACACGCACGTTCATATGTCTTCCCCACATATTAAATATACATGAAAAACTGTATAAATCTTCAAACAACTTAGACATTATTTGGTATTAACATTCTTAGAAAGTCTTATAAGCAAGGAACTAACATTGCAATACCCTTTCATCCTGTATCAAGAATAGAGACAGTTTTAATGAGTTCTTCAGATCGCTATCAGCCCCACATTTGGATAACCCAAGCCTGTATTTCTTATGAAAAAAAGAGTAAATAACCTCTCACTAAATGGACATAACAGCTATTAACATCTGGAATACTGCAAATAGACAGAATTTCAACTTACCAGTACTAACACAATTTTCTCCATCCTTACTGAGCTTCCAGCCTTCATAACATGAGCACTTGACAGTATTTTTATGCTGTTCACATACTTGACTACACTTAAGGTGCTTGGTACAGTAATCCATAATCTCACAAGTTTTGTTGTCTACACTAAGACTGAATCCTGCAGGGCAGGAGCATACAATTCTTCCTCCGGGAACCACAGAACACTGATGGCTACATCCACCATTGTTGAGTGAACATTCATCTGAAATAACATGGGAAAAACCAAACATTAAGGTCTGCAAGAGCTGTCAGTTGTATTGTATATTCTTAAAGTCACCAGGTCAACTAAAAATGGATAAAAGGCCTCTAACGAAATGCAAACTGAATTTGAAATTTGTTAAACAGCTTTCTATGTTCCTTTTTAAAATTACCTAATTTTTAAGTATCCAGCATGGTAGCTTTATTAAAACCTTTCACGATTTTAGCATGGCAGATGTGTTCAGACTTTCATGCACAGTAGTTCATTCATTAATAATTAAACAGTGTCCATACAGCACTGATGCACAGAGAAATAAGCGTATTTTCCCAAATACTTCCCTTGTTTCCAGCCACTTGAACTTTCAGGGAGAAGGCATCAACTCTTAGTCCTACATGTCTTTATCACAAGCAATTTGTCAAAGAAACATGTACAAATAAGTAGTAAATATCAGGATTTCTTTCTCCTCCTTTTAGAAAACAGCTACAAGAGAACACCACTTCTGTATTCTCTGTGTCAATGCTCTCACATTATATTCTGCAGGTAACTGATGATTTGCAAAGCTATGCTAAATGAATTGAAGGTGATTTGTGAAACCTTTAAAGCATATGCGTTAAAAGCATGATAATCATGCCTGTGAGAAATTCTGTGACCTCTGGAGCAAAAAAGCTTGGAACTACTCCTTACCTCATAGTACTACTGATATCCAGGGAATCAATGGGAGGGCCAAACTGGTCCATTGTTGCACTGGAAACTAGGTTTCACTTTTTATTTTTTTAATCTCTCTGTGCCTTTAGTTATTTCGTTTGATTCTGAGTCATCTCTGAAAGCCTTGCTCACTTGTAATTCTTATTTATATATCTTATATAATTTATATTATTTATCTTATTATATTTTATTGTAAAAATACAACAGTTTCCTATAGAAGAATTATTTCCTTCCCATCCCCAAAAAATAATCTAACAGCTCAGATTTCAAGTTTGTTTTTTTGTGGCTTTTTTTATCTTGACAAAAAAGAACGAAGCTCCTTAATGTGTTTAACACGCTAATGTGTTGCTCAACATCCCATATTTGCCCTTCAGTTTATGCTTAGGTATGGTTTAAAACTAAATAATTAACAACTGCTGAAATACCTGTTGACCAATAAGAGGTCAACAGGTATTGTTGCTGTTGCCCAGCCAGCGACCTCTGCCTCCTACAATGAGCAACTTCCTAGGAAAGATAGATCCTAAAGGGTAAAAATGCTTGCAAACATCTCCAAATGCTTTGTAACAACGCTGGAGACTGTAAAATGTTTTATGCAAAGCAAGGTCAGTGGGAAGAGGCACATTGTTGATACAATAAAAAGAATTATAAAATTACTTAAGCTTCTCCTACAAACCATGTTTAACTTTTATCCCTAAACCATCACTACAGTACAATACTACTGTTACAGTACTGTAAGTTCTTTTAAAACCTATTAATTTATTCTTTGCATATAATAATTCAATTAGGTTACCTGTTATACTCCTGTCAGATTTATAAAATTATTTTTTTGTACATTTTTTACTGAATACAATTTTGCTGAGATAACCTACATTGTCTGACATGCCATGAAATCCTTTCAACACCACTATCAGGGAGACATGTTAACTCCTCCTAGTCATCCCAATGCATTTCTTCACGAACTCCTACACAGCTACTGACAGGATTCTATCAACCCAAGCTTCTGTAGCTGGAGAGAACTGCAAATTAGCTTAAATCCTTTCATATATACCAGAGCCTTTCAAATTGTTTACCTCCAGGAGTGTCTTAAGGGGCTAGGAAATTAAAGACTTGCCTAAGGAACCGTTTTCCCTTATTTGAAGAAAACTAATACATAAGCACAAACCCAGTATGGTGTAAAATAAGTAAAAATCCTCACACAGGCTACTGTGATAAAATTTCCATAAGATTAACATGAGAACTGTTTTTTTTCAACAGTACGTATTGTGGCAGACAGTATCAAGAATAATCAGGAAAATGTGTCTAAAAGAAGTACCACAAAGATCGCCTTCATCAGATCCATCAGGACAATCTCTTCTCCCATTGCAGAGCTTCTCAGGCTGTAGGCAGATGGAGGTATCATTAGCACAAGGGTATTTTGGTGGTCCACACATATAGCCCTCGCAATTATCCTCATCAGACTGATCCTCACAATCAATATCGCCATCACATAGCCACGCTTTGCTAATGCATCTCCCTTGGAGAAAAGAGACAATAAACACAGGAAATCAGACTGGGAGCAAACTTTAGAAAAAACTTTCAGCAACATTACACAGATTTTTTTTTTTTTAATAGTTTTCTATTAATAGTACTTTCCTCTTAGATGAACAGAAAGAAACCAACTTGTACTTGAAGCATCATCCACATCAGTGTTTACAGTCTAATTTTCCAAACAACTTCAACCCTAATTATTTTTACACTGAACAGAACTGCATACAAGCGGGACATATCCTCATAACCTGTTAAATATACCAAATTATACTAAAGTGTTTTAATTTTTTTTTTTAGTTTCTGCTTTTCTTCACTTCTCTTTCTTTACCTTCTAACTCCAACAGCCTT
The DNA here is from genome assembly GCF_964106895.1 of Numenius arquata. Lineage (NCBI taxonomy): Eukaryota > Metazoa > Chordata > Aves > Charadriiformes > Scolopacidae > Numenius > Numenius arquata. The sequence continues at coordinate 6,090,559 of NC_133578.1, read as the reverse complement.
CCATAGGAGCAATGGTTCAATACATGACTTTCTATTAGCATGGCATTGAGAAAGAAAAATCTTTCTAGGAAGTATACACAATACATTCCCAGATTATGTCAGATAAATGTTCAGCTTTTAGACAAAACAACTACAACAGATGAAACTTTGTACCTTATTTCAGTTTTACCAAACCAGGGTTCAGATTGTTTCCTTCACTCCTCAAAAGGGGGAGGGGAGGAAATTTCCACTTTTGTGCTGACCATGAATGTTTAGAGGTGCAAGACAGTCTCTTGATTAAGAAAGGAGTTATGATCTTTAAAAAACATACAGGTATTAAATTAGAATCACCCAAGTCAGGGATTTCCATAGGTGAAAAATAACCAAGATTGTGAACGTAGGTGTGTGTGGTGTGTGCTCCTGTCCCAAACGGTTTTTCAACTTTCAAGCATAAACTTGTGACTCGCTAACTACAACCAGTAGGGGCTACTTGCAAATTTTGATAACACTTGGACTGAACATAAGTGGCATGTACTTTACTCTCCAATGAATAAAGAGACAACAGGTAGAACCACGAGTTCGGAAGCTGATCTTGCACTGTATTTCTGCCTGAGAAAATCAGGCTGGAATGGGAGAACGAAGATCCTGTCTGGATCTGTCGACAGCAATGCTGGTGGATGCCCAGTGAGTGATTGGTGATGCCTGAGACTGGTAACTGCAAACTTGCACAGCATGAACTCACACAACTTTCTGCCCAACCTTCCCAGTTCAGCAGCAATCTTCCCAGTAGGAAATCAAGACTTATTATGACTTTGTGGGGGAAGCAAGCGAGTGACAGTGTGAAACAACATAAAACCCTAACCTTTTCGGTTCTTTACTACACCTTCAGTGTCAAATCTGCTACAGGCTGTCTTTTACTCTGGATCGTCCATGACGCGGTTCAATATAAAACCACCTCAGCAGAGATTCTATATGACTGTCCACACAACATAGCAACTCTCCCTAACCATAACTCTACTGTCTGCCATAATGCAGTAGCAGATTTCAATTTCCTTTAAAAGAAATATCTGCTTAAGATTAGCGTCATGGTTTTCTTTTGATATTTTCTCTTCTTGTAATGGGAAGGGTGCCACTGTCCTCACAGTATGACAACCATGTAAAATAAATGAAACAAGACCAATGAAAAAAATACGTTCCTGCAGCATCTCACAAGGCAAATGTGAGACTGCCTTCACCTTTGGTGAAGAAAAGCAAGAAATGCAAAATCACCTGGAAAACTTAAACAGGGGATGGTGCCAATTAGAATGAAAAGCTTTCACCAGTTTCTATACTGGAAAAAGTCCCAAATATCCTACATTGAAAAGACAGAATCTCATTGACACAGGGAAACAAATTCACACGCATTATATGTATGCAGTTCATCATTAAATGCAATCACAAGTGTTTCAAAAAAGCGTCCATATTGGTTATTATCTTGAAATGATCATTGATTTTATATATTATTATAACACAGCAATAGAATGGAAGCTAATGAAAAACACTAACGTCAAGCAAACTAACCAGATCTCAGAATAAATTGATGTTGCTTCCAGTAGAGCTCTTAATCTGTTTTTTAATCTTTTATACATACAAATATTTACAGAGCAAATCAGTTTTCCTGCCTTTCTCTTACCTTAATGAAGATACATTTTATAATAAAAGATTAATCTTCCACTATGATAGCTATGACATGTTCTTAAGCAGAATATACTTTCAAGGAATTAATCTTTGCCAAAGTTCTAGAGATAGACTTAATTAAGTATTATGACTGTCTTGAAACCATACTTAAAATTCAGTGATATTATTTATTGCTTCTTATTGAAATTCACACTTTGGGTTTCCAGGAACCTTTTTAGTAAGATTTCATCACAAATTAATCGCTTCAATGGATGTATCCGTTCTTTTCCATAGCTCTTTTGAGTAACATGAAGATATACATGTAAAGTAGTGAATCAGAAGCTCTGAAGCAACAAGTATGTGAGAAAGCCAGATCCAAATGCTTCTCCAACATTTATTTCCAAGTAACAGTAAGTACAACTCATTAACTTTTTGTATGTTGTGTAATCTTTGTTGGGATACTGAGCCCAGGAAGTTTTTTTGACAGATTATACATCCAATTGTAGGAAAACTACTTTGGCGGAGTGTTAATTGCTTTCAGTTTCCTCTTACAGGTACTCCTTACTGCCTAAAGCTGTAATGCCTTCCTGACCTATAGAATGGACTCAGTCTCATCCCTATCAAAATGGAAGAACATTCTAATCAGACACATTTAACAAAATGTGACGTTCAATGATCTTGTTTTGTAGAACAAACCTGAGACTGTTTTGTTTCAAGAACATGGCTATTTCTGGTATTTAAAAGCTTTTAGTAGAAAGCAGATTTTTATAAATGTCTCCTGAATGAGACAGAGGAAAAAATTTCAGGGCCTAAAGTAGACAGCGGTTACCACAGAAAACAATGATAACATGAACTGAGGATAAGAACAGTATTGGAGCAACATATATAATTTTCTAATTTATTTGCTTTGGTGGTTTCTTTTAATTTAAATTTTTAATGTCAACTGTGTTCACCCCTCCAGTCAGAAATTTCATCAGTCTGAATGATCACTATGTTCAAAAAGGTTATTAAAGTAGTTGTACAAGATGTGGAGCTCTAAAGATCTAAAAGTGAGAGAGGAGAGGGAGCAGGGAGGGAACAAGCGGACGCAGCACTGGTAAACCCACCTTATGACTGATACCCTTTTCATCCACCCTTTGAACTCCTCCATGCTTCCCATTCTTGTGTTCTTACTAAGTCTTCCCCTCTTCCAAAATTCCTTTCATGCCATATCTCTCCACATTAACCCTTTCCTTCTCATCAGCCCTCACATAAGCTGTAGGGCAGCCCTACCAATTTCCTCATCTTCTTTCTCAAAAACACGTCATTCCCATCCTTCCTTAGTATCAACATCTCTCCATACATACTTGTATCTTGACTTACGCTCCCCATCCAGACAGGACTATTGCTGCTGCCCTCTTCCAGTATCACTGCAACAATCACCCCTTGACTTTATTTCCTCTCTATGTGCATTCTCTATTTTCCACTCCAAAGAAATCCCACTTCTTCTCTCATCATTTTTTCTTTATGTCCAGTATATTATTAATGCGTGAGGAAAAAAGAAGTACAAACTAATAGTCCACAGGGTAGCATTAAAAATGGTAAGATATAGAATGAACTGTTTCTTGAAAGAAACACAAAAAGCAGTAAGTATTATAAATATACAACACAGTTTAGATCTACTGCTTATGAAACTGAAATATTCATGGCTCTTTTGCATTTGTCTTCACAGAAGTACTTGATTACGATCATTAGAGTAATTGGATGACTTTTTAAGTGAGATTGCACAGATTCTGCTCTTGGTGCAGTACTACTAACTGCAAAGTAGGAAGATGGAATAAAAAGGATAGATTTATGTACATTAAACTGAGTTGAAGTACATGCCTGTAATAATTTTTGGAGGACAGAATCAGAATTTAAAGTAGGAAGTTGGATCTTAGTATAATCTAATTTAGTCTCGTCTAATTTAAAAGAAGTCTAATCTAATTTAAAAGCAGAAAATAACTAGCTAGAAGCAGCCCAACAGTAGTCAATCTCAATCAGGTAGTTATTGCATCTCATATCCTACTGCTGCACAAACTCTAGTATATTTTCCATCACACATCACCACAACCAACCATGTGATGTTCTTGAAAAAATTAGAAATGTCATTCCGAAATCTGTCAACTCAAGTCCGCTGCAGCATTTTGGCTGACTTTGGATACCACACCTCAAGAACCGCACAGGTTGGACAGTTCCAGTAAGACCAACAAAAACACTAAAGGTTTAAAAATAGAAAATACAAATATAAGACATGCAAAAGAAAAAGAAAAGTATTTTTTTATCTAACAAAAATGTGGCTAAGGAGACATATGACAGAAGTTTTTCAATATTCAGAAGATTTTTATATGAGCAAAAACATGAAAACAATCAACTAAGCTTGTAGCAAAGATTCAGATGACTTATTAGGAAAAAAATGTTCAACTATTAAGTAAGTTCTTAAAAGACATATATATAAGTTACTGAATACCCTCTATTGGATGTTCTTAAGTGCATATCAGAAAATGGGCTGGATACAATGGTTTCTAGAGACAACCATCACTCTAAGCAGAAAACCACCTTTGGCTGAAGGCTGACAAAAGCTGCATTTGCAACATGACACACATGCCTGTGGCATTGTGACAGATTAACCAGAGCCACTGAAAAATACAATAGGGAAAGACCCTGCAGTTCCTATTTACAGCCATAAAACAAAAAAAAGAAGTAAGCAAAATAGTGGGCCGTAACATTTCGCTATTACTGTTCTTACCAACTGTCTCTTCCCTCCAGGTGTATTGGCTGTTTCACCTCCCCACACACACAGATTCCTACCCAGACCCACACACACAGATTCCTACCCAGACCCACACACACAGATTCCTACCCAGACCCACACACACAGATTCCTACCCAGACCCATATTTTGTATTAGGAAATCAGATGTCACAATCTAGCAATGGATAAGGGGAGAATTAGCCACTTGCTCCTCACCTGACCAATTCTCATAAATGTGGAAGCCAGACAGCATTATTTCTTTAGAATAATCCAGAAGGAATACGATGTTTAGTCTGAAAACTGAAAGGATCATGACAGAAACTATTTCTTATAAACCCATTCCTCATATGTCCCACCATATGGAATTAAACTGAAAAGTAGCTAAACACAAATTTGCTTTTGCTGTTTTCTGTTCCGTTGCATTACCAACATGCCTCCTCCTGAACAGCAATCTTGTTCCTTCCAGGACTGATGGAAGGAAAATAGTGAAAGAAAAAAATTAGGGATGAAACTGTCACAACTGATTCCTAAAGAGATGATTCCATACAACCAAGCAGCATGATTGTATCTTCGTCTAAATCAAAGCCATATACCTTTGAATTTAGCAAGTGTTTGATGAAAATATTTTTGTATTATATGTGCAGTATTTGTATGTGCAGCTAGAGAAGTCACATTTCATCCTTCATCCGGTAAACTGAGATAATGCCCTCCTTGCAATATGACTGTAAACAGAGGAAAGCGCAGAATGAGGCAGCATAGTTTGAGACCTTTTCCCCATTTAAGCACTAGGAAAAAGACAGTACCAGGAAGAAATGAACTTCCTGTGTCAGGGTTTCTATCAGTCTATTTCAGGCAACAGACCGTTCTATTAAAAGCAAATAATCCCTTTTTACTTATTTAAGCTATTTCATTTAACTGCTACTTGTCCTATGCATCTCTATGGAAACTGTAAGAACACAAAAGGCAATGTTTTGATTAAACAAAGTTCAGTATTCCATGTTTATTTATCCGGACATTATGATTTCTATAACTTTAAAACCCAAGTAGTAGTAAACCTCCAAGCATTTCTAAGAGGATCATAAAGTAGTTCACGTATTAAAAATGAACTCTCTGTTCAGAATGTATCCATAGACGTTCACAAATACTTTTGGACAGAGCTCGCATAACTAGGCTGCAACTTTTATCGTGCTTAGCATGATAATGGTATGTACACAGGCATTAGAATGGATTCTCCTTTCCTGTAATAATTAGACTTGCCTAATGGCAATAATATTACTACTACTTATATCCTGAACTAAATTTTGCTTTTATTTTACCCCCAATATTTCATTAAGCTTTGAAGAAACTGGAAAAAGATTAATACAATACTGACATATATTAATTTCTTCCTTAACTAGACTGTGTCTTGAGAAAATGTTCCATCTAAGCACTATTTTGCCAAAATATCCTCATGTAAAGATTGTCGCATTCTTTTCACATTTTTTAATGAAGTATACTTAGCAAAATTTTATTTCAAGCATTCTCAAAGAACGTATTTTTCTTCCAATGTTGCGGTTCAAATTTCCAGTGCTGTATTTTTAATTCTTTGAAGTCTTCTACCTAATTACTTCATACCATTTCAATCAACTCACTTGTAGGGCCAAAGAGGGAAAATAGAAGGAAATACTTGGACTTTGAAATACTACTAAATGCTACATTTAAGTATTTGGTTTGTTGTACTATCACACAGAACATTTTTAGCTTTAAGTAATCTAAAACTCAACTATTTTATATTGTAAATCAGAAAACAGGTTACAGAAGTATATTGATATTATTTTTCTGGTAAAAGTACAGTAAGTAACATCACCTCAGAAGTATTAAACATTAAAAGCATTATTCAAATAACAGGTATGTGATCAAATCTCACAGACAGACACAGATACACTGAGTAAATGAGAGCAAAACATATCCGCAAGCATATACCTGTACTCTTGCAGGAGAACTTTGTTTTTTCATCACATAGCCGTATAGTTCCATTACAGCCCTTTTCATCACTACCATCTTCACAGTCCTTTTCTCCATCACAGCGCCACAACTCAGGAACACAGTTCCCATCAGGACTGCACTGAAATTCCTTCCCATTGCATCTTCCAGGGGAGGGAGTTTCTTAGAAAAATAAGAATTACATTGAAGAACTTGCTTATGTAAGTTTTTTTTTTCCATGTCAAGTCTACAATGACTTAGAATCCCCCTTCCCAACCAAAGCCAAAAATCAGAGTCCCCAAGTATAACACTCAAAACTCACTAATCCTTTCTAACTCAGCACTCCAACAAGAGCTCTAGACAAGCTCTTTCTTATCCTGCTCACTCCCTTCACTCTCCCCTCCGCTGCAGGCTCAAGGTAAATACCAATTTATTTTTTTTTTTGCACAGCTTTCAGACAAGAATTAATTTAGAGATGTAAGGAGCACCAAGACTGATGAAGTTTTTCCTGGTGTTTCGTAAGCCCTGCCTCTCACCCTCAAGCTATGGTCCCTCCTTCTCTTTCATTCTCCTCTTTTTTCCAACAAGGTCCATCTCCTATTTGACAAAACATGAAAGGTCATATCTTTGCTCTACTGACGCAAGAGTTCTGGACCCAACAGCTGCCTGGCTTGGACTACTCCAGCACTGGCAGACTGATTGTAGCCTTTCTGAATTCCATAGCAATGAACTTCAGTTCAGTACAGCTATAGAATCAGTCTTGAATGTTTCAAAACGTAACAAAAACTTGATTTCAATTATTCATCACGTACATAATTCTCTAAGTATTTTCTAGATGATAAATGTATACATTCCTGTTTATAAAAATGAATTTAAATAAATTCTTATAGGACTTCCTGTAAATATATGGTTTATTTTATTAAAATTTGCTCCGTTTTTTCCCCAAATAATCTGTATTCTTGCATCCTATTGTAAATATAGCAAAGACAAGTTGCTGGACCAGTGTACATCACATAGCAGAGCAAGACACAGAAGACGTATGAACTGAAAATAACTGTGGTATTTCAGAGAGAGGTGCAGATCCCAACATAACATGGTATTGTATGAAAAAGGAGAGCTCTGAGATAAATGTGAACAGGGGGAAAATGGAGTAGTTCAGTTCCAGACCAAATTATTTGGATACGGATAAAAAAATAATAATAACTTATATAAATATATAAAAATTAAGGACTTTACTCACGCACAGCATTCTGCTAATTCATCTATTTGTATGAGGTTTGCAACTAGATTTAGAATATAAACTCTTGAGAAAGAACCAATAAAATCATGTACAACTACTTTGTTCTGGAAAAATCACTATGAGAACAACATGAGAGAAAAATATTCCCTCATTCTTATCTGAGTATTCTTTATCCTCTGCTACAAGCATCCTCCTCTTCTCTCTCCACCCAAATAAATAAATACGTGTTGCATTTAAACAGGACTGTAGTTTGTTAAAACATTTTTATGGTTTAGTAACACTATTAAAAAAAAAAAAACCAAAACAAACTACCAGAACGGAAACTTGGATCACACAAAAACGAGAGTGTGACTGCATAAAACCCCCAGAAAATATAAACACTAACTTAGGGAATTCTGCTTACTACCTCTTTATCTAGGCAGCATGCATCTCTGTAAAAGGAAAAATATCACATTTAGCATAATTGAGGATAGTAAAACTACAAAACCGATCTCAGTATAATACTCATTTTGTTTTCAAATGCATTCTTCTTCTATGCTACACTTCTGCATTATCATATTATACTTGACACATTTTCCATTCCAACCATTACCAAGGTTAAAAGCGTTTTCTCTTTTTCCATTGACTGAAGAAGGGTCCTCTGTATTTATAATAAACTATGCTATTTATAATAAACTATGCTCTGTGTTTATAAGTATTAAAACGTGGGAAGAAAAAAAATGAATGCTGACCTTCCTTGCTGCAGTTTGTTTTGGTTTCATCACTGAAATCTCCACAGTCGTTGTCACCATCACAGGCCCAGTGGTCTGGGATACATCTACCATTAGAACACCTGAACTGATCAGCAGAACACGAGTGAATACAGCCCTGTTCATCACTTCCATCACCACAGTCGTCATCTGCAAATATTAATATTTTTATTATTTTAAAAGATAAAAAAGGTGAATAGAAGATGTGAAGAGAAAAAGATATCTCCAAAAAAGCAGGAGAAAAATAACATGCAGCAAAATAGTATGTTTACTGTAACAGGCATATGGTAAAATTATTTCTAATGCAAGTAATTCTTTAATTTACCAACAGCACTTGACTCTGTCATTTTGGACAGTCTACCCTCTTGCACTTATTCAGTTATTCAATCACAGACACCAGCGAGCATGAGAAGGCTGTAGATTTTCTTCATTTCTTTAGTCGTGTGTAACCACACAGGCTTCCAAACACAGTTAACTGTTAGCTTCCAAACTGTTAACTTAGACAGTTAAGCACAGACACACACAGAGAGCTTCATATAAAACAAAATTAAAACCCGACATCAGAATTTCTTTTCAGAATTCAGTATCACAAATATTGCTTCCGTGTACTTGCAACAGAGCAAGGTGGAGAAAGACAGCAACACATAAACAAGGATGGAATGTAGTTTCTCATTACTCCAGTGTTGTAGTCATTACCACAATCTTAAGACAATTCCCATAATTTGATTGTGATTGCCAAGGGAGGGAAAAGATAAATAAGTTAGGTAAACACTGAAGGGTCTCCTTGCATAGGATTTCAGGAAGCACATTGTGATAATTTGGGAAATCTGTCCATTTTACAGCTATGAATTCCTGTCAGCCTCTTAAAATTACAGTAATATCAAATATTGCAGTGGATGAAGAAGCAACCCAACATATTAGGACTCGCAGACACCACTCCCATATCACGAGCTCTGAGAGAAGATTAATTTGAACAGTTGTCATTCAAATATGTTCTCTTTCAGGCAAAAGAAATAACTTCATTACAAAGTCTTCCTAGCCTTCACTCTTCAGGCATGCTATTTATTAATTTGAACTTGCCTACAAACAATAGAAAAAATCAGACACTTTGGCCACTGGAACTATTTTGCTCTCTAAAAGTAGAAAATACTTTCATGAGCACAAGCTTAGCTTTTTTTTTTTTTTTTAGTAATGAAAGTTTGTCACAATTCATTCTACAAAATATACTATTTGTATCTATTACCATATCCACTGCATCATTCCTTAAATGAAGTGTATTATTGTTGCTCTCTAGGTCAGGTCAATAATTTAAAAATACTATATTTATTCTCTGAGCATTTACAAGCCAAACTAGCAACATCAGTCTTAGAAGAAAAGAGTGAGTATCAAAGCAATATTTATGTAATATCTACCATATTCATTTTAGATATAGAACACTTGACACTTGCCTGAATCACAAAGCCATTTGCTGCTAATGCATCTTCCATTTTTACATATAAATTGAGTTAGTGGCTCACACGTTGGGAATTCTGTGAAAGTGTTCAAAAAGAAACAAAAACAATTTAATGTATATCCTCTTTAGTAATATTCTTCCACCCTCCGATATGCTTAAGCTACACAAGTGTATTGTATCAAACATTTGCACATGCCAGATACTTAATCTGGAGAGGAGAAAAAGGGGGAGACACCAAAAAGTGAGAATAAAAAGGCTTTTAACTGTAAACTCCGGTCCAAACCCCATCCTTCCTCAACACAGACCACTGAAATGCATTACTCTGTGCTATATAACATGATCCTATATTCACATCAGACCATGGCTATCTTTGCCACTAAACATGCTAATATTTACGACTATATTATATATTATGACTATATATTATAGTCTGATGACTGATACAAACCATATTTTTAATGTGTTTATTTATATTAAAAAGTTCTCTGACGGCCATAACACTGGCAGTAAAAGACAGGAAATGCGAGACTATAAAATGAGAAGGCCAAATACAAAGCAAAAGAACAGTCAGGACATAAAGTTGCCGTACACTGACATAATAAAATCCAAAAGTAAAGTGTCAGTATTTACAATCATTTCCTTTAAGCATTCCAGTAAAACTACTAGAAAACTGAGACAATATAATTCATAAATACTCATCTATATTAGAGATTGTTTTATAATTGTCCAATATGCATTCAGGACCAGTCTGGATGGGGGGATCACCTCTTCTACCTCTGCACACAACAGAACTTACTTGATATGAAGCACGGCAATTAGAAGTCTACCTTAACACTATTCTCCTTTTTAAACATATATTGACTTTATTTTGATGTAGATTTTATTAAACGCTACCTCTTTTGAAGTAACAGATCAGATATCAATTACTGTCAATACAAAATCAGCTGTCTTTATTTCTGGTTTATATCACTATTAGAAGAAAAAGGAAAAAAGCAATAAGAAATATGGCAACAGAAAGCAGGTGAATATTCCAGGAAAAACACCAGCTATTTACATGTAAAAATCTCGGATGTAGTTATAGAAGGAGATTTTGAGAATTACATATGGACTTAAGAAGTAACAATGTAAACTCAACTAATGGGTCAGGAATAATTCAAAATTAAACAAACTTAAGGGATTACATATAAACATAATTTACTGATTGGATCCTACATGTTGCCTCCCATAGATTCTCTGGTAATTGAGGTCCTGGAGATTTATGTTTATGGAACACAAGGCATCATGGCATCAACCCATGACTTTCATTTATGCATTTTCTTTCTATTTTCTTTCTCACTCTCCACTGCAAGTGCTTTGTGGGTATTGATGTTTTTGCAGAAAAAAAAAAAAATTGTTATCAGTAGTAGAACTTTAATAACTCTACTGAAAGGGTTTAAAATGGTAAGATGTTCAAAAAAGGCACCAAAAAAAGCTAATGTTTTATCAACTACATTGCTTTCATAGTTTGATTTTGATTAACAAAAAAATATATTTTTATAACAGTGAATCAAGTTAGAATATCAGCTATATCTGAGAAAAATACAGGTCTAACTACTAAGTATCCTAACAAGTACACTTTAGATGTTAATTTTTTTTTGCGCACAATGTGTCAGTTCATGTTCACACGGCTCATGCTACTAAAATAATCAGTCAGCATTCTTTCTTGAAAACTCTTGATAAGTAATTTCAGAAACCTATCCCATTACATTGCAACACACTTACCAATTCATATGAGTAATTCAAATATCACAAATATAACCTTGTAACCAGGGAACGCCCTGACACAATAGTTTGCAGACAGCTCATTGACCCCTTTGCTCTCAGCAGTTACCTAGTTACCTGTGACCTCCCAAACAGATGCAGGCAGTCATGCTGACTTATAAAAACCTTAATTGTTTGGAAGCAGCTGATTAGAGAGAGAGCACCTCCCTGTGCAATATCTCCGTAAAGCAGCAATCAGCAGAGCTGCTGATACTCTCTCATGATATAACCAAGAATGACTAATTTTTTTCTGGAACATACAACATCAAAACATCCTCCTGTTCAGACTTGAAACAGTCTGATTTTATTGACATCTGGAATATGCTGAAGAGACCCATGTGAAGAGGTATGTAGAAGAGATAAATATCAACTTTTGATGGTAACAGTATTTGATAATGGGCTGTAAATTAGAAAAGTGTTAAGTTGACTGATCTGCATATTTGGTATTGCAAATAAAAACTCATTAATAGAAAATGCAGCCTTTACTTTGGGTTTATTTATTAATCAAATATATTATATTTGCAATTTCAGAAAGAATATTATCAGTTCGTCTAAAAACAAAAAGGCCCGCCTTTTTCTATCCATCAGTTCATGTGAAAAGAGATCCTTATACATTTAACTTATTAAAGAATAATTTTACTTTTCTTCCCCAAAAGAAAATTTGCTTACCACAGGATGTCATTTCATCGGTTTCATCTCCACAGTCATCCTCCCTGTCACACAGCCACGATGTCGGAATACAGCGTCCATTCCCACAAGAAAATTGGTCAACCTGACACGTTCTTGCTGTCAAGACAAAACACTCCAAAAATGCAAGGAAATGGACTAAATCTGTTGGGTGTCTCAGTGCGTGTCTGCATCTAGAAGTTTCAAGTCTGGAGGGCACATCCTGGGCTGCTGCTCCTTGTACCTCATCTGACTAAACATCATTCACCTGCTTTGATTTCAGAAAAAATTGAGGCCACCTGCAGGACTGTGTTCTACCCCTGTTATGTAGAATTCCTAGTGGTTTCTTCAACATAGAACTTCATGTTCTCATATAGGTAATTATACAAGAGTAGGTGGTAGAAGAGCACTAATGTTTGGTAAAATAACACTAGTGCTAGAGTTGAAATAAAAAAAATCAAGGCTTAAAAAGGTCCAACTTACAATTGGAAAATTAACAAATTGTATTTCATAACATGAACAATGATCTAGTGAGATTCATATTTACACAGAAAAATGGTACTACAGCATGGGTGTGATGTGCCTGGCCTCACTGCTCTTAGAATCTGTGCCTTTGCAAATGTGCAACTGTAATGATCCATTAAAGGAAAGGATGTATGTCTTCTGAAGAAATAAAGATCACTAAGAGAAATCATGCTATGTAACTACATAAATTACTTTGAGAGCTGATGAACAGCTTCAATAAAAATATAACATAAAACTGACATTACTTATTTTGTGTATTCTAAATGTGAACCCATAACTACAATGCCAGTGTTAGTGACACAAATTTTGTTTCCAAATTTAAGCTTTTAGAGTTCATCTATATGTGACTCCACACTTTAAAAAAATGAGACATCAGAAACCTCAATAATCAAAAGAATATTCCTTCATCTGCTATTCTCAATTTTCCTTTTTTTCCTGGAAATAGCCCAAAATACAATAGAAGAATAGAAGTTTGAAATATTTTAAAGTAGTGGTTTTTTAAACATGAATAGTGTTTGCCACTGAATAAAAAAAAAAAAAAAGAAAAAAAAATACAAAATTCAACCCGGAGCCAACTGACATAGGAATGCAAATACAGTCTTCAACAAGCAAACCACTGAATATCAAAGGATATCACTATTTATTAGAATCCACATTAATACCATAGAGGTAATATGGACACTCTAGGTCTGCATTTGCACCAGAGAGCTTTTAGCCAAACCAAACATGTAACAAAGTGAACAGGTTACTACACATAAAAATTTAAACCAAGGAAAATGAGTTCAGGGAATATTGTAATACACAAGGTATGCTATCTATCACTGCAGTTTTAAACGGTCATCAGCTTATTGATGTCTATTGATATTTTGTACATCACATATTTAATGACTGCTTAGTCATTAATACTCTGCTGATTAGCACTAAACATCACTTCCATACACGCAAACGGCAGACTTGGAACTCCATGATTTATTGCAGTGGAATAAGTAAACAATCTTCACCTTGGTATTTCCTTAAAAATCCACTATACAGTTAATAACTTACAAATGAAAACTATTTCAAGCTCCCAAGGGGAAACTGAATAGCTAGTTATGCTTTTGTCAGCATAAAATAAAATTTACTCATGACATGACACTCATCGCAGCATGTTAACAAACAAAATCCTAACTGCCAAAAAAGATTTAGCAGGGACAAGTTTGTACCTAAGCAGTGCTTTGACAGTCAACCCACATGGACAGATTAAGTGCTGAATTACTTTGGAAAGCACAGTCAAGCACAAAGATTAAGCAAAATATAATTTATATTCCAGCCTTAGCAACATCAAAATCTGAATTAATTTAAAATGGCAATAATCAGATTACTAGTAGCAGACTGCTTCAGTTCAGTTCAAAGCAGTCTCGAACCGTTTATAAAACTGGAGTTAGAGAACTTCTATGCACAACCAAGTAAAATTTTTACCTGCACAGGTTTTATTTGATTCATCTTCGTTATTACCACAATCATTAGCTCCATCACAAAGCCACCTCTTGGGAATGCAGCGATTATTTTGGCACTTAAACTGATCATCAGGACAACTATGATTGACTGGGGAGAAAAAAAGAGGAAATAATCGGAGAAAACCAGCTGAAAATAATACATTAAATGGCATTCCCTGGTGATGTAGTTAGTATGATTATCTTGTATAGATAATGACTGTAATATAAAAATTGTTCAGCAAACCAGTCAATTAAAAAATATTGCAGTACTTCGATCATAAATTAAGCAATACATAGTAAAGATTCTCCTATCATACTAGTGTCAATACGGAGATTGTCCTCTATTAACTACGAGGTGATAAAAGGTAGCAGTATTTTACAATGTTATTTCATTGAAGAAAAATATCCTCAATCTCACTTTATCAATGTGACAAAGTTTGCAAACTGAAGTGCATATAAACAAAACACCAAAAGGGGACAGATGCAAGTTGCTATGTGCATATCCAAAATATTATACCACAGTGAGAAGGGATTTGGGAAGGTTATAAAATGCTTCTAAACTGATGCACATTACTGTCAATGGCCACACATAGATCTGCTGTTTACTTACCATGAAATTGTAGGTGTCAAGAAGTGAAATATGCAACACTGTAAAACTGACAAAAAAATCTGGTATTCAAGAGCGAACAAGGTATCTGAAAAACGTGTTTTTGCTAGCTACCAAGTGTCATGGGAAGGATGGAGTTATGTAAATACTATTGGCCTGCTCTTGCAACTGTAGTAAGTATATATGTTCTGCTTCTTTTGTGCTAATAACAGGGTCTATTATTAGCAGCTTGCTAATTTTGATCTACACAAGAGCAGTAAACTATACACAGTCTCAAATGCTGGCTCAAAAATAATCTCAAGGTATTTTCCACCTACTCAGCCATCCACAGTCTCTTCTTTTAAAGTTTAACATATATCTGGAAACAAATGGTATTTAAAATGAAAGGATGTCTTGCAGGCTTATCCTTGACATTTCAGTAGCTTTTATCTTTGACCTTTCTACCTATTCTTCCTATTGAAAACAACACAGAGCAAGTGTGGTATCAACAGCACATGAACCCTTCACGAGTGCTTTGTGCGGAGGGTGCAAGAATATTGGAAGTAAAGATTAATTAATAATCTGAGCAGAACAGCATTTCAAGTCTCATAATAATTATGAAGCAACATAATTTGTGATGTGACTGGAGAACCGTATCATTCACGTAATAAAATTAAAGACTTTTTTTTAACCTTAGTTCAATACTAGACAGATACTGTTTTAAATGGTAGTTAAGTTTTTCCTTATATATATTTACTAACATGTTGTGTGCATGTTCTATTCATGATTGCAAACATTTCAGACTAAGTCAAAAAGAACTATTGAAGTTACTATAGCAACTACTGAAAAGAGATCACTTTTATCATACTGGCCACTTAAACTATATATCACATACAATTTTGGGACCAGATTACGATTTCATTTATATCTGTATAAATCCTTTGAGAATTACAAGCTTTGGTCAATGAATTGGTCTAAATTACAATAATTTAAATGAAAATCAAGTCAACTCAGAAAATCTTTTGGCATTCTCACTGTCTTTATTAGTTGAGCTCCTTATTTTAGTGTAAGAAACTGGTATTAAAACAGAATATCAGTAAGCACTAGAATTCATAACTGGACAAATGTTTTGAAAAGAATTAGGACTGAAATCTGTAATGACTACTACATGGAGCTATCAAAATACATAAATGCAGGAAAAAAGAAAAACTGGCTCTGTAACAGCCATACAGAAAAAGACTGAGGCATTATGGGGGATCACAAGCTCAGTGTGTACCAGCAACATCAGGCCACTGCGATGCAGAAAAGATTTACCCAGGGATGTACAAACAGGACTATCATCCCTCACAACCACATTCCTTCAGCCTGATCAGCTTCACAAAGGCCTCGGCAGAAGTATCTACGTCCAGTTTTGGACACTGAACCCCAAAGGATCTTGGCAAAGTTCAGAAAAGAGCAATGAAACCTAAAACCCCCATAATCTACTGGAAAAAAAAAAGGAGAACAGATTAGAGTTGTTTTTTCTCAGAGAGATAAAAATGAGAGACTACGATAAGAGTTTTCAGACACATAGAACAATGCTGCACAGAAGAGTGTATCAGTTCTTCATGTCTACATTTGATAGGGAAAAATGTATTTTCATTTCAGTAAAAAAGATTTGGTTTAGAGAAATGATCTAATAATAGAAGTGGGAAGCACTGTGACAAACTGAGTATGGAAAGGAATTTTCACTGCTGCAACTCTAATTTTATAGCAGGCTATCTAAGTATCCTCCAGGAAAGACACAGATACATGATGGGATGTTTTCTTTTCATTTCAACATCAAGACTCCTCTACAGAAAAAAACCCAAACAACCCAGCTCTAGTAAAGCTGTATTTCTAAAGACAAAGTACAACTAATTTAAAATTGGAAGTGTGTGTGTTTGGGTTGTTTTTTTGTTGTTGGCTGGTTTTGTTTTGCTTTGGATATTTTGGTGGGGTTTTTGTGGCATAGTGGGGTTTTTTGATGGATTTTTTGTTTGTTTTTTAAACAAATACATTAGAGAATCACAGAAATGTTGAAGGTTGGAGGGGACCTGTTGAGATCACCTAGGCTAATCCCCTGCTCAAGCAGTGCCAACTAGAGCAGGTTTCTCAGGACTGTGCCCATATGAGTTTTTGAGTACCTCCACAGATAGAAACGCCACCTCTCTGGGCAATCTACTCCAGTGTTTGACTACGCTCACAATAAAAAAGTGTTTTCTTGTGTTCAGATAAAATTTCATGCTTTTCAGTTTGTGTCTGTTAGCTCTTGTCCTGCCAGTGAGAAGAGCCTGGCTCCCTGTTCCTCATTCCTTCCCATCAGGTATTTATCCACATCAGTAAGATCCCTCCTGAGCCTTCCCTTCCCCACAGACTGAACAGTCCCAGCTCTCCCAACTTCTGGGACAGATTTGCCAGTCCGTTAGCCATTTTAGTGGTCTTTTGCTGGACTCAATCCAGTTAATCCCTATATTTCTCATGCTGGGCAGCTCGGAGCCAGGCACAGTCCTCCACATATGACCTCATCAGGGCTGAGCAGAGGGGAAGGATCACTTCCCTCAACATGACAGTTACGCTTTTCCTAAAGCAGCCCGGGATGCTCCTGGCCGCCTTTGGCATGAGGGGCACTGCTGGGTAATGGTCAGCTTGTTGCCCACCAGGACCTCAAGGTCCTTGTCTGCAAAGCTCCTTTCTAGCTGGGTGGCTACCAGTATATACTGATGCCTGGAATTATTCCACCTCTAAATGACTGCACATTCATCTGGTGCATGAGCCACTCTTCCCAGGTTGGAATCACCCACAAACTTGCTGAGTTTGCACTCTGTCCAAGTCATTACTGGAGAGAAGTACACTGTTAGTGACTTAGCTCCAACCGGACATCGTGCCACTGATGACAAGCCCCAAAGTCTGGCTGTTTAGGTAGTTTCCAATCCACCTCACTGCCACTTACCTAACCCATCATTGTCAGCTTGTTTGCAAGGATGTTATGGCAGACAGTGTCAAAAGCCCTACTAAACTTGAGATAAACAATATCCACTGTTTTTTCCTCATCCACCAACTAGTCACATCCTTGTAGAAGGCTACGAGGTTGGCTAACCACGACCTCCCCTTTGTAAATCCATGCTGACTACTCCAAATCACTTTCTTGTCCTTCATGTCTTTGGAAATGGTTTCCAGGACTAATAGCTCCATTGCTTTCCTTAGAGGTTGAGGGAAGGCTGGATTAGAGCTATTCTGAGGCCCTTTCTGACCTGAATTAGCCTGTGACCCATATAAAAAAGTGCAACAGTGGGGAAAAAAAGCAAAAAACCCCAATGTTTAAATAATCAGAATTGATGATGTCAAAACCAAAAGATGACTGCTCTTGTACTATGCTGCGAAATGAGCACACAAGTGTCATTTGAAAGGACTACTATTATTACATGCAGGAAAAGAAGAAAAAGAAACATCTACATGAATGACTTCAGGATTATCACTTTGGTTTGCCTCCCCTCAGACTTACACCGTTTTGTTTCAAATTTTTAAAATAAAGTATGAAGTGTGGGTTAAAAATGTAAAAGCATACATACAGCAAATTTCAGAATGCTCGTCGCTGCCGTCCAGACAGTCATCGTCCCCATCACAGCGCCAGCGATCCTGGATACAACGCTTATTGTTACACTGAAACTGTTCAGCTTTGCACAACTGCGGTAGCACTTCTCCGTGTTTAACTAGGAAAAATAGCCAAGAAGCACATCTATTTTATCAGCTTGATACATACAGAATGCAATACTACCTCTACATAAATAGATATAAATTCTTGTTATCACTCTTCAGAACATTTTTTAGTAAACTTTGCATATTTGAGGTAATTCCACCTGAAGCCTGTAGCAGCATGCATATCTGAGTGTATGGTTGAAGTAATATATTTTTAATAAATGGAAGAACTCAGAACAGAATGGCACTCAAACTGGTTTTTAAATTGGTGCTTCGTTGAAAGTGTAAAAATACCAGTTTAAAATATTGCAATGCCTCATCAACAGTGAAAAGAAAACATTCTTACAGATACAGACCAAATTCTGGTGCACATTAAAGGGCTAGAAAATGATTACTGAAAAGCTGATTCTTGTATCCAAGCAACAACTCAAACACCTGCATTATGCACTGGTACAGACTCGGCAAAGAAGAAAGGATAAAATTCTGCTGAGGTAGAATTAAGCACCAAGCTACTAGCTTATTGATAAATCCAGACAGATACATTTCCCAACATGAGGTTCAGAATCCTTAATGTGTAAATACATCAAATCACTCTATGACCCTGTGAGGAACATCAAAGTCCTTGGAAAAAGCCAGGCAATGAAGTGTGTTGGGCGAAAAAGCAGGAAACCTGCTTCATTCAGATCTGAAAGTGTTTAACCTCTCTTCCTAATGCTTACATTCCATCTTACCAGTGAGAAGTCCACCTTCCAGTATTTTCTGCTAAAAAGAAAAATAGTTTTCTTTAGCAACAGTGATGGCTCTGGCAGCCATGCATTTGGGTCAAATTCAAGGTAATTGCAAGTTCAATAGTGCTCATCACGTTATGAAATAATCCTTAAGCTTTACTCATCTCTACTAGGCTTATTGCTGGAGACCTATGTAAAGTTTTACACACTACACTTAAAGAAATAGACCAATGAGATTAAAAAAAAAAAACAACCAAAAACCAAAAAAAAAACCAACCAGAGAATTTAGAGTAAGTTACAAATATCAAGTCTAAACACTCAAAAAATATCTGTATTATCTGATGAGTTATTCTTTTTAATTGAAAATCCCACACTTTATTACTCTTTTTTTAAAAAAAAATTAATTAGCATTTTAATGAAGATATTCAAGGTAGAGATTTAAGAAAAAGACAGTGAAATTTGTGTAGTCTGTGTCAGGACCTATTATATACAAATCTATCTGCTTGACATAATTTATGAACAGTTTCAGCATGAACATTTTCTATGCCAGATTTGAATTTAAGATACTTAGTCCATATAATAATCTGAAACCAGTTTTTATAGATTTAATCACAACATTTTCTGGTATTTCTGATATTCTTTAAAAGAGGTCAGCACAATATTTAAGTGCTTTATCATATCAGACATTCTGAAATATTTTCCAATGCATTTTATCCTCAAATAATTGTGGATATTGTGTGTACTTAATATTTTGTATTTTTTGAAAAATCTTTATTTAATAAACTGTCTTCAATTAGACTCTTTATTCAAGGAATATTTCTTTTATCTTATAGAACCGCCAAAAGGCCCTAGGAGACCACACTTTCTTGGTTTATTTTCAGATTTGACTTGATCCCTTAACAGTAGTATCAACTCAAGATACTCTTTAAAGATCTTACTCGTGCAGGTTGTACTGTTTTCCTCCAAAAGCTGATTATCAGCACAGGCACAAACTCTGCCTCCAGGAATGGCTAAACAAAGAGTGCTGCAGCCTCCATTATTAACACGACATGCATTATCACCTGTGAAAATAAAAAAACCAACTTTAACACTAACAGCCATGCTAGAACTAGGAGATGTTTTTGTTGGAATGTAAGCACAAGAAGAATTTTTTACAATTTTCCTCTCATTTTAGGGACATGTTATTCTCAGTTTGGTTACTACAGGTTATTAACATTTAAACAATTTTAGTTACAGGTTGCAATAATCTGTAAGAACAGAAAAAAAAAACCCTACACCATCAGCTCACAATATTCTATCTCCCTTTATGAGAGGAACAAATATTACAAATACTTAATATGACACAGCTACAGGTATGTAGCAGTTTTAAAAAATTAAACAGTATATAAACGAATGTTCTGAAGTATATTGGCATTTGCACATGTTAAAAAATATGACTACAAATGCAGACTAAGAAAAAAGGAAACAGAAATTAAAAGTATAATGAGATCCATAGCAGATAGAATACAAGGCAGATATTCCATTACTCTTTTCTGAACACATCTGCTATTTCTCTGCCTTCTTCTTCTGTGTTATTGTTTCTTCCCAAAAGCTGTACGCTGTTCACATGAAGATACTGACAGCTGTCAGGTGTTTTCATCATCTACCAAGGACTGCTGCACCCTCACTACCTCAACTCCTTAGGCAAGCAGACTTAAAACAGAAGCCCACTGAAGCAAATGCTATGATTTCCGTTTGCGTCATTTTGGTCATGACCTAATTGCTTTGATATGAAATGCCGAGGACATTCAGCCTCTCCTGATCAAAGCTCTGTTAATTTTCCGTGTTGATGATACCTGACTACCATCAAGCAAGCTATAAACCTTCATTTCTGCTAAAACTTTCAATTAAAACTACTTTTTTCATCTTCCTGTCCTAGTAAAAAGCAGGTGTTCCTTCCTTTGCTCCTCATTTCCAGGTGTACAAAGCATTCATCAGCTTCCCAGATTTGAACAGACTCTGCACAATTGCCTCTCCTCAAAGCACTACCGCTTCTCCTTTCATAGAAAATATAATATTAAGTTCTCATAGAGGTAGCTGTGGACATGTATATGAAACTGTCCTGTCAGAGCTGTACCTGCACGTGCAGGGAAACAGTTCCAAATTATCAAAGAAACATCAGATAACCAGCAAATAATTGAAGATTTTGAATATTTTAAAATTTTAAGATGTGCCTCAATAGGTCTTACAACACAGACCTTGAGCATTTCATAATAATCTACTCCTAGACTTTTTTCTGACCTACCATACATCACTTTTCAGAAGTAAATGTGTCTACAGTCCATTAATACCCCACTGAACTTCCAAATAAATTTGTGGAAAGTAATTAATACAGAATGCTGTGGGAAGTTGCTGTGGTCATTGTACTTTCATTGGGCAGGGTGTGAGGGAGACGGCAAGAACACACTTGTATAATCAGGGAAATATGGAAGTCTCTATGAAGTGTGAGGGCTGGATCACAATCAGAGCAGTTCCAACTTAGACTGGGTGCCTAAAATACTTTATTGGATCTTGACTTCATATTTTAGACTATGACCTAAAACTTTGTTCAAAAATTAACTCCTTTATTATGCCTATGCACACCAAAACCCAAATATGAACAAAAGTAAGAGCAAGAGATGTATGTGCATCTAAATCTTGGAAAACCTCAGGTACAATATTGCCTCGGAAAAGGTAGCCTTGAAACTCTCTACATCTTTACAGGGCTATCCATTACACAAATAAAAGAACATCAGTAAAACAACATTTAAGAAGATAGAAGCAGCTGCAAAAACAAACAAAACAAAATATAACCTTCAAAAGTGAATCCAAAATTATAGACTACAAGTCAAGAAAATTTGCAGTTATTTAATTAAAGAATATACATGATTTTGTCAGATCCCTAAAAAAGAATAAGGCTATAGAAAAAAAAAAAAGACTATTTAAGATAAATATAGAAAACACTTTGATCTAGTGTTTTATTTATTTTAAGTTTGCGTTGGGCTTCAGAATCATTGTGGGTTTTCAAAGTCAACTGGTCCATCTTGAAGATGAAAAGTTCCTACTTAACTTCATAATTGTGACGACAAACTACAGCACAGTAGGTTATTTGCTAAGTAAGTGATAAAAGAGAGAATGACGACAAGGAAAATACAAGTACCAAGAGTTAAAGCAACAAGATCCTAGATAAAAAAAGTTTATAAAGTGAGCTTTAAGGAAGTCTTCAGCCTGAAGGTGCAATGAGATCTTCAGTCCTATCAATCTCACTGAAGAGACTCCTAGGCTAAAATGTCTCCTGAAATACAGTGCAACAACCAGGTTAAGTCTCTTTATTGAGTAGAGTATGGAACTTGTTTAGCTACCAAGTATTTATGAGCTTAAATTTCCTCAACTGCTGTTCATAACAGCTATTTCATATGGGTGTTCTTAAAATATTCCCAAAATTTTAAAACTACTTTCAAAGCCATTATCATACTTTTCATTATTTTGCCAGCTTTCAAAACAGCTGCTGCCCTGCCACTTGCATATGATTAAATTAGGCTGGTTCCATTTTAGTTTGCTAAAAAATTAGTGAGATATAAAACAACATATTTGCATCTTGGTCATCATTGTCAGAAAAAAAAAACACATTATGGAAACCATATACATTTGTTTAATCTTCTCATTTAAAAGATACATTGAAGTATTTATTGCTGCTTAGTAATCATTGTACTTCTGTGTTTTTGTGAGTATTCATTTATGTTTGTACCTTCCCTTAAACCTAACCTCAAGAACTGCTAAAGCTGTGCTATCCTACTTTGAGGATCATACTACATATATGAAAAGCAGCAGCTCTTCTTTGCACCTGATGAGTTAAAATATCAACTGATTTCCAAAAAGGCTATTTTAACAGCTGGAAATAGACTTACACAATAATTAATTACATATCAATGGCAATCTCCCTTTTCACAGCCATGGAAATACCCACAGGCCTTGGCAGGTTCAGATGCTGATTGTAAATCCAACTCCTATAATTAACACGCTTCGTGCCACCTCCCCATTTTTTAAGGTATTCCTGACGCATAGAAACCTGAAGACTATGCCTAAGAAAGTACGATGAATTCTAATCTCTAAAAGCAAGGAAAAAAAAAAAAAGGTTCCTCTGCAAGAAGATCATGCCTCATGAGATACTAAGACAGTGAAAAACACCTTTTCTTAAGGAGAGACCAAAAGAAGCTTAGTGTTGCTACCCATAGTACTAAGCAAAACAGGATTGGCAAAGTCAAGTATCCCGTAAAAGACATCCTAATAAAAATGCCAAGTCTCAATTTAACTATGCCCAAATGAATTGATGTGATTTCTGCTTGTGTAGACAGGACCAATCACAGCAGCATCAAAACAGTAACCTCAAAATATCAGAGCCAAATGTTTCCAAGGCACATGCGCATAAGCTATGAACTATAACTCATACCATAAAATGAACTACTATAATTTTCTCTGTACCACGTGATTCAGCCTTGATCTTGCTCTTTTTAGAGGCAGCACACCAAAAAAAAAAAGGGGAGGGGGGAAGAAAAAAAAAAATTCACTTTCTTTAAAATGAATGCTTATGCTCCTTTGAGGACAGTGCAAGATCAACCTCACTGAGCATGACAAAAAGGGAAGATCCTAAAGGCTGCCATTACGTTACAAAATTGCAATTGCAATTTCAAACAAAGAATGCATTAATGAGCCAAATCCTCTTTCTCAAGGTTGAAGCTCATTCAGCTAAAAATATCTAAGAGGTAATATTTCAGTCTTCTATCTCTGGTGTTAGCTTATTTGGAAGCTAATAGCAACTGCATTCATTTTCAAATTTCCCTTTTTTCTAAAAACAAAGAAACTTTCTGAGTACTGAATAAAGCAGCAGAAGTATTTAAAGCAATCACCACATCCTCTCTTAGCAGATACAGTTCAAAGTATTCTAAAATTTGGCCAACTTGAAGTTACATTTGAGGGCAGATCTGGCCTTTAAAAAAAAAAAAAACCCAAACCCAGCAAAAAAACCCAAACACACTGTGTTTTTACATGATACTAGAAGACAGAGTCCCCGGTAAAGCACCTGTGATAAGAGACATGCTGTTACAATGACCTTGACACAGTAGAGTACTACACATACTACAGTTTGCGTTAGGTATTGAAAATTTAGATCTTAGAATATCAGACAAGAGAAACTTTCAGCATTGCCTCCATGCTCATAAAACTAATTACAAGTTGGCTGTCTGCACCTCAGCTCTCCATAATCAAGTATGAATCTCAATGGCTTTCCCTAGGAAAGCCTACCTACCATCTAAAAATATTATTGAGCAGGAAAGGGAAGATTTCACATTAACCTGTTATCAAGAAAATCACTAAGCTTTTCAGTAGGGCCTCAGATGGTTAAGTGAGACATTGTAAAAAGTGGTTTTCCCAAGGAAAAACAAACTGGAAGATGTTCTTTTAAATAAAGAAGAAGTCTTTGTCCTCTCCAAGGGATATGAACTACATATCCAAGTCCTCAAATATAGTAAATTTTAAAATGAAACATAAAATTAAACAACCCTATAGATGCATATATTACATGCCAAGTAATTTGCCTATGCACATATGCACTTCCCGTTTGGCATCATTTTGAAAAAAAAAAAAAAGTGTTCCTTCCTTTTGTAAATGACCAGTTGTTTTTCTTTGTGGATTAGACAGAAGAAAACCAACAAAAACATTCTTAGTAAGTGTGGTATCTAAAACCTCTGAAATAAACCTCTGCAAAATATTTAGCCACCATATATAGGGAAAATATTCATTATACTTTCTTTTCACATATGCATGTATCAATTTTCTATACAGAAACAGAAATGTATATATTTTTTTTCATTTGGCATATAGATATATGCCTATAACAAATATGCCAAATATTTTCTATCTAGGAATGTTACATATTTTTACTAATGTTTCGATTCTATCCATTCTGTACCAGTTTTGTCAGTTGCTCTCCAAGCCATTAATTGATGTCAAATGAGAGAGACACAGTCAAATCTTCAAAGCACTAAGGACAGACATGAACAAGCCACTATACCCACATCCAGAACTGAAGGTCATGATACTGTGAAAATAAAATTGGGCTTCATGCACAGGGACAAAATACTCACAATAGGGCATGTAAACTTAAAAAAAAACCCCTGTTTTAACAATCATATTTTAGTGTTATATCTGTACTAAGTAGCATTCAGATAAATGGTGAAATTTACATTTTGTTACTTTTCAGGTTCATGTACAGAATCGAAAGTAGCAGGACTGCCAGCATTTTAGTCTGATTTTCTATAGGAATTGTTGAACTGGAAATGTTCTACATGTCAAAAATGATGATCTATAGACATTAATATTTAATATAGTCATCTTTTAAACAGTATTTTATTATTTACATTCAATTCCCGATGTTCAGTTTTATATTTGGTAGCAAGCATTAACCAGAAATTTGTTTTCATTAAGAGCAAACATTCATCAACTCATCTGAACACTGTACGCAGTAAATGGATTCCAGAGTTTTCTACGGTAAAATACATTTGTAAATTCACCTGTATAGTAGCAATTGCATTTTCTAAACTCCATCTATGCAAAGCTATGGCCTTTCTCACATTTCTCTACTGATACAAGTAGCTACAACTATGGATTTTTCCACTACTCTCAAAGGCCGCTCCAATTCTGTGTAACAGCACCACATACTTTCAGGAGACGAAGTCATATGGTGCTGATGTAGACCCCCCCCAATATGGGGGAGAAAATTACAAAAAGGAAAAAAAAAAGACAGGATCTATGATCTTACTTATTAAAAGGTAAATGCAGTAATATATTTTATGTCTATAAGCCAACGTGCTATCTTTTCTATTTTATCAACACAGTTATCTCTTTGACGCACAGGAAAAATGGCAATAAAGGCAGTGTAAACACACAAAAAATTCAGACAGGTATAATAATATGATTCACTTTTTAGTAAGCGTGAGATGATCGATTTCAGCATCAATGGACTGAAACATTGGAAAGCATCTTTCTCATGCCACAAGTCATATTCTGTTTTCTACTGTTGCTCGACTACTCACCTCAAAATACCAGGAGACTTAAGGGAAAATATCCTTTTATAACAGACCTTTGGAGAAATTTTATGTTATAAATACCTTGCTGTTTACGCGGATCATAAATCTGGAGTCCAAACAAAGGTGGTCTCTCACTTCTTAGCAGTGTCACATTCCTTGTAACCAGATCCAACTGGAAAATTGACCCATTCATGTAATCCGTCCAGTAAATATAACTTCCATGATGTGATAGTCCAAAAGGATGATTCAAATCTTTTCCATTGTAGACTACCTGCAATTAGTAAGTGGTAGGTGAGCATCAGCAAGGTTAAAATACTTAATTTTACTTAGCATACACTGCAGAGAACACAAAACAGGAAATAGAAATACTGAGAAGTACTGTGCCCAAACATAACAACTTCATGCCATAAAATCAAATAAAGAGTGTAAAGCTGTTCTATGCACCAGCATAAATACCTAACTTCATAACTTTGTATAAATTAATTTTAAGTGTCCCCTGTTAGATAACATAGAGGAATGTAGGTAACCATGCAATCATTACGTCCAGTAAATATCTACCTCCTTCCCTAGCAAGGAAGCGTGGTCCTTGATATGACTTTGAGTATCTGTCAAGTATATAAAATATCTGCTTCTTTTAAAGCAGAGAATAGTGTGTATGAGCGGCTTATTTTTGTCAAAGTGTGAAGTGCGGAGACTGCTTACTTATTTCTGTAAGCTTCCTCTCTAGTTTCGGTTATGATAACTTAAAAAAAAAAAAAAAAAGACAGTTTGTTCCCAAAATAAGACAAACTTTCTTCCATGAACCTTCTACCTGTGGTTTGTTAACTCATACATAAAACTACAAATTACATCCCAGATTTTTTCTTTATTTTATTGGCTGCAGAAACGTTCCAAAAGTGTGTCATTTGCTGTAGCTCCAGTCTCAGGAGTCTTTCACAAGAACTGCAACTACCACTACACAGGAGCTCTCTGATAAAGAGTTTAAAAATACTTTCAATCTCTACAGAACAAAAACAAAACTTTAAAAAGAGCCTAAACTTACCATCAAGTAAATTGCAATACAAGTAATTAGAATGATTTACTTTAAAAAGACACAGAAAACTGCAGAGCTCTAAACCATCTACTTTTGGGAGCCCTGCCTTTGTACTTCAACCCAGCAGCTGCAGCTTGGAATGACTAAATTCCAGTTGTCTCCTGCTGGCTGGAGTCCTTGCTTGAACTAATGCCCAGCCGTGTATTTCTGTCTTGCCCCCAGAAAGAAGGCAGCGGTTCATCAGATGCCCTACCTTGTCTCCATTTAGAGTCACAAACCCAAGAGAACAAGGAGATAAAGCCAACTAAAATACAACTACTTTGAGGTAACAAACATCATCCCCTTTTGCCCTTCAAATTTTCTCTTTGGGCTTGGAATTCTTTTGGTCAAATCTCCTTATCTCAGTTAACTTCTTTTGATCAGAATTAATCCATTAGTCAATTATGCACCAGCTACTGATGGAATTCATGTAGGACTTCCCCACCCCCAAAAAATCTTCACTATCCTGACACAGAATTAAAGACGCTATTGACCCAGTTATAGAATATTTTGGTCAAAATATAAGTAACAACAAATATTTCAGCATCAAAAGCAAGTATCTTCTAGTTATTTTTGACTACATGAATTTTACTGGAACAGTTAAGCATTTCATTTAAATCACAGGATTATAGAAAAACACTTTTCAAAAAAACAGAACCATTATGTGACACACTTCAAAATAAAACCTGTAAAGACACATGGCTCTTATTATTCACCAGTTCTAGTGGAGGCAAAACCAGCAGTTCTCACTAGTAATCCATGTGTAATCCCTGGCAGCTGCATTTAACCTTCCTAGACCTGTTCTGTCCAGGAACTTTTCAGGAAGTCTAGCCTTGCTAGTAGGCAAGGAGCTCTAATTAAAAAACGTCTTTCTGTCAATGTGCTTAGGACACACACACATACACCCCCCACCCCCAATCCATTACAGGCCCCTAATGGATTTGGAGCAAAAGCAGAAGCACTAAATGTAAATCCTGACCTAGCCATTATGACAAACTGCAACACTACAGCGTTAGTACAGGCTTAACAACAGATCACTCAATAGAAAGGATTTTAAAAGCAATACTAAAGCTATGTGAGCTTGTACAGGGATGAATTTCAGGGAGGACTGCGTCTACAGTTACTACTTTCAGTCCTAGAAATCTGTGTATTGGTCCTATGAAGCCCATCATACAGATGGAATCACGACTGAAGGATAAATGAGAAGTCATAAGACATGTACACTTTGTGACAAAATTCTCCCACAGACGTAATACCTGTCATTCTCAATTAATGGTGAAGTTTCAGCTGTCAGGGTGCTAATTTTATGAAGCAGATGCTAAACCTTCCCCAAATTGTCAGACTCCAATCTAAGCTTTAACATTTCCAGATGTCTGTTCTGCACTTGTTCCTTCTACAAAACAACACCGAACTTCTCTACGGACTTGTATCTAGCTAGCACAGCCATCAGTAACAACTAAAACAATCTCTCCCCATCTGTGACTGCCCGTGTTGAGAGCTTCCCCTTTGCAAATTACCACAAACGCTCAAACAGGGCGCTGAGATTCATCGAAAGCAGCTTATCCAGTGAAGTTAAATGAAAACCTCTCTGGCAGAGCCAAAAGTAGTATTGTTGGTTTTTTTTTTTTCCTACTGAAAAGCTCTTTGTAGCTTCCTGGCTCAATCAAAATGTAACTCATTATCATATGAGAAAAAAATAGATCAAAAAAATAAAATAAAATCAACTTTTGTGTCACTTTCTAAAGATGAAAATTTTAAGCTGTATTACAGTCTCTTACAGGAGACTGCCAACATCGCTTGTTTCAACCGAAATGACACTGGACATGCCGCAGGGCTATGCAGACTTTAAAAAGCTCAAAAAGTATTTTTAACATAACACAATAAAATCCAGAGAAAGAGCATGCCTGTGGCAAAACAGCAGTATTTTTCTTTTACCTTTCTGTCAGTTCCATTCAAAAATATCCTTTCAATGTGATCATAATAGGCGTCACACCAGTATAATACGTTGGCACGATAGTCCAGAGTTAAACCATTTGGCCACAGCATCTTTGATGTTACAAAAATCTGCCGACTGTAGCCATCCATCCAGGCCTTCTCAATTCTTCCCACACTGTCATCTATTTCATCTTCTTCCCAGTCTGTCCAATACATCCAGCTATGAAATTATAAAAATGAGCATTCAGATACCATTTTAATCACCTGAATCGCACTGTAACTTTTAGCAGCAGTTCGCAACCGTATTTCCGCAAGCCAGAGCCACTTTGGCTTTTGCACGTTTCTTCCCACTGCTATTTCTTCAACTATATTTACTTTCCCTGTGTACTGGATGCTGCTGAACTGACATTTAGGGTGGTTTTGCTCCTATTGTAATGAATTACATGAATACCAAATGGGCTAACTGACATGAGAAATGAAGAGTTTAAGACCTTATTTACTCACACCAAAATTATGATTTTTTTATTATTTCTTTTTCTAAACCAACAGTTTTATTGACTTTGTCACAAAGTTCAAACTTTTACTGTGTTGGGTTTGGTAGGGGTTTTTTGCCAAGTCTAATTTGCCTTTATGATGCAAATTTGCTTTTTATTATGCATAATACTATCAAAAAAGGTGCAATATATGAATTAATTGCACTCTAGTTTAATAGCTACAGGATAACCTTGACATTCTGTGAACTTCACATCCCACATGAAAGCAGCTAAATTACTCAAAAAACTATTATGAACACTTTGTGTTCACAAAAATGTTCAGAAAGACAGATGGCTATAGAAAATATTTGACAAATATCTGGTAGGGAATTTTAGCATAGTTTTATGGCTTACAGTGCAGCAATGTCGATAACCAAAACAACTCTGAAATATAAGTATCTATGCTATTTTGGAAAAATCAAACAAGCATTGGAGTAAGTCATTTAAAAGTATTAGCTCAGATGAGTTCTCTGAGAAATTCTCTACCGGACAGCACAGAACACACCCTATGTTTCATTGTTTTGTCTTCTTGAATTAATCTGATTATCATATTTTATTACAGAATTTACTGGTGACAGCTCTGATTTCAACAATTTAAAATACACAACTTGAACTTATACAAAAGCAGAGGGTAGCAAATGTACTAAGAAACACCACTTTTTTTTTTTTTTCCCCTCAAAAGGAAAAACAGGTTCATGGGAAAAAACACAGAATCTGTATGTAATCCATGAAGTGTCTAAACAGTATTTCAGATCATATCACGCCCAGTGACATCAATATGCTGAAAACATTTATGAGAAGTAGACATTTACTTTTAAAGTGAAATCTAGGATTTCAATTATTAAGTATTAAATAGAGGAAAAATATCACATGTATCTTAAATAACCCTACTTGTTAAAGTTGTCTTATTTATTTGATATTTACATACCTCACCTTTGATTTCACCAGATTTACACTTTTGAAATTCTACAAATTTCTGAAATAACCTGTGTGATCCTAACCCACGTAACCTGTCTGTACTTTGAAAAATAAAGTTCTGGAATTTAAATTCTGATTTTACAAAGGAATGAAACACTAAAGTGAAAACAGTTTTGTTATCAAATCTGTGTAAATGGCACCAAATATGCTGGTCAAAAATTTTACTTGAACACGCTTTTATGTATAAGCGTAATTTGATCAATCTGGTTTTTTTTATATAAGAAATTGAAAAAGACAAAAAATTGCAGCATTGTTACACAGGTTTACAAATATGCAAATGCACCTTTTTTTGTTTCTTTTCTGTCTCTTCCAAGTCACCCACAAGGTTGTTCTGGGTTCTTTAATATTTTTTGTAAATATACACTAAGAACATAAATCAGTTTTTGATCCATGAGGCTTATAAACTTCACTGCATGTTTGACTCAAACAGCACTAGGCTTAATCACAGAATTATAAAACCTGCGTACACCCTAGAGCTCAGGCAGAGATGCAGGTCAATACTGTATTTAATTTACTGGAAGACAAAATATGTTTACAAATATTTACATGACTGTTCAACAGCAATTACTGAGCTTTTCTCCATCAACTTTTTCTCTGTACTTATCCTAGTTACCATGTTATAAGCTAAAACACGCTTACAGTAACAGACATCTACATTAATGTGCTGTAATTGTATCTCAAAATGCAGTTTATGCTTCTACATTGGTTAAATCAAGACTAATTTTTTCTAAACATAATTAAGATGCCATAATAAATGCTATCCCTCAGGAAAAGCTTCCATGAGAACTATAATCATGAAGGGCAAGCTATTTTATTAGAAAAGTGTTTTATATAATAGCCCTTTTCATACAATACATCTTCATACACTATTTCCTGTGCCCTGCATTTACTGAGCTGGAAAATTTAACAAAGTAATTGTAGGTATGGTTATGCTTTGTGGTCTGCTTTTACATCCTTACTATCTGACCTTAATTAATTGTAGCCTTTCCACAGTCACTTCCCTTCCTCAAAGGACAAGCTCAAAAGTGAAAACCTGATAGTGTAAATACGTTCTAGTATTAGGAAAACAGCAATCAATCCAGCCACAGTAGAATTACCTGCCTGCATCATTCTCCAGTGACAAGTCCCTGAATAAATGTAACAGTGCATTTTTAGGTAATCCACGGCTATACCACACTAATATAATGTTCTTTTTATTATGCAGCCTATCACAATTAATTATGCTCGTAAGTAGTGAAAAGTATCTGTCTCATTTAGTTTTGTAAACCAATGTGTACAAGGATATGGTTATAATTATCTTCAGAAATTGAGACTTACAAAGAGAGAAATAAAGGAGAGTATTATAATGTTCACTTGGTATTAAAAATACATAGAGGTCTGATACACTCAATTTGTTTGACAAAAAAGGTGAATCACATTCAAATTAACTTGACATTGGTTCAACAGTGTCTGGGCATACACATTCTTCTGAAGGCTTCAGGCAAGAATGCTGGACAGGAATTACAGATATTTTAAACTACTGTAGAATTGCAGAGTACTGCATGACTCTACAAACCCCAACCCAAGAAAAATTCAATCCCATATTCATGCTATGAAGACATGCATTAAACAACATAAATTAGTCTACTTCCTACCCATTGACAGGATCAACCACGATTCCTCTAGGGTGGGACATGTCTCCTTCCAACAAAGTTTTTCTACTGTGAGCAGCCTTTTCCAGTCTGGCAACAGCAATCGTTTTCCTGTGGCCATCGTTTGTCCAATAAAGATTGTTTCCAATCCAGTCCACTGCTATGCCTTCGACATTATCAAGATCTGTTGAGTGAGAGAAGACAGTAATGAGATTAATATCATATGTTTATGTTCTAACATTATCCATTAGTACAGACAACGGACAATATACGGTCCATATAGTCAAATTAGATTATTTCCTTGAATCTGAATTATATTTGCTGTCAGAATTAGTCTGACAGACAATAAAAGAGAAAGACTGGTCATAAAACTTGTGTAATTAAACCATAAGCCCTCATATGGTAACTATAGCAGGCCGTGGGCAAATCATTATTTAACAAAACTCTAATTAATTTTAACCCTAAATAGCAACATGACTCAAGTCAAGAGCAGCTTCCAGGATCAGCTCTAGTACTCCAAATTATCTTGCTTTTACCCAATTCACAAATTTCATTCCTATTAAAAAAAAAAGCAAAAGGGGGATTCAGTTTACATGTGTTCCATTGTCCCTTGCAAACCGTGTAAGCAACACCATCACAACAGTCCCAGTTATTCTCCACAGGTATGTGAGCAAACTATTGCCATAGGAAGCTACACCTGAGCAAAGAGCAATGCTACCATCGGATGTACCGATGGTCTCATGAGTTTGACAGTTGTAGGGCTCCATCCAGAACCAAAAGGAGTCAAAAATGTTCGTCCCATACAATGTGGAGGTTTCCCCACTTGAGAAGTAGTAAAACAATTCCCCAAGCAACAAATTTTCCCTCAAGATTACCCAACATCTTGTGACATGAACTGAGCTCTGCCCTCTCCACATGATCCCAATTCCTTAACTGACAGCAGGTCAGTTAAAAGGTCTCTAAAAAGTTTTCCATCTCTCTTCATCATTCCCCTTTTCTTTCAGAAAGAACCCGATGCTCAAGTGCACAAGGTGGAATATGGAGAATTTCCAGTCATTCTCCCCTGGCCTTTGTAGCACCTTGAAGGTTGAGGAGCTACTTCAGGTATCACCCTTTGGACACAGTTGATCTTACACCAGCTCTTCAGCATGGTCCTCCTGGTGTGGTCACTCCTCAGCTACAGGAGGAGCCCACCATTTGTCAGGAAATACCTGAGGGCCGTTAACACTGAGAGGAGTGACAGAATTTGGGCCGCAGCACTGGTGACCACCACCTTTTCTGGTCCCTCTCCTGTAAACACAGTCCAGCAGCCCTGCCACCTGCCCACCCCCTTCTCCTCAGTCCCTCCAGGCAGTATTTCTCTGGGAAGGATGGAGCCTCTGTGTTCCACCACCGCTTTCCAGGCAGCCCTGGCCCCACACCGCCCACAGAACCACCCAACATGGGCACCAGCCCTTTGCCTGGCCATTCCCTCAGAGGCAGCTGGGACCCATTCTGACCAGCTCAGGGTGGTTGGCGGCCATAACATGGCCCCCAGCGGCAGCGCCTGTGAGGGCATGAGGGGCAGGTCACCGGCTGCTGCCTCCCACCGCCTTCCCAAAGCTGAGGATACCACGTTTGCTTGCGTTAGTATCCTTTCTGAGGTAAACTTGGGGTGGAAATGCTCCTTTTACTGTTAATCTCCTTCGGTATCTTGTCACCTGGATTAAAGGTGGTAATGGGGCAACAGCGTAATAGCTCTGACTCCCGTGCTTCCACCCAGCCTGAGAATTCACAGCACCAAACCGCTGCCTCCCTTTGCTGTGATAAAAATAAAGGTCGGTATGGCTGAAAAGGTAAAAATAAACCCCCCAAAATAAAAAAAAAAACCAAAACAAAACATGCTTAAAAAAACCCCTCCTTACCACAATGCTATGGAATGTATTACTAGTTTGTCACACTCGGATATCCAATCTTACAGTACAATTTCAATGACAGGAATCATCAAGACTAGAAAAAAAGGATTATAAATTGCTTTTTCTGTTCACATTTACACTGGTAATACCATCTAGATACAAGCTTTCATCAGATTCATTCTTTCTCACCAGAGTTGACGTCACTTTCTGATCAAAGCTGGAGTTTTTTTTGAAAGATCTTCTCAGAACAAACATGATGCAGGGAGATTTTTATGGCAATGTACATTAAAAAAATCATGTACTACTATTTTTTAAGAAACGCTGATGCAGTAAAATCAATGATCCTACTTAATTTACACCGGATTTGCACATGAAAATCTGCTAAACTGAAAACAACTGTTTTCTATTTGAACTGTGCTGCCAGACATATGTAATTTAATTGTCAGCTTTCCAGACAACAACTCCCCATGAACTCCTGAAGTGCTGGTTTGGGACATTTTAAGTTATCAGAGTCATTTTTACTGCAACAGCATCGTGCAGTGGCGCTGTGTTGTCATCGCCTAAACCTTCCCTCAGGTTTCTCCACCCAGATGCCTCCCCATAATACAACCAGTAAGTACTAATGGAAAGTTCTTACTGACATTCGTAACTTCAGCAGACCTACAAATTTTATTTTGCAACACGTCAGACATATTTTCCTTGGAACAAACTCTTCACCAATAGTATTTTTTAGATCCCAAGCACCTTTACAGACTATCACTCTATTAAACTATCTCATTCCCTACACAAAATCAGGAAATTCTTTGTGATGGACGGGGATGCAAAGCTATTTTACTGAGTCACAGTCTATATAACTTAGAGCAGTACAGAAAACTTTCTGCTTCCTATAACCCATAGGTAACATACGGTATGTCATCAACAATACACTAAAATAAAATATGACAGTTTTACCCAATAAATGAAATATTGGGCTTTATATACACCTGGATGCAATAGCATCATCTATAAAAGGTGCCGTTACAATCTTAATAGCATTGGAACATGATAAATTACTTCCCAATGTTTTTCTTGAACAAAGTTTTTTAGTGATTGTAATACCACCATATTGCCTACCAAGTTAGCAGAGCTAGAATGTTTTCAAACACCTTGTCATTGCAAAAAAATTTTTTTTGTTAATTTTGTAACTATTTACTTTTTTTTTTTAAAAAAAGAGGAAAATGCATTTAAATATAACGATGAAGTATATTAAAAATAACAAGGATCCCTTTATTAAGGGAAATACTTCAGTCAGCATGCTTTCAATGTTTAAGAACAGAAAAATAGAAGAAGCTGGTACCTACTGAAAGCCATAGCATGACAGCCATGTAACGTTTTTAAAAGTGCTTTTTTCCTTATCAGTATCCTCTGTGTGGATACAGTAGCAACCGAGAAGCAGTAAAGATTAATAAAGATAAAGATGCAAATGAGTTCGTTTATCATAAAAGGAAAGACATTATTGACAATAACACAGAAAGTAGCTGAGAAATAAATGGTTAAATAAAATTGATTTGGCTACAGTAAGCCAGGCTTTTGGCAGTGAGGCCCTTTCAATGTGAAAAGGATGATGTGAATAAAAGACCATTTTGATTGTTCTTCACTCCATAGTTAAAAAAATTGTAATTCTGGAAAAACTACCAGAATTTTACAATCAACAGTAGTATGTGGGCTCCAAATATGCTGAATATAGATAAAAGATATTTAAAAACTCGTATTTTTACAGGCAACAATTTGCCACATCGTTTTTAAATATGCAAAAAATTACAAGCACAAATTACAAGTGTGTAATTTGGTACAGAATAGCATAGCTCAATGTCAGGTAGGTCATGTACATCAATAGTGTCTAAAATACTAGATTAACATGAAAACCGGTGAAAATATAATTCTTCTATATACCAACCAGCTAAACAGCTTCCAAAGATCTTTACAGACTTACTTTGACCTTGTTTAGGTAAAAAGTTAGCCCTTGACCATCTTTGCTAATAGTTACAAGTGAATAATATAACACTTTAAGGCTCACAGCCATCCCGAACAAATAAGGGGGACACAGACAAGTTAAAAAAAAAAACCCTAGAATTTGTGTTTATGTTACTACAACTGAACAATATTTAAATTGCTTTAAAAATGTCTGGTTTGTTCCTTTTTTTTTTTTAATTTTTTTTTTTTTTTTTTAATTTAGAAACCTGATTTTACATGCAAGTTTGAAACCTTAATTATAGCAATTTCTGTTCCTGGTGAAAGTACACTACTATTGCAGTTGTGCCACCAACTCTAGGCTAGGCCATGCTGTGGGCTGTCAAATATTTATCAATACTACCCAGCAGTTTGTTTCCCAAAGTGAAGAATAAGAAATCACAGCTCAAACTGTATGGGAAATCAAGCTCCAGCAGTGTGAGGTGCTCAGCATTCTCAGTTCCGAGTCAACAGCTTGTAGGATCAGGCTCTCATGTAGGCAAACTGTAATTATCTGAGTTACAGTGTTGTTTGAGCTGGCGTATCTGTTCTTGCAAAACCTGATAGTCAGAAAAAAATGACAACTTCTAATCTGAGAAGTGACACCTACCACAGATAGAGTTCCTCAGCAGCCTGCTGTTCAGAGCGAATATTAAACCACCTCCTGACACACCTGATTTCCTCTAGTAGCCTTCCACCAAGGAATGATTTAATCTGTCCCTGCTGAGTTCTTGAGAGCTGACAAGAATAAAAGCTGAGGTGGTACGGCTGGAGGCCATATTAATTTTTTAAATTGTGAAAAATACATTAACAAGTGTTCTTTAAACACACTTTAAAGTTACGAAACTGCACCAAGTTCTACCTAACAATGTAAGGCCCTGGGGAACGAGTAGGGGAGAATGACAGTCCCATTTTTGGGGGTCTTTGTAAGTATTAGGACCAATAATACCAATAACAAACAATCAGATAATCCTTTTGGTATCACATTGGTATTTTTGCTATGTAGTACTTAAAAAAAGTTCCAGTTAAACATTATTTAAAAGAGTCTCTTCAATTTGCTGCTTTGGTATACAAAGTTTATGTTGGCATGTTTGATTAGACTAACCCCAACCTGTTTGACACCTGTCAGGAAGGATGCTCCTTGGTGCTACCTTGTAATGTTTAAATCTACATGCTGTCCGCTCCTTTCGCTACCCCACATTTGGGTGACTTTGCTGTAAAATGAAACGGTTGCTGTTTAGTCAAAGAAGGTCAGCAATGGAAGTTCTGTGATGTGTATGACCCATTTCTGTATTCGCAGTGAAATGAAGAATTACCAGATTGAGTTGAGCATTATTTACTCAGTTGCCTTTTATTAAGCAATCATGAATATAGCATAGAGAGCCACCTATTTCTTGCAACTGCTACTAAAGGATGTTTGTGCAGACTCCGAGGTCTGTAGAGAGACCTTATGCCCAAACCAGCACCACGTCACTGCAAACTGGAGACAACTTCTCCAAGACGGGTGGATTAAAACATGGATTATGAATGACAGGGAATGAAAATCCCTGTGCTAAAACAATGGTATTTTAGTTACTCTCACTGTCTCAAGCTTCAATTTACAAGTAAAGATATTAAACTCTCTGAAGGCTGAGATGAATATTCATACTGCTTATTTTCTTGAGTACTAGAAAACAAAGCAGTTGTTACCTCCTGCTGAAGCAGTCTTTCATGAAAAGGGTCCATAAAAGAAAAAGAAAAATGAGCTGACAATCACTGAAACGGCATTTAGTATGACAAGATCTGATTCTAGACCAGGGGATTCTGTGAAGTGTGGTGGGAGAGGTGGAAACTAGAGAACTGCTGGTATTTTCTCTCATTGCTATAATGAATTGTACATCTTAATTAAGTTTCTAAAAATTGTTTAGGTCTTCCTGTCACTTCCACGTATACATTGGAAAATGCATCAGGAAAGACAATGCTAAATCACCTACATTTCCTTTTTTTCTAATGACTTTGCAAGCACTTCAGGAAATCTCACTCTGCCAACCTGCTTGAATAAGTTCCAGAATCCACACCGTGATACAGGTTGGAGTGAAGAAGTCCTGTAAAGTCCACAAGGAGAGGGGACGGCTCAGTGAGTGATTACAAAGAACTACATTATGGATCCATTGTATCTAACGACTGAGAGAATACAGTGCAGATGCAGGAGTTACTCACCAGCAGGGATAAGTTAGACAAAGTTAGAATTCACAACAGAGCAACTTAACCAAACTTTACATTTCTGCACTCAGGAAAAATAAAAAGGAAGTTTGGGTTTTTTTTTTTTAAATAAATCTCCAACTCTGTTAAGGCCTAGTTTGGGTCTGTTTTCCATGGGAGATTTAAATAAAGCTTTAAATTATCTGTAAATGTCAGCTGAGCTTCTCCTTAGTGAGATTCTGTGAATGTCACTATCAGTTAGCATTGCCTACCGTCTTTGAGGATTGTTTCTCGCTCTGTGCCATCAATTTTCTGTCGTCCAATTAGGAAGCTGGTAGTATCAGCGAAGTAAATGTAATTGGTTTCGGCATGGAAGTCCAGAGCACGAGGATTGACCAAGTTTTCTATAGGGATCATGTATTCATCAGATACTTTGGTATTCAGGTCCATTCCCCGTATTATTCCGGGGCGTCCCTTCCCATAAAAAAGAAACAATTCATTCTTTGGTCCTGCAAAAGAAAGATTACAAACATAAACAACTGATGCTGCCTAATCTTCTTTACAGTGCATAATGTCACTGTTTAATTAACTGGCACAATTAGTGGGGGAGCAGGAACATTATTCAATACCAAGAATTAAACTTTCATATATTCCGAAGGTATCTAAACTCAAGAAATCTAGCTAATTATATTACCTTAATTAAAATACAAATTACTTCAGTGAGCTGCTTACATCTAATTATTTTTTTCTGTGAAAGTTCACATTGCGAAGCAATGCTAGATCACAGAATAACTTTGCATCTGCTGTGAAGTGGACGTATATAGCTTTGTAGACATTTAATTTTACAATTCATTAGGATCTATCAGGGTAATGTAGACCATGACTGAAGCAATCATTAAATCTAACAAGACCATAAACTCCAGCAAATACAAAACAACATTTTTTTTCACCTGAAGTTTCTTAGAAAAAAAAAAAAACAAACAGACAAAAGATTACACTAAATTTCTTTCAAATGGGAAGGAATAGAGCAAATCAACACACAGTATTCTTTCATACTGAGATATCAAACATGGATACCAATATTTCCTATTTCTGATGAGATTTTTACAGTTTAATTAAGAACTGAAGCTTAGTAAGGCAATTTTCTTTCCTCAAAGATATACATCTTTAGATCCTCAGTACTATCAATGTACGTATTAAAATTTCATCTGAACTGAATCAATGCCATTTGATCAAGAAACCAGACAAAAATAGGTGTTCCCAGAAACTTTCAGGGCTGTCCTGTTGGCTGTAGGTGACCAATGGATTGCGTTAGGTATAACCATAGTTACAAAATCAAACTTTTATTATGAGAAAAAACTTGTTTGAGTTATTCACGTGAATCGGCTGCTTCTGTCGTTCATTCAGTGGCCAGTCCAGCCCAAACCATGACACTTCTGAGCTAGGAGTTGATTGTATGGGTAGAAATTAGGTGTGACAAATTATTTCACAGCACTTCAGTACCTCTGTGCTGTGAAAATGCATAATATATAAAGAAAGTGTAAGACTGAGTTACCTAAAAGCTGTTATAATTGCTAGAATTCTTTATACAGCATCCTGGGTTTAATTTTTCACTTCTATGAACTAAGCCAAATCAAATCATTTTAAGGGAATGAAAGGAATATATACACAAAGTGTCAGGTACATGTCACAAATTTTACCCAAAAGCAGTCCATGTGATTTCTATTGTTATTGATGAGGATGTTAAATAACACCCAGAACTATACCCTGAAATACTAGCCACAGGCAAACTCTTTGACTTAAATAACATACTTTTGCATGACCTGCCATCGCTCCCCAAGATGAAGCCAGTCCTGCAGCGACAAGTCCGTGCTTTGTAGTTGCTGCTGAGCAGACAGATGTGAGAACATCCCCCCGGCATTCCATGTGGGTCCACTTCACATGCGTGGCTTCTGACTGCGGCGAGTGAAAAAAAACAGCACCATTGAAATCCATTTAAAGCCAGACAATTGTATGCATCGGCATGTAGAAAGATTAGACGGGGGGAAAAACAAAAAAAAAAGGGAATTTGTGTCACAATAAATCTTTCACCAGAATATAGCTACAAAAGAAGGTGGTTTCTTTTAAGATGATACCCGAAACAGACAGGTAATCCAAAAGGCCACCTTGTGGCTACCGGCTGTTCCCACCCTTGTATGCCATCACCCCTTTTTGAGTGAGCTGCTGCACAGCATTTGCCAGGCAGCGTTCCCCTGGGGTAGCTGACACTCTTCCCCATTTTCATGCGTTGCTTTGATTAATTGGGTTGGTTTCTTGGCTTTTTGAGAAGGGAGCGCATCCCATGCCAGGGCAGTCTGCTATTCATCCAGCCCTGTTACACAGCACCTTTCTGGGGCAGACGCCTGTGCAGAAGCTCAAGAACAGAATGAGCCTTGTAGCCTTTTTCCATATTTGTACAGTTGGGTCATAAATCCAGCTGAAAAAGCCAAAGAATTCCTTTCCCTCGACTTCATATTTTCAAATGCACGGTTCTAAATTAGCAGACTAATATATCAAATCCATTTTTTTTTTTTAACTCTTTTAGGTATATCCAATGAGAAAACAAAATTTATCTTGCTATCCTACATTTACTAAGCTGGCTTAAAACAAGCCAACAGTATTTTAGTTCAAAAAAAAAAAAAATGTTTTTCTCTTCTTTCTCCTTTCCCTCAAGCTTTTTAGTAGTTTTTTTTTTTTTAAAGTAATCAAATGCTTTAAGGTCGATATTGTAAGGTATACAGAAACTCTACTGAGCTGAGACAGCTTTTACAGCAAATCTTGACAAGCAACAAAGATGTCCATTCAAAACAAAAGAAATAGACTGAACGAAGGGCAAGAGGAACAGAGTAATCACAGGATGTAATAAAAGATTACACCATGCTCGTGTCTCTCTCCTCTACTCAGCCCTTCCGACTCCCTCCGGGGCACAAGAGGGGAGCCTAGAGCTTGGATAGAGTCGTCGCAGCCTCCTTCAGACACTGACATCTGCAAATCAATGCCCTCAGCTGTAGGGTGAAAATTAGTTCACCCAGTCTACATCAATTTAGAGTTTGTTCCCGCTTCAGAAACTTCTCTCAAAGCAGTGAGTCTGTTTAATAACTTCGATGTTGATCACCAGAATTGATGCGTTAGCTTTTCTGTCCAGCCAGTCACGGCAACGATTTAGTGCTATCAGTCATATAAAAAAAAAAAATAAATTAAGTATTGCTGTAAACATTTTGGATCTTGCTATCTTCGCACAAAGCTCCCACAAATCACACTGCTGTTCTGAATGCAGAAGGCATGCCATCAGAGCCAGAATTAGAGTCATATAGCACTATGGACCTCAGAAATTGCTATTTTACCCAAAACTCTGGGATTATAAGGAGTTTTTCA
Source organism: Numenius arquata (assembly GCF_964106895.1). Taxonomy (NCBI): domain Eukaryota; kingdom Metazoa; phylum Chordata; class Aves; order Charadriiformes; family Scolopacidae; genus Numenius; species Numenius arquata. Next base: position 6,048,520 of record NC_133578.1, on the reverse strand, counting down.
TTCTAGAGGAAGATGAAGATTTCTTTCACAGAAGGCAAAGATGATATTTATACAAACCAAGGAAAATTTAACAGCAATTTCCTATCTCACCAGGTGCCGTGCTGTCAGTTAGGCAGGCTGGCTGCCCACATCTCCAGCCTTGTTAGGCAACCTCAAAGACAGGGACTCCCTTGAGGTTTGTAGTTTGTCTGAAAAGCTGGCCCAGAGCAACCAGGAATCTTGGAGGTCTGAGACCCAGGCGTGTGGATGGTCTGGGGCATCTAACAATTCTGAAGGTGTTAAATTCTGAAAGAGTCAAGTGTGCGGAGCCAGAAAATTTGCAGACCAGGGCTGTTTGGCAGTTCTCCAAGCTGAATGCTCAGGAAGGAGTTGTGTTAGGAGCTCAGAGATGCAGGTAAACTGGCAGTAAGCACATAGAAATCTGGACAGATGAAGAAGCAACAGAGTGTTTTGCCTCAGTGACAAATTCTCACTGCACCTTCTGATGCATTTTTCTGGAAGAACCGTTTTAACCACTCATCCACCTACTGTCACAGAATCACAGGATGGTCAGGGTTGGAAGGGACCTCTGGAGATCATCTAGTCCAACCCCCCCTGCCAAAGCAGGTCCACCTAAAGCAGATTGCACAGGAATATGCCCAGGCGGGTTTTGAATGTCTCCAGAGAAGGAGACTCCACCACCTCTCTGGTCAGCCTGTTCCAGTGCTCTGCCGCCCTCACAGGAAAGAAGATTTTTCCATGATGTTGAGATGGAAATATCTGGGCTTAAGTTTCCTAGAAAGAGGGATTTTGATCTTACCTGCTGTTTGGGTTCTTTTCTGGTATACACGGATCTCTTTAGCATTGTCAAGTCTAGCAAGAGACTCAACATCGGTGCCATTATATCTGTTTATTCGTAAAATGCTGAGGTTATCTGAATTAACGGTATATAAATAGTTTTCAAATACTGCCAGTCCACAAAGATGCCTAATCTGGAAAAGAAAAAAATTATATCATTATTTTAGCTGAAGATTTTAGGTATATCTATGATTTGTAAACATCAAACATTACTGTGAATTGTACATGCTGAACTGCACAAAAGGATTTCTGAATGTGTTGATAAATGTTTGTAAATAATAAACAAACTACAAGAACAGTTCACATTCTTGTAGTCTGAAATTTATAATTAGAAAAGCTTTGTACATGACAGAAAATTAAAAATATTTAACAATCCAAATTTATTTATCCTCTGAATTTCCCAGTTTCTGCCTTTTAAATTAAAACCTTCATGCTTTAAGTGCAACAGCTTATTTTAATATTAACTACTATTAATTAGCTAATAATAACCATTATAAATTAGCTAACATTTACTAACATTAACTAATAAATACAGTAAATATAGTTATTTAAAAGACCGTTCATGGGTTGAATTGATGTATTTTTTTGATTATGTTATAATCAAAGCAAGACAAACGGCATAAGATATACCCACTGAATACTTTAAGTATAAAAATGAATAAATAAATACATTCCCTCAGCTATATTTGTGTTCCTTTTGTGTTGGCATCTTTGAATGTGGTTATGGTCACACATAACTGCTAGTTTCTCAAAAAGTGAATTCTAAATTTGTATTAATCTGTGATGTGTCTGGGCACATTGATTAGAAATTACCTGCTGTTAGTTAGTTAGCCAATCACTGCTCAAACAGGAACTGTTCGATAACCTGGCAGTTGTGATTGATTTACGTAAAATAACTCACTGGCAATTTTGAAAGCTAAACAGATTAAAGAGAATTTGTTGGCAGATGTTCAGATATTCACAGGCTGAATATCCTATTAGTCTAATCAATGAATTGTTCACTACAAAGTATTTACTTAGCTCATTTACTCACAAATTCAGATACACGTCATCAGAAAAACCCAAACAAAAAACCCCTGTTGGGCATCAAATGCTTCAGTCCTTTCTGGAAGTTACCACCCATTTGGCCAAATCTTGTCATTGTATTCTGCCCTTACCCCTCTCCCCCCCCCAAAAAATAATAATAGAGATCAATGGAAGTATTTGATTTAGACCCAATAGCAATTCAATCCGACTACAGTAAGATGGAAAACAGCCTTGAAAATAATGATACATCTGTATCAAATTGTTGAGTTCTCTTCTGCATTATAATCCTTTCTTCCCTATTTCCATTTGCACTCAGTTTAAAGCTTTAGTATTTAACTCCCATGAGAGCTTTTATGTATTTACGCTATTAAAACTATGTGGCTCTTTTTACAATGCAGTTTATAATGACTTAATTATTTGTATTTAATTTATGCATGTGTTGTTTTTTTACCTCTCATGAAGCTTTCCAGCTCTCTTATGCATGAATGGAAGTGTTGCCTGGTACAAAGAATAATCCTTTGAAAGCCACCCAGGCCATCAATCATAAAAGCTTGTATCAGTTGGAAAGCATGTCATCTTTCGATATGCTTGTACTTACAAAATAAACTCTAATCCCTAAAATTTCTTGACAATGGTTTTCTTGGTCTGCTGTTTCCTTGGACTAATGAGGAGTAGCTTGGAGTAACAGACATTCTAAATCCTGGCCAATGCAGACACAAAACCTAGTGAAATTATCTATTTTCCATGTGAGTGGAAATACAACCAATGTATTTCTCCTTTTGTGATAGCAGTGACTGACTGAGAGGACAAACTTTTTAATACTCTTCACCCATAAGGAAAGAAACAAACATCCTTCTCCTTAGCTAGTTTAGAGAAGAAAGGATCCCTCTGAACTTGATAAAGAATCCTCTCTGCATCTAAATCTCAGGAAGAAGAGAAAGAACAAGCATCTATCCCATGACACCAGTACAACACAGTTACAAGCCTGTAAAAGTATTTGTTAGTTGCTTCTGAAAATGGCTTTTTTTAAGTATCTATTCCAAAATGTTAGCTAAAAAAAAAAAAAAAACAAAGAGTTTACAGGACCTGTTATTCCAGAACAACTGGCTAAAGACATAGGATTAATTTTGTCAAAAAATAGGAAGGTGTTTGCTATTTAGCCAGGTGACTTAGACTGGTTTTTGTCACGTTTTCTGCCTACTATTAAATGTAGTTTCACTGGCCAGTTGTCTCTTGGTAAACAGTGATTACTTGGAAGCACGCAAAGAATGACAGCAGAACAGGTAAAATGTTTATTTTGTCTGCACATTGTTCCACACTCTGTTTAACCTCGGGCAGAAGCAGATGTACACAAGGTACCCACACAAGCTCGGGGAGTCCAAGTACAAACCAGGACCAGTTTGGCCATTGCCAATTTTCCCTTGATTTACATAAGCCTCAGGACCGCCGAGGAACCCTTCCTTTCCCCACTGCCTACTCCCTGGGCTGAAGCAACACCACCACCACACTGATTTACTCCTGCTCAAACACTCCTACAAGTCTCAGCGTTTGTATTTATGACACCAAACATCTGGATCAACTGGGAAAAGCATCGTTGCCATCAACAAAATATGATTTAAGGGCACCCAGATTGGTCCAAGCAGGTGAATAGCTTTTGCTATTCTATTTCTTTCACATCCTTGTACCTGTTAGTGTCTTCTTCCCGAATTGGCAAGGACATCTTCTTGTCATTAATAATTTATCCCCGAGTATCTTTCCATCAACCCATATTTTCCCTCCTGAAGTCTTTGGGGAGTGTGACTTACACGGTGCATTGTTAATGAGACACTGCATGGAAGCCTGTTCATAGGTTGCAAAAATGAGCTAAATCGCAAATAAAACATAACACGCAGATGGATCTTTTCATGTCTAACACATTCAAACTCAAAAGAGGAAAAAAACCCCTTGAAATTCCTGTAACTGTTAGAATTATGTACATTTATCTATATAATTACTTTTTACTCATTTGCAAATAAATACCTACTTGTCTGCCTTTAATTATTGTATGCCTCTTTCTCCCTTGGTAGTCAACAACTTCCACGCTATCCAGGTATATGTCAACCCAGTACACATATTTATTGACGAGGTCGAGTGCAAGAGCAGTTGGCTGTTCAATTTTAGAGTCTACTATCCACGTCCTGTTCATTCCATCCATGTCACATCTCTCAACCTTGGCAGCGTTCCCGTAGTCTGTAAAGAAAAGCTTTCTGTTGAAAGAAAATAAGATGTTGTAAGTTCCAAGGGGTGTGAGGAGAGTGCAAAGCTCCTGGTGGCTCTGCAAAGTAAGTTTTTCGCATTTCAGTGGCACAATTGCACAATTGGAATTTTTCAAATAGAACATACTTTTCTTTTAAATGGATGGTTTTCATATGTACAGAGACTACATTACAATCTTAGATATCTCTTTGAACCATTATTTATAAAAAATGCCAAGATCGTTAGGAATACCAAAGAGTGGCAAAGCCACAAAGGACTCACATGGTTTGGAGAACAATTCATTGCACGTGAGGTATAACAAATACAGCAATCCACACGGCCATGGCTTTGAAAATATACTTCTACAGAAGATGCTTTAGTCTGTAGCACATTTGAATCCAGTCTGGGAAAGATGTTCAGGCCTTAAAACGTTTCCCCAAATCCAATGAGTCATTGCATCCAGGAACAATGTGAAACTATCAAAGACTTCAAATTGCTACTAAAGCTTCCCGACCTGATACTTGATTAGCATTCACTGGATTTAGTACCCGCAAATCAATTTTGATTAACCCGACAATATTTTAACAAGATTACCTATTTGTGAGACTAAATTACACTCGCAATCTGAAGACCACCTTGCCACGACTTTAATGTGCGATAAAGAATAATCTGATTCCAGACTGAATAGTACTCAAACTACTTTGAGAATCAGGATTTCCTTTTCCAAATGAAGTGAATTATCTCCTAGTTATTGCCACTAATGGGAATAACATTGGATCAACACCGTATAATCCTTGAGATAGCTTTAAGTTAAAGAGCAGTAATTTATAGCCTTGCAACCTCTCATAGAAATTGTAGCATATTTTAGGCTGGAAAGAAAATGTTTGCTAAACAGCCAAACAAGACCTATATCCTTTATTATTGCCATCTTCAAATAAATAAGAATACATTTTAAATGCAATTAAAGTGTTTCATGTGCAAGATCTATAAATTAAAAAATCATGAAAAGTATTAAAGGCAGTAGAATTATCTACAGCATATGTACGGCAGCTGTCAAATGCCAAAATGAATTGATCACAGAATCATAAAACAGGGCTTGAGGAGAATTTGAAAGGTCATGTAGTCCATCACCAGGCCATAAGGCAGAATAAACTTTACCTATAACATTCCTGAGGGATAACTCCATTCCTGACTGGGATTTCTATTTATCAAAATCATTTTGAATTCCTGTCTTGTCCTTGATTGTCATTCTGTGTCCCAGCTGTACTTTAAGAACATTTTAAGAAACACATACTTAACAGTCAGGTCCATATAAATCAAAACGTGCACACTACAGATGATGTGCAAAGTAAAAAAAAAAATATGTCTGCAAAGCAAATGTTTAATTTGGAACAAAAACAGCCAAAGAACTGTGTGCATAGAGATGTATATGCTCTTATTTATATATATGTATGTACATATTTCATCAGCAATAACAAGGCCAACACCTAATGCATCTTAAATGAGTTGTTAAAACATTACATGTAGTCTAAAGTTTGTACTTCTGGGGATTTGATTTAGGTTATTTAAGGGAACTTTGTATCTCAAGATTCAATAATCCCAGTCCCCACCCCCAGTGTGTATATAAATACACAAACATATACCCAGCACCTGCAAAGACCTGGAGCTTGACTTCAATCCGACTCTGCTTCATTTAGCAGTATTCTTATACAAGACTTAACATTTCTACGTGATATCACAAAACAGTCTAATAGGCAAGTTAGAAATAATAACGATTTGCCTTTTACAACTATATTGTCTTTTCAGATCAGATAAGAAATAAAACGTTTGCACATCAATAACAAATAGAAACATTAAAGAGTACCTAAGATTCTTCTACAGTTTTCAGGGATGGGGGGGTTATTGCCTTGTTTTCTAAATATCTGTTTTATATTAACATCATTTGTGCTATGGAAGTTCGCATGACTTCATGTGTGGATGACAGATTTTTCATTTTCAAAATAATTACTCTTTTCCTGGAGACTGACAATAATAAAACTTTATCTTTTAATGTGGAGGCAAAAGCCAGAGCAAGGAAGTAGTTGCCTAACTGCTGCCGTACGATCAAAGCGGACTGAAAATTAAATTAAGAAAATTAAATGCTTTACCACGTAATCTTGAAATGCAATTCCGTATTTAAAGACTAATGCAGATTTTTAGAATGAGGTTTAAATTGCATTTATAACACATGAAGCTGTCCCACAATTACGCTGTATTTCCTTTGCCTTGGGAGTTTTCACGGACACATTGTAGTTGCATTTATTTCAGCTCAAGACTAATTTTTCTGCTCACAAATGGTGCTGTATTTCCCTACTCATTTTCAGCAGAGGATGGTGAAATCTTTTATCAATTCTGAGAGCGATTCCAACAGGAACACTGACCCTGCACAGCCCAAGCACCACAAACTAGTTCTGGCCTTGAGGGACCAGCTAGGACTGGGACAGGGTTCATTTCATGACAGCCTTTATTTCCGGAGACTACCAATGAGGATGCTAATTTAGGCTGCTATAAAATAGTAAAAATTTTGGCACTAAATTGAATTTTATGAAGTCACGTTATCTTTTAAATGCTACAGACTTCTTCATGCATAGAAATTCTGAATATTCTCCTGGCTCTTTGAAACCGTACAAACCCCATGTTCTGCCCACTATTAATCAAGAATAAAAAGAGCCATCTTCTTCATCAAGTCCAGGTGCGTTGCAGGCATCCTATACTACTCTTCTTTTCAAACTTCTGAAATTCATAGAAATACTTAATTGTTTTGACCCAATGTTCTGTCCAGAAGCTCTTCCAGAATGCTTTCATTGTTGTTCCAACAACAGTTAGGAACATCTTGTAACTAACAATGATATCTTCAAGGCTAAATTATATCTACTGATTTCTGCAACACTTATTTGGCTTAAACGGTGCTTTCCACCTGTCTTCCCCTCCAAAGGTATTTCTAGACGGCAATCAAATTCTTTCACTCTCTACCGAGCAGCTAGAGATAAGCAAAGAAAGTCAATCTTTCTCCTCTTGTATGACAGACTCTCCATGTTGCCCTTCTGTGCAGTTATTCCAGCTTTAGGTCACACTACCGAACCAGCGCGGTCAGCATGGGAGGCACTGTTCCAGAGAGGAGTTCACCAGTGTCTCTGCTGTAACTTCCCCGCATCAGCTGGAGACTCAGCCATCACTGCGTGACGTTTTCTATTTCCACAGCTCTATTACACTGCCGATTTACTGTCATTCTCCTCCCTCTGCTGATTTCCCAGGGTTTAGCTGACTTTGTCCAGTCTATGAAATACAACCCGTTTCATAACTTCACAACTTAGTCTTAAAAACTTATGATTGGAGTTTTTCCAACAAGAGTTTGATTTCAAGTGGGAGAACACAGGGAATATAATCCCTCCACATCTGAGCAATGAATTCTCTGTAACATTTTAAAATATCCTCAACTGACAAACCCACTGACTACAAAGAACAGTAAAGTCATTTTACCAAATAAAACTAATTCCAGAGGAGCAGAATGCCATCACAAGACAAAATTGATGGTGAACTACCCAGTCCCTATTCTCATATCAGTGGACACAGATTCATCTTTCCTTCATTATCAGGCCCCAAAACCATGTAAGGAGGGCCTCAAAAGGCTGCTGTTCTTCCCTGACAGAAGACATCTGTTCTCCACAGAAACCTCTGTCAGACCCAGTCTTGGTTCAGCCGCCAACGTTCTACACCTCCCCTATCACCACTTTTTTTTTTCCCCCAGCAACTTCTCTCGTCACTCCCTTTTGTTTTCCAAGCTTTAAGTCACCACGTTCCCAATCCACCTATTTCATCAGCTGACAAAGAAATGTGTTTTCCTTGTAAAGCTACATTTGGATGACTGAAAATTCTCAATTTCTGATACACCAAAGCAGCCAAGTACTATATAGCAGTATCAGGCTTTTGCGGGGCAAAATTCCACAATTCTGCAACTACTTGGCAAAAAAAACCACCACCCATATATGGAACAATATTATAAAAATATCATGAAGGAGTTTTTCAATTTTTTCCTGACACATACAATTGTGCTTCACAATTGCTTGAGTGTATTCATGTGTCACTATTATTATTTTTTTATTCTTTATTTCCCTCCTCAGTCTCTCATCACTCTTGGTACTAGGGGAGAGGGGCACTTGTCACTGTGTCCAGAAGCTCATCTGTTCAGCTGCCAGGCTCAGACTCTAAACTGTTCCCTGTATAACTCGCAAGCCAGCCTATTCCCACCTCTTACTGCTCCCTTAATTCCCAGGTTGGCTTTTAAACCTTAAGTTCTCCTCCAGTGGACCTATGGAAGAGAACGCGTTACTGCACAGTAACCTCAATTCATTATGAGGAGAAGCAAAACACAGTTTCAGGCATGACCAAACCTGAGACAAGTACAGAAGATAAACCATCTGATAGTATGGTGTGGCTTAAGAGCAAATGCAAGAGCAGAGGCTAAATGGACTCAGGTACCAAAGCACTGTAATCACTGATGTATCCAGGTTAAACACCCTACCTGTTCTGTAGAGGGAAGACGTGGTATCCTATAGAGTTTCCTAAAGCTCATATATTAAGACTACTGTCAACATGAACCTGTGCCAGCTGCCACATAGGAGTCAAATGGCAACACCTGGGAAAAAACCATCTTCTGCCTCTCCATCTGTTTCTTTCTTCCTCTGGTCTTCTCTTATCAGAGATAAAGATGTGTTAGTGTAAGCACTACTTAGTAGGAAAAGGATAAAGATTTCAAACACACACACATTTAAAGGGCAGCAACTTCAACTTAAGCTGAAGAATCAGAAAGGATGTTCTTCTGAAGGTATTACAGCTCCACAAGCTTAATCTCAAGAAGGTGGGAATTGCTGGGGCAGATTTTGAAGGGAAGAATGAGAGAGAGCTTGGCAGATTGCAGTGAAGAGTGAACTATCAGAGGTAAATTAATACAGTATATGTAGAAAGAAGGCTGCTTTCTTAGACAAGGCTACTGCCATGGACCAGACCTATCTATATTAAAGTAAAATAATTCATAGCATACCTCAACAGGAGCTAAGAGAAGAGCAGCAGTATTTAGTTTCCAGAAACGACACTGAAAGGATCTTTATCAAGACAGAAAGCTACTAAAGATATCCTGTGATTTTGGGAAAAAATGAACGAGTGACAACAAGTTGTAGGCTTTTCTCTAATTTAGAAGAGGGCTTATGGTGTGGAAAAACACACTGAATCAGAGTAACAGAAATGGGGTGTAATTTAATTGGTTTAAAGCCTAATGAGAAGACCATTGGCATTGAGAGGAACCAGATCGCACGAACTGTAAACACTGAAAGATACACTGTGGGATAACTAAAGTTATGTGGGCTGGGGTGAACAAGGAACCTTCAGAGGAGGAGGTGATCAAAACACCTAATTAAAAAGGCTGTGTGAAAATACGTGTGGGACGCTCTGCTTGTAAATTAAATATTATGGCATCAGGATCTACTTATTACTTGTAGATTTATTTACTGGATTCTCAGAAGGGGACTGCCACACAGTCCTGTATCTGATTTCTACTGCATTTAATTAGAACAAATGTCATTTGATTTAATGTACGTCGCATTTAATTAATAGCATGCTTTATGGCACGGTCCAGGAACATTTTCCCCTCTGTTGATGATTAAGTTGATTTCTGGGTTCAGTAGTTTCCTTTTTCACCTGCATTTAAAGCTAAAGAAATCAGCCACTTAGATGTAGCCTATTTTTGGCACTAAATGAGCCATGGCCCTTAGTATACCAGACAAATCTTTGGTAACTGAACAGTACTATTTGCTAAAACACCCACATTTAAAGAAATTGCCAGGTTTGGGGCAAAAGCAAATTTTTCCCCAGGGCAGGAACGTAAAAGCCATTTGATTTGGGCTATAGGGTTCCACACCTCACCTTCTTTCTAGCACAACGCAGCACCCATCACCTTGAGGATAACTTCCCCTTGCAAATCCACCCTATTTTAGGGGGTTAAAAACTAGCGGGCTCTCCAGCAAGGTGCCTTTAATGTTTATTGTAACTGATTTCAGAAGAAAAGATTGGATGGATGTTTTTTGTGCTACGTAGGAGTGAATTTCTATTAGAGCTCCTCCATGATTTCTGCAACCCAAGGGAGGACACGTGTTCCAAACGTTCCTGGTATTTTGGAATCCTAACAATGAGTGCATAAGAGTAAAACAACGATGGTTTCTTCTCAGATTGCTGCAGATTTAGCACCACACGGGAAGCAGCACCGAGCTGAGCAGCAGAGAGAAGTAAAACCCCGTTAGACATCTCATTCTCGCCGCACACAGCCAAGCTCGAGCCACCACTTGTCGCACAACAGAACACGGGCAATATCAGCAAAAGCTCAACCCAAATGCCTTAGGGAGGACATTTCTAATAAAATACCTTTCTCTTTATGCAGAAATCACCAGTTCAAACAAAGGTTTTCTTATTTGCAGTAATGCGGGCGGCAGTCTCAGCAGCGAACAGGGTAAAGAGCTGTGAATTTGGGGCATAGATTAAAAAAAATAGCAATTCTGGTTCACTGCTAAAGTACTTATGAATTGTCATACTATGTGGTGTTCTTACTGAACAGAGCAGAAAAACATGGGGGAATAGGGAAAAATCCTGCAACGATTTTTTTTTTCCCCCCTACTAAAAACTCTATAGAAATACGCCAAGTATAAAGCTATGATCCTTTCCACTTCTGAGTGGATAAAAGCCTTCATTTTCTTTTGTCTTAGCAATGTCAATCAAATATACATAAAATAAAGCTTTTTAAAGGTCATAACGGCCCTTACAAAGTTTTGTCCCCTCTGTTTTCCACCCAAATAAACCTTCTCTGCAGGGAAGTAATTGCAAAAGGTGCTCCAGTCCACCTATCTACTGTCCCTGGGTGCAGCAGGAACAATATATGACAGTGAGATGTACAGCTGAATTTCTATCTTATGATGTCTTTTCACAGTTTCAATTTTCTCTCACCAGCTATTCTTCCTCACACTCGGAGTAAATACGCAGCAAACCCGTGTCAACCCTGCCATATTCTCCTTCTTGCTCCGCTTATGAATCGCTGTGAGTTTCTGTGAATGCTAAAATTCGCACGGCTGGAACGTAACACCAATAAATCAAAGAAAAACACCCACAGAAATGAAAATTCAGTGCATAAGTTTTGCTAGAGGGTAAAAATGAAAGGTTGTCTTACAGTCATTCTTATCATAATAAAGTTTGGGTTTTTCCCCCCCATCAACAATAAGATTACAGCTATGAGACATACTCTTGAAAAATTGCATCCCTTAGCATATATCAAGTTTACACTCGCTTAATCTGCTTTCTCTCTAAATACAATTCAATATTCTTTCATTAAAGCCATGTAATTACCTTGAGTAATTTTGTGCAGAAAAGGTGCCTTTTCATTGTATTTCTTTTTCTTCTGAAGAAGAGGATGTTGTGTCAATCTTGAAAATTTTTCCCCAATATAAAATTTTAGTAAGCCAATAAGTTTTACCTTTTATGTCACTTTTTCATAAATATATGCAAAGTTTTAATAACTGTTATTTTTAATTGAAAGACACATTGCAAATGTATTCACGGATTCCTTAAGGGCCCTGAACATTAGTATTTAACTTGTCAAGTTATTCATCTGAAAATGTATGGATTTGGATATAAATCAGATGCAGAACCATGGAAGTAGAGTCCTTTCAGGCTATAAGTGCCCTGCGTCTTACTACAAGCTCATCAATTAGAATAAGAATGAAGAAACATTGATTATTCCCAGTTTATCACAAACCAGCTGTGCCAAATCCCTGTGTTGATCCACTGAGAAAATTCATTTTTTAAAGACACTCAAACCATCATGAAACATGGTTTTATATCATCACTTAAGCAGACTTTTAACATAACAGACAGCACCAAAAAGTCTTTATAATACTATTTCACAGACTTTATAAATATATAAAGTGTGTGTTTACATTCAAATCATGCACACACTGCTATAAGAGTTACTTAAATCTGTAACTCTGAGCCGGGAGAAAACATGATGATGAATGCAGTTCTTGGATTATCCCGAGTAATTATTTCTGAGGATTAGATGGTTAATTTCAACCGCTGTATATTTAATCAAATATACAAGATGCAGTGAAATAATTTAGCCATTTAAAATTAAAGTTCTGTTTCCTCATTGCAAACTCAGGGTCTGACATACGCTATCCTTCAAACTCAATTAGTGATATGTATTTTTAATGTAATATTTTCTATTATTCTGCTTTGAATGATTTCTGGAGCAAGAAAATGGTGCCACTTGACCATTTATAATATTTACATGAACCAAAGTACATAGCAGAATACACATATTCAAAGACTTATTTTCAAAGATTTAATTAGTATTGTACTGAAGCTCTTTCCTAGAAAAAAATAAACACAGTACTTTTCCTGAAGCTATTTAATTTTCACAATATATTACTATATGCAGACAGACTATTTTTTCTGCTACTTAATAAATAACTTTTTTCCTTTAGTTGAAAAGATACAGTTTTAAAAATTACTTTTTAAGAAGAGGATTTGGGGGACCAGGAAGGGGGAAGTTTTCATTAATTGTTCAGTAATTGTAGGGAAAAAAAGAAAAGCCCTGAAAGTGCGTCTGACTTGCAGCCTGGTGAAACTCGGGCAAAAAGGAAAGCAGACTGGAGCTTGGTCAGTTTAACTTTTGTCCTAGAGTTACGGAGCAAATGGGGACAGCACCAACAGTAACTCGCCTTTTAAAAGTGACTCTCTAGACACAGGAGACTATTATTTCCCAAACACAATCCCACTTCTTCAGTGGCTTTTCTATCCCAGGATTTGAGCCATGGCACTTTCAAAGCAGGTTGAGAAATGTTAGTTATATGGACTATTTGGCACCGTGAAATGCAAGAAGTGTATCCATTCGGTTTGTCGGATTTAAAATCACGTTTTCTGCACCACCTACATCTATCACCACACAGATCTCTACTTTAAATTAAGAATGCTTCGTCTTCCAATTTGTGATCTGTCAACCAACTTTGTCTATTAGTTAAAGTTACAGAGAATGAAAGAGGCAGCATTTTTGCAATATTCATTTATTTAAAATTTATTATTAACGTGAAAAATTATAACAGTTCTTCCGCCTTGGTATTTTATGACCTATACCAGATTAAATGTCAGTAATAGCTGGCATTTGAGAACCTGTCTCATCCATCTTATACAGAAAATGCTACAATAATCATCGTTATATAGGATTATATTAAATTAATTAAAAATCCACAGTTTGCAAGCTTTAGGAATCTCAGGCAGACCCAAAGAAAGGCTAGGATTATAATTAGAGGTGTAGTCTTTAGATCCCAAAAGCTTCAGACCTCAGTTTTGAAAACTGAGAATTTAAAGTCATGATGAATCACCAGTCAACAGCAAGGATGGGGATTTCTTTCCAGCAAATTCATGAGAAAAGAATATATCAGTGGTTGTTAAATGCAATGATGTTTCTAACTCTGAAAATCACAATATCGTACACTGCTGGAAGCTGACAGGTTTGCTGCGGGTACTGCTCCTCTACGCTTGTTTTATTCTTACTTTCTCATCTAAACACTTCTTCTTGCTACAGTTATGAAAAGTCACATCTGTGCTGGTACGTTCTTCAATACTATTGCCCTCACAGCTCTTGGCTTAGATTTAAGTCATTAAATATCATCAGTGACATCAAACCTGAAGATGATCTTGGATGAAGACATAGGCTCTGCTGTAGAAGAACTAATTTGGCAAAAACTACACTTTAAATTTCTATTTTAAATATATATATAATTTTAACTTATATTAAGAATATTCTTTAAAAAGAACTTTACACATGCTAATAATTTCACCTTTAGGCCAAAGGGGAGCAAATCCATCTCATTCTGATCTACACAAGCAAACACAATGAATCCTTAAACTGGTTTAAATTGTGCATGTGTAGAATAGAAAAGATACAGTCTATATTTCACAGCAACGGATGGAGCTGATCTTTATCTCAACATGCAGCTTTCCTTTGGGATGAAGCAGTAAGCTTTGCAGGTTCAGGAATTACTCCTTTCTAATTGACGATTCCAGTCTGTGAACACGGGCAAGGAGGTACGTGGGGCTCATGAAGAAAAACAAAAAAAGTACTTAACCCAGCCATAACTGTGCAAAATGAAATAAAACCAAGATTCTCACCCAACACTTCCATGTTCCTGTTTAGAAATCTCCTTTCTTTAATGGTTTTTTTTTGGTAAAGTAATAAACTCTGAAGTGAATATTAGGATTTCCCCTGCATCCTGGGTTTCTGGTCAAATATCTGCTGCTGGCGAGATCGGATCAACGCTGCTGGTCTACGCAAGGCTTGTTAACGGCACGTCCTTACGCAGGTCTGCAGAGCCCCCGATCTCCCCACTACGTATCCCCGGCTGCAGCATCATTTAATGTCAGCAACAACCAAATTATTTCATGCCATGCCTCAGCTTGGCATTCGGCAGCAAGGAAAGAAAACCAGGCAGTTCTGCCTCCCCATTAACTATCAGCTAAACAAGTCATTTTCTCCCCAAAATTGGACTTGCAAATTAAATTTAAAAAAACAAAACAAAACAACAAAAAGCCAACAAAGGCTGGTGTGAAACAAAGATCATAGACAATGAATTATCAAGTTAGTAGAAAAAAAACCAAAACTTGATTTATACAAAATGATAATATTTGAAATCAGATAGAAAGTATTGTATTTGCATTATTTTATCTGTTCTGAGAACAAAGACTCTATAAAATCTTTGACAGGTTGTAGCTGCCCCATCCCTGAAAGTGTTCACGGCCAGGTTCGACGGGGCTTTGAGCAACCTGCTCTAGTGGGAGGTGTCCCCGCCCATGGCAGGGGCATGGAACTAGATGATCCTTAAGGTCCCTTCCGACTCTATAATATTTTGATATGATTCTGTGATATTTTTTCTTAAGGCATTATGAAACAGAACTCCGTTTTGGTTAAGTGACAACTCAATTGGTTTCATTCCACCATGGAGAAGGCTCTAGTGTTTTTGCTGTTGTTACTCTTGGTGATCTCTTAGCCTTTCATTTGCAGCAGCTAGTCCCAGTGGGAAGGCGGAATTATTCATTATACTACTAACAATTAGTGCCTAATCACTAGAATCAATATGAAACTGCTAGAAAACTGACTGGTGTATATACGCAGGATTTAAAGCCAACAAATGCTGATTTGTGACACAAATACATAAACAGAAGGATTTTAATTTTGATTTCTGGAGATTGCCACAACTGAGAGTCCACAGATGACTTGTGACATTACTTGTTCTATTTCCACTGTGTCAGAGGAGTTATACAAATAATAATTGTCCAAAGATGTTTGCTCTAGTCAGCAAATGTTTACAAAAGCTTTTCCTCAACATTTTACTGAATGCTATAAAGAAAACAAAGTCAAAAAAAAAAATCTTTCTGTATGTGGCAGTATCTAATAATAAGCAGATACTGACAGGAGCGTAACAGTAGACTAATGGAGGTTGTGTATTTTGATGCTCAAAGTGATTTTAATTGAGCTGGGGCATGGAAATGTAGTGTCACACATGGTGCAGTCATGCCCATACATGAGTGAAAGGGTGGAACGGTTATGGTACACTGATATTTTATGGCAAGATATGAAAGAAAAGATTTTACATTAAGCGATTTTGCTTATGGAGTCATTCTGTTGGCCACTATTTTGGACTGAGGGATCAATATGACCATCAGAAGCTCAAACACCGAGGCAGGCATAGGTCAGAACATTCCAAGTGAAATCACTAGAACAGGAAAACAAGAGGCAATAAATGCTTTTTGCAGCCGCACACTATGGTCCAACCAATAGCCCCTCGCTTCTTGGGACCACTTCCCAAACTGTTCCATGCCTCCTGCCATGCTGAGAACAGCTTCCCCCAGCCGAGCACTGACACAAATGTGGATTTCCCTGCCCAGGAGATCAGAAGGTAAGCAGTTACACTACTTCTAAGGCACTTAGGCACATTTCCACATCCTTCTGTTTCACTAACACCATCACATAATCATAAATTTAAGCCATAACTCAGCAGTTCATGCAGCTGCTTGGAATCTGCAGTATTGTCACTTTTTTGCTCAGCCAAGCTGTGATAAGAGGTTATTTTTAAGATGTTATTTTTTTGGTCCTGAGGTTTTTTTGATACTTTCAAATTCATGGGAATAGCTAAATACGCTTGACTTCTGAAAGCTTCATTATCTTTTCATTAAAAACAACTTTATTGCCTATGACAGTGACTACAAAAGTACTTTTTCCTATGAGCCTACAGTCACATATACCTGCTTTCAACTGCAGCCTTGTCTTGACTGACAATTTTCAGTGGAGATTAATTGATTCTTGATTAATATTTGTTGAGTCTCATATTCAGAAAACTAGTGCATTGGTACCAACTCGATAAACTACATTCTGATACGAATTATTGACTGACTCTAGGGCAAGGCTCATTCCGTAATAACCCCTTTTGTGAACGGGACATCGATCAGAATATTCACGTTTCACTCATGCATTTGTAAATGCCAAACTACGGTGTTTACTTCGGTACTGGAAAAGTATAATGGCTTCCAGTCCCTCAGAATTCTTATTATTTCACAGGAAGAATGACAAACCTTTATTATCCTCCATTTATATAGACTTCATTTATTTGTAAGTCAAATATGGTCAGTGGGTATTAAATCCTTACCCAAAATTGCACCTTATCACAGGGCTGGTATTAGTGTCATCTAGTCAGAGTTAAATTTCATTCACTCAGATTAAGCTTTTCATATTTTCAGTTGATTATCAGGCAATTTTCCCTCTGGAAGAAAACAAAATCTGTTTTTTCTTAGTACAATGCCGATTAAGATCCAATATCTACAAGCCACAGGCCTAGAACCTGACAGACAACTGCAATTTTTTTAAAAATATTTTTGTTCAATGAACAGCACGTGGACAATCAAATCGTATTTATAGAATAGCTGGAAATCTGATAAAGAATTGTCTCTGTTCATGACAAACAGGTATTAACCTATTTTACATCTTTTAGTGGCCTTTCTTATCTCCCATTTATTCAAAAACATTTGCAACTGTTCCAAAGATGAACCTTTTACAAATGGCTGTATCACTACTTACAGCTTAAATAGTCTGGAAACACAGTGTTAGTGGTTACTCCAACATGTATTTTGCAAAAACATTAACCAAAACCATACCAGATGTTGCTGATAAATACATATTGTGATTTAAAAATACCAGCAAAGTAAATTGGTGGCTCTTATTCACATAGGATTCTTAGGCAATGTCTAATCCTGTGTTCTCTCACCTTTCCTAAGCATTAAAAACGCTACTTCTGTTCTTCTAAGTTTTACCCGAGAAACTTAGTACTCAGAATTAATGAATTTGGTTTGAGATTTTTTTGGAA
Organism: Numenius arquata; assembly: GCF_964106895.1. Taxonomy (NCBI): domain Eukaryota; kingdom Metazoa; phylum Chordata; class Aves; order Charadriiformes; family Scolopacidae; genus Numenius; species Numenius arquata. Next base: position 6,030,929 of record NC_133578.1, on the reverse strand, counting down.
GCTGTTAATTGCCATGAGTACATGGCATATCTCAAATTTGAAAGATCTCAAAGATGTCTGATATTTTGCCGATTTGTTCATTTGAGTCATTGGCTTGAAATTTCCCATTTCCATTCAGTGGATCATTCTAATCCTTATTTACTGAATCATCTGCCACGATTTTCCACGTGAAGCTTGTCTCATTTCAAGAGCAGTGAAAACCTGTGCTGGCGTGACAGTGCTTTATAGAAAAGCCGTATCCGTAATACACTTGCCGCACTTCTTACAGAATTTTGAATTTAAGTAATGAATTAAACAAGAGACTGCAGGAAGCAACCTGGAAATCGTGGGATTAGAGGAGGCTGTCAGCTGTTCCAGAGGCACGGCATCCACTTCTGTGCCAAACATGCCACTTCTTTATTATTTTTTTTTTTTTTAAAATGTTAGTATAATGTATTAGCACAAAATTATACATTATCTTTGTTTACAGAAAATATTGAAGGGATCAGCTGAAATCAAAACAAACAAAAAACAACTCAGACCTCCCTCTTTTCCCCAAAGAGCCCACAAAACAACCAGCCATGGGAAAGTTTCACCTAGTTATGTAACAAAAATAAAACAAAACTATTTCAGGGAAACAATGGGCAATTTTATATATATATCTATATATAGTCTATATATAGTCTCTATCTGTAGCTGGCAGACACCTTCTGCTACAAGATTATGACTCCTGCTCCAAACCTGCTTCTTCTCAGGGGAAAAAGCACAGCCCAACAGCACGTTCAGCAGGGAAAGAACTCTGGAAAGTCCCAAACCATTATGGAGTTAATAAACCAGAAAGCTAAAGGCCACTTTGCTACTTCCCTTCCCCTCCTGCCCTATTCCACACAGGAGCCCAGCACCTGCCCACACCCAGGAAGCCCGGTGGGCAGAAGACAACTTGCTCCAGGGAAGGAAACCTCCGCCTGCGGAGCAGCTCTGACACTCAAATAGAAAATTTCACAAGCAATTTTGGATCAAACGCACAAACACAATATCTCTTCTGAAACACTAAAGATGTAGAGAGGTATTCGCAGCACCGACTCCTGAGCAGAACGAGGGGAAAAAGGTAGCAGGTTTGGAGGGAAGGGGGAAACCAGTACACCCTGGTGACACCTGCACACGCCATTTCTGTAACTGTTCCTTCAAATACCAACCTAGATTTTAGGTAGAATTAGAGAGGAAGACAATTTTTGAGAATGACTAAACAGAAAAAAAATAATAAGAAAGAATTGCAGGAAAATAAAATAAAAATACTTCTCTGGCCAAATATAGGATTATACCCAGGTGCAAAGTAATTAGATTATACAAGTATGAACCAACGCATTGATAGCTGACGTCTCTAAGCTACCCCCAAAATTTTAATACCAATCCTAAGCCAGTTTTCGCACTCAAAGAAGCGACGATTATAGCTCATGCCTTTAAAAATTTATGATGCACAGCACCCAGTCTCACAGGATTTTATCTACCCAACCTGTGTACGTGGTCACTAACTCCCTCTTCCCCTGATCCAAGTAGCATTGCTCCCCTCAGTCCGCAGGCCACTGGGCACAGTGATGCCTACAGCTGCATGTTAGAGCTAATGAACTAATTATTCTTATTAAATAACTAATTATTTAATTTTAGGAAAAGAAGAAAAAAATATAAAACCCAATGAACGCTTAACACTGTGCAGGGAAGGGAGTTACACGTACCAGAGCAAGATTCATCCATGGAGATATCATTTATTAAAGCAACAAAGGCAGTTTGAGGAGAACATTCCCTTTCCGGTAGGCAAGGCCTCACGTCTGAAAGCATATCATGGTGTGCCTGTGCGTCAGGAAGGTTTCACACCTTTATTTTAAAACAAAACTGATGCGCACTGACATGAGAGGGGAGTAAATCAGGAAACATCCTTGTGCGTTTTGGTGTGGGGGGCGAGGGGCTGATCGTGTGCTTCACAACACCAAAGCAATAGTCTACAGGCATAATTAACAAAACATATTTCAAGACTATTTTTGTCATATTTATACATTATTTTATTAGCCATCAGAAAAATAATTAATATCTATGTTGCATATTAATTGCAATAGCAGTTCATTTACTCTAATCAGCCTGAGGTGAAGGGAGCACAGATTAACTTGAGGCTTTTCCCTCCCACCCCGACTTTGTCTCAACATAATTGTCCTCCTCTAACATAACCCCAATGAATAATCTTACGATCTCCAGCACCATTTTACTCACTCAAATTCCTCTCTGCTCACTATGACAAGGCAGAAGATGGCCCGGGTTGGGACATACAAGCCACCACCTGCTGCAGAACAGTTATTGCCTTTCTTATTGAAAGATGCGTTCCTGGGATTTTCACTTTTTATTCCAGAAAAGGGAAAGGAGCAGTAAAGATACTGTTTTATATTGTTTAAAGGTGTTCCTGTGTTCAGATAGCAGTAATTGTTCGATATAGCCTGCTTCTTGATGGCACCTGGCCAGGGATGTGCTCACTTGTCAAAGCATAGTGTGGAGAGCCCAGCGGTGACCATCAGCACAGCTGATCACATGGTGCCCAAATCCCAACGAAACCCACGGCAATATAAAGGATAAACCCTCGGGAATTAGTTGTGCTGACACCTTTGAATATCCTGATTGATTTCTTCCCATGTCTAAACATCTCTGAAATCTAGTCTCCATCCCTGGGAAGCCAGATTCAAACAAGAATTCACAACACAAGTTACGAACCCCAAGTCTCTGCGCAGCAACCAGAGGGGAGGGAAGCACTTTGAACTGGGATTCACAGCACAAAGCAACTCAATTACAATGCAAAACTACATCCTTTCTGTTATTGTTGGCTTTATTTTTTTTTTTTTAAATTTAATTAAACTAGTAATTGAGGCTGTCCTATGTGCTGAACTCAATTAAATATGTCAGGGTATGTTCAAAACATGCTCTCAAAACTCTGCCACTCAAAGTCCAGACTGGAACATCTAATCTGCAAGTATCAGACAGCTGTAAACAGGAAATAAATTACCATCTAAGCATCAAGCTATTGAATAACTCTTGGAAAAGGTAGCACTCACCTCACTATCTACGTAACAGGTGAAAATCTAGGGACAATTTCAAAAGTGAGGAAAAATTAATCCAACTGCGAAGGGCAGGGCATTTCTTTTGTTTATTGGTTCCACGATTCCTCATTAGGAATTTTGGCTGGATATTTTATCAAGCAGTTAGTTTGGCATCACATGAAATTTTCTGTTAAAGAGGCACCATTCTGTACCAGACACCCACCACCTGGGTTAAATCTGTTGCTGACTAGATGGGTTTTTCAAATCTGCACGCACCTGTTTCAATATCAGAGAACTTCTCCCAACATGTTCTTCTGAAGGTTTTGTGCTTTCTATCACTAATTAAACATACAGAACCAAATAAGAGCATGTATGAGACAAAATCTCATCTCTGCTCTGATGAAAACTATTTATTTATACATTGATAAAAAGCTTCAGCGAGAGAATATCTGGCTAAATACTTGTCTGGTCTTTTGGCAGTCTTTTGGTCCTGTGGCAGTAGCTTTCTCAAGATGTTTTGTCTTTGATGGTAACTTTGAAAGTTCCCAGGTTCATCTCCATAGAGAACCCAAAATCTTTTGCAGGACAGAAAAAGTTTTCCCTGGCAGCTCTACTTTTCACACAATGATATGGGGTTGGAAGGAACCTCTTGAGATCATCTAGTCCAACCCTCTGCCAAACCAGGTCCACCTAGAACAGGTTGCACAGGAACATGTCCAGGCAGATTTGAAGACTCCACCACCTCTCTGGGCAGCCTGTTCCAGGGCTCTGCAACCCTCAAAGTAAAGAAATTCCTCCTCATGTTTAGATGAAACTTATGGTCAAGTTTTTGTGCCTGTTACCTCTTGTCCTGTCACTGGGCATCACTGAAAAAAGACTGGCCCCATCCTCCTGACACCCACCCTTTAAGTATTTATAAACATTGATCAGATCCCCCCTCAGTCTTCTCTTCTCCAGACTAAAAAGACCCAAGTCCCTCAGCCTTTCCTCATCAGAGAGATGCTCCAGGCCCCTCATCATCTTTGTAATCCTACTTTTGAAACACTAAAACATAGAAAACCTTAGATTTCCTTCACATGTGCTTACACCACTGAAGGATGTGTCCTGCTGAAAACCAAAATGTGTCAAAGTACAGAGGCTTCCATCTTTATGATTGTGTGTCTGAAGAAGTTACAAATTGCTATTTTGTATTTTCTCATCCATTTCACAGGAAGTGCCCTGGAAGCAGTTCATAAGACTAAAAAGTGAAATAAAACCCCCAAAACAAACAAGCAAAGAAAACCCCAACCCATCATGATGCTAGAAATCCTAGATACCATGTTATTCTGCAATACTCTCCTCCAATCATACTTAATGTACAGCCTAAACTGAAGACGGCAGCTCAGAAGGGCTGTAGCTCACACAGAATATGCTGTTTGACATATTCTGTGGTTCCCTTACCTGTTAATGGTATCCAGCTGCTCTCCTATTCAGGAGCAGACAAGCTGTTTTGAATCAATGCTCAGTAGTTTTTAAGCTGCACACCCCCACCCTATATTTACGGAAACACTAGCTATTTATAGAAAAAAATAATTGGACATAAAGCCTGTTCAATGCTCATAACAGATCACTGGCCATTAGCAAAATATTCATTAATCTTTGTTTTAATTTGACTAGGAATGCATTCTGTTTGAAGTACAGAAATGGAAGTGTAAGAGCAGAACGCACATGTGTTTTATTAGCAGTTGTTTTCAGAATTCATTCTCTAATGTCACATAATGAAGTCAGTGATCCACGAAAGCTAAGAAAATCACAGGGTAGAAGGACTGAAAAGGATGATATTTACGAAGCCTCTTTTCAAGTTTTCCTAATAAATGTACTGTCACTAATCAGTCATTCATAACAAATATTGATTAATTTTCCTCCTTCTCAAAGCACTCAGGAAGAGGAAGGTATTTTTAGAGGTGGTGAGGTGGAGAGCAGCGAGCTCACACAATTGACAAGTATTAAAGCAGGAAAAAAAACTCAAGGGTTTTTTTTCAGCTCTTACACCTGTGCTTTATCCATCTGTTTATAGTTGGGTCTCTACTAAATACCAACCCGGCAGCGTGCCTAGAGCTTAAATACATCATCATGTGACAGAGATGTATTCTCATTACCTTGTTTGCCAGGTATGGCAAATATTTGCTTTCATTTCCCAAGCTCTTCATTGATGTAAAATAGTTTATATATGTATTGAGTATGAAACCTCAAAATTGTATAACTTGGCTCCTGCAAAATTAATTTGATGTGCTACAGAAGAAGAGGACTCTACACAGCCACGACACACATCAAAAATTTATAAACACAAATTAAGTGCTCAGTTCTGCCTTCTCCTGAACACACAGCTACAAAAGTTGATAACAAATGATTTTTAGTAAGGTTTCATTAAGATCTTCTCTGCCTTTTCAGTACAGGTTTGAGGCCTCTTCTAGAGGCAATACAGCATAGCCACGATGCTTAGTTTTACCAACACAACGCACATAAGTTCTTCAGTTTCCCCTGTTTTTCTGACAGATTTCCCAGACATATTTCCACACAGAGAATTCACTTCAAGGGACTGGGATTTTGCAACTAAAGTGCCTCATACTCACAGGCCCTTAGAGTCATTTTTGCTGAGATCCAGTTGCGTTTTGCACACTGGATTCACAGATCAGTTTTCAAAGACACACACTTGATGAAATAAGAAGATGCCCATACTCTCCATGGATTCTCCCCCCAATCAATTTCTACCTCCCTTGCTCCAATAAGCACTCAGATGTACCAGAGCTGCCCCAGGAGCATCGAATACTTGTAGGGTGAAGTTAAATACCAAGATTGTATCACCTACCTGAGACTTCTTTTCAAAAGCACAGAGTTTCTTCATAATCTTTCTTTACATCTACTCCCAGTGTAAAACAAGACCCTCTCTACTAGTTCTTTAGCCTAAATTCCCACCTCTTTCCAAGCCTCCCAATTCATCTATTCTTTCACACCAACACCGAGTCATCCAGTTCCTTAACTGAATGCATATCCTCACACCTGTGTGTCACCTCACCCTTTTAAAGCCCTGCCCCTTGATGGAAAGCCGTGAAGGTTAAGCAGTCTCAGCTGTCTCCAATTTGGAGATAAAAGGCTCAATTCTTTCAGCCTGTTTTTGAGATTTTGAGTTTGGCATTCAATATAGGATAACTGCATATTCTTCAAAAGAACTCATGTTGCACATAGATAAATTCACTGTATTTTAAACACACAATGAATTTTAAAATACATATAATGATTTGAAATATTTCTTAATTTCTGTCACAAAGCTATTTAATTTTTTTTTAATCTATCATGACTGCAGCTATAAGTTCAATAATGGAAAATAAGCATTTTTATTTGATTAAGCATTTTTAAGAAGCACTGAGTTTGGGGAACACGGACTTGAAGCACAAAATGATAAATTGAATGACATGATGAAAAGTAAATGTCACCAATCTTATGATTTAAAATACAATTAGAGAAGACTTCAATCTTATAACAAATTCTGTGTATTAGTTTTTTCTTTAAGCTGTTACTGTATATGCAAATGTGTATGCTACATAGAGAATTCCACCTATAGAGGCCAGGGCACGGGCAGCCAATGCCCTCCGACAAGTGCACTGCAAAACATCCCTGGTTTAACAGAACTGGGGTCTGACCTTTGCTTTCTGGATCTTATTTGGAAGAAGAGTGTTAGAAACAGAAAACAGGAGTTTAAAAAAAAAAAAAAAAATCACATAAAGCAAAACCAGAACAACCTTCTAAGCCAGGTCGAGACCCAGCAGCAATACTGGAAGGGTTCTCCATGGTGAATTTTCCAGGTTTCTGTAAGTTTACTTTTTGCTACAAATGAATGAAGTAATAGGGCTACGCACAGATGTCTGAAGTTTCATGAGGGTTCCTAGTTAGGGAACTATATTTCTAGCCACAGACAAGCTAAAATATGTATCTGCAGGAAATCACAATGGTTAGTGAGAGCCACCTCCCAGATAAACCTCTAGCATCGTACCTTTTTTCCCTGGTTTTATAGCATAATTCCTGTCAAAGCAGCTTCCAAGAACACCTAATCCTACAGAGAATCTGAAAACTGAAGTACAGTTTCCCTGACAATTAGATTAGGGAAATGGTGGAGGTAGAAAATACCATCCATCAATATCCCTTGCAGCTGGAGGGGCAGCTCTAACATCCACAGCGACGGGCTGTTTAGCTCTTCAATAGATTGGACTTGATGGTACTGGGTTTAAAATGATACTATTTACTTTCACAGAGAGGTAAACAAAATATGGAAACTATCGGACTGAGTTCAGTGATGTACACATAATGCCATTAGAGCTAGACTAAGTGCTGGTACCAGCTGGGCTAAAGGGGCTGCTGAACACCCTAAGAGCTAATTTTCCTTTCCTCCTCTTCCATAATTCACAGCGACTGGCATCACCCTGCTTGCAGCTCCTCAGAAAAAATCTATTCCATGATGATATCGGTTCCAGGAGACAGGTGAATCATTTTATTAGAAAAAGTGCCTGAGCAGCTCTCATTTTACTCATTTTGGTTGCAAACAAGCAGTGACTGAGAAGTGTTACGTACACTTCCTTTTCTCCCCAATCTTTCCTAGCCCAAATAGAAACATCTTTCCCCAGATGTTTGGCACTGACAGCGACAGTCATTGCTCTTAATACTGAAATACAGTATCATCTCCAGAGCCCCTAAGATCTCTACTTAGAAAAAGAAGTCTCCGCAATCTTCATCTTGAGGTTTTCTTACCATTTGTAGAAATCTATACTACATTGCAGTGGCAAAAGCTTCTTACCAGCACCTGTGGATTTCCAATTGCAAATTAGGAGCTCTATTTCTCTGCAGTATCACAACAGCAAAATAAAATACCAGCAGGAGACCAGATGTGCAAAAGGATTTGGCTCGTCAAGGAAGATTTGGGTCCCATCCAAGGGCGAGGGAAAATTGAAGCTTCTACAATGTTTTTAATTCTCTTTTTATGTGAGGTGACCCATTCAATGCTCTTATTTTCTCTTTACCTAAACAAAAGTAGGTTACTTAAATGAATACGTAGTTCAACCAAAGATGATTAACGAATGGAGATTCGTGTCACAGCATTGGGGAAGATATTCTCCTACAACAGAAATATATTTCCTTCCTTTTCTTTGGGGTGTTCGGACAGACACGTATTCAGGAACTTATAAACTGTGTGACTATATCCAGGGAGGCACCAGGTAAACCTGTCATTTACGGAGGATCATAGTTGCTTTCTAGCTGCTTGGAAGACTGAAGATGTTACCAAGGGTTATTGAATACACAAACATTTTATAACTGCATGTAATTACTTACATGACAGCAAGACATAACTTAAAACTTCATAAACATATGAAAGCTACTGTCAGAGCTTTTCTATCTACCACAGTCTCTTTCAGAGGATAGACAATGGCTGAATTACCTTTCTCATCCATGGCAAACTGTTAATGCGAGCTCTCAAACCCACCACATGCTGAGGAGAAAATACAGCCCAGGTGCCCCTGGTTATTATTAGGCTGTCATATTTTTTTATTCTAAGAGGCCTGTAAGACTTCATTATCTGATTCTACAGTAGTTCTTTACTGTTAACGAGTAAAATCCAAGTGAAGAAAGCACAGAGAAATGAAATTGTACGCCCCGGGAGGTGTACATCCCGAGAGCAGGGTTCTCCAGAGCAGACAGTCTGGGTTCGAACTGCGGCCAACTCATCCTCCAAACTGTAAATCAAAACAAAACCTGTGCCCTGGGAACAGTCCACAAATCGCATGGGTTTTTATGAATGTGTGCGATCACGTCCTTTCCTTTTCCTAATATGTCATCTTCATCTGCAACACCCTGGTATTAGTCTTCATCCTGAAGCTTTCTTCACTTTCTTCCTTCTTTCCCTTGACCGTCCTCCTGATTTCCTTCTCCAAATAAGGTTCTCCACATCCTCCTCACATACTTTTGTCTCACCTTAACCAATTTTCTCCTTCTATCTGTTTGTCTGATTTCAGATTAATTTTACTGTGCTGCCTACAACCTGGCATTTTATATCATCTTTTCTACATCTGTCCATACTCATTTTAAGCACTAAATTGTACCTTCTTTTCTACAAGACACAGTAAGAGAAAGGAATTGGAGCTTTCCAAAGTGATGTTTCAAAACTGAAGCAGCAATGGCCTAGAGACACTAAAAACCATATATTTAAATTCGATCATAGAGATGACCCTGTAATTGTGAAGTTCACGTCTTTTTTACAGTCTCTTTCCCCCTGAAACAGCTCAGCGAGGAAATAAAATGATAGAATAAAGCACCCATCATTAAGCCCCAGTATGTGTGCAAATGGAGCTAAGCCAAACCAGAAATAGCTAGCTTATTTGGCTTTCGGCAAGATAGTATTTGGCATTTAATATATTAAGTGGTAATCTGCATTGTGTTTATTTAGTTGAGCATTTAAAGTGCATTTAAATATGCGAATGATAAATAGAAAGGAGTTATACAAACTGCAATCAAACCGTGTGCTATTCGAGGCCTAGGAATTATTAAAATGAGATCTAATACAGAGAGACCTGAGCGGGGGGGGTGTTATTATGAAGGCTACTAATAGCAATACTTTTAGGGTTTTATTTCTAGGTGCAATGCTTTTCTCTCTCTGTGGAAAACTGGCCCTGTAAGGCAGCTGTCTTACGAAACCCCGTCTGTGTATGGTACAATAGTCTATATATGAGCTTGCTTTCCTCATTCACCTTTTACAAACCCTCAGATGCAATCCAAAAATTTCTGCAGATTGCTGGTTAAAAGCCAGTGCAACAAACACAAGCCCCACAGATCGGGCACTGACTTGTGATTGAACTTGTGACTGTACCACATTTCTATTTTTGGAGTCATTCCTGGAGTTTTATACTGTCATATATCTGTGGTCCAGCTGCAGTAACTTCATTTGATTTGTCCATCATTCTCCCTTCCCTGGCTAAGATTCTAAGTATATTAATTTCCAGACATTTACATGTTGTTTGTCATGTGTTTATATCATTATCTTCAGGGGACAGATGTTGAACAGCTGCAGAGGTGTAATATCTTTTGTATGTGTAAGCAAGCAAGTTTGTATTTCTGCCTGGGATCGCAATCCTTCTCTGTAGGGTACCCAAACTTATTTATCGTTCTGCAAGACAACGTTTGCCATTTAACATATTAGAGGATAATCCTTGTTGTATTTGTTTAGTTGCGCTACTCGGAACATTAAAATCCAGGAACGTTTATTCTGCAATGTTCTCGGTCGGTTGCAGAAGCTGACAGCGGAATTTTCTGGAGATTTTGACTGCAGCTGTTTCCCTGGTTTTGCTTTCTGTAGCTTATTATGCATTACAGGCAGTCCTACAGCCCCTTCATCCATACGTTTACTTGAATGCAAATGCCCAAACTTGTTTGTGTGCAATTTTTTAACTAGCTGCTGTTGGAGCCAGCTGAGACGAAAGGGAGAGAAGTGTCAATATACACATCAGGGTTGCATTTCTCTAATGGGAAGGAAAGAAAGAAAACCGGCAGCTTATTGAAATCCCGGTTTGCCCTTGCTTGTGGTTTCTAAACTTTGTGGAATTCAGAGCTCTACTTTGTAGGAGCCCAAAGGTCAGAGGTATTGCGGCAAAACCGGAGCAGCACGCGTACTGCTTATTGGGGTGCGATATACGTATAAATCCAGGCAGTCAAAGCACACCGCTGTTTTGTCCACAGAACATATTCGTGGTCTCCATGACAATGTTTGCCCCACAAGGCCACTGCCTCGGCGTCAGCGACTGGAATACAGCTGTGGTACTTTAGCCCCTGACTTCAGGTCTTGTGCTCTCCTGCAACCCCATTAACCGATGAAATTGTTAGGGCTGGACAATATGTCTTAAACTGAATATCCCAACATCCATTAACTCCATACTTAAAGTGATGCTAACAATTGTGCACAGTTTTACAATGAAATGAAGAAAAGACCGTGTTTAAGAGCAGTATGCTGTCAGGGATGAGTGCAGCTTGCCTGTGAGTGCCGCAGTGAGCACACAGCCACTTTGTGGTTGCTGGTTTTAATTCTTGCTATACTAGAATGCAAGCAAAAATTCACATTAAAATATTAAGTTTCCAGTATCACCTGCTGCCTTCATCTGCTAAAGCCGATGCCTTCAAGGTGATAGAGCTAGTTGGTCTTTGGACAACAAAAAAAACCCCAAACATCTTGTAATAAGGATCTCCCAGAAAGCAAAAGCAGCTTCTGACAGAGAGAGCGGAGGAAGCGCCGTGGGGCACAGGAGGCACCACGGGCCCCATCTGGTGTAAGCTCGTACCGTCAGCAGGCACAGAGCACCCGCTCGTGGGGACCTTGCTGCTCACGCCGTCTAACCGGTCAATGATGTTAATTACAATTAGATGCTCATTGCAGAACTTTATAGCTTGTATGGACAGATGAACACAGACTTGATTAACTACCTACAGACTGAATGGAAATATTTCCGATGCTAATGTTTCTGAAAACTATTAAGAGAATTTAGTCAAGTAATATTTCCTGTTACTAACTGGCAACAGGGAAACAGATCATACAGCCCTAGCTCTATGGAATAGATTAGATGAAAGATATGAATATCCTTATGCAGTCTTGCGGTTTGTGTGTGGATATTCACAGTAATAAATATCTTGTCAAAAAGCTTTCGCATTGTATCTCTCAGCATCTGTGCTCCTACTAAAAACAGTATTATCCTGTACGTGGTTATTTTTTTTTTTTTTTTCCTTCTTACAGCAGGGTCACAAGCCAGCTCACACACTATCGTGCTGAAAAGCAACCGCTGCCAACCTTGCTCTCCTGTAAGCAGCGTAACATTAAGGTGATGACAAGCAGGAGCTCGCACTTCCCACACTCTGGCAGCTGTGCCTCTCCGCACCTTCCATTGTCACTTAAAAAAATGGAAGTGGAAAGACTGTAGAAATAATTTTCTGAAGTTCCGCTGGGCAGAAGAAAACTATCTTTAAGAATAACGAATGGTGGATAAGAGAATATAGAACACATCTTGCTTTTAAAAACAGCCCCAAAAAAGTAAAGGATGAAAAGCAATATGGAGAGGAGAATTAGACATCATAGTGTTCTGACTGAAATAGGATGCAGTTGAGTAAGGATGCATAGGAAAAACTGTATGTCCACTTGGATTTCACCAGAAGCTGAACCAACCAACAGCTTACTCCTGTGCAAAATCCCCCCAACCCTCTTTTTAATGATTAGTGAATCATCTACAAGGTAGGGAGCACCTGGCTCAGCAAGAGGTCTTCAGGAAAGGCTCTAGAGGGTGGGAAGATCTCAAAGCAAACATAAAGGTCCCATGTCCTGTCAGTCTTCTCTCAACAGCAGCAGATGTAGCTTGAGTTGGTCTTACTCTCCCACTGAGTCCGTTGCATCTTCTCTGGCAGCTGCTTGCCCGCTCTGTTTTGGTAAGTCACTTCCCGCCGTGCCCATGTTCAAGCATTGTTTTAAAACTGGTTTTTGTTTGTCTTGGATGCTTTTACAGGCCTGGTTTAGTGCGTGGCAACACCAACTGCTCTCTGTCGACTTCCCTCGGTGGAGGGAGAGACCGCTGGAAGGGCGCGGAAAGAACAAGAGGGAGCAGAAAAACATAACCGGAAGAGGGAAATCAGAATGAGTAAATCTCTTTTACCAAGGTAACGCCTAACCCAGAATTTAGCCCCATGTCAGTTACATCACAGTGCTAAGGAAAAGCTCCAGAAAAAAATATCAAGTAGTATCCTGAAGCGTTTACAACAAACAAACTTTCCAACTTCCCTTAGCTTCCTAGGAAAATGGAGACAAAGTGGAGACTATACAAAGCGCAGCCACTAAACAGTCAGAAGTCTGGATGAAGGAGGTGCTGGTGGTAGGGAATACATGGAAAAATGTTGCAGGAAGTGAGTTTTCTTAGTCTAGATTAAAAGAAGGTCTGTAAGTTGTCCTGAAGTACCTAAAAAGTCACTACAAGAGGAGGGAAATAAACTATTCTTCATGTCAGCTGAATATTGGCTTTATTAAAGCCAATAACCTGAAGTTGTAAGAGGTGAGGAATGTGTTCCTGGAATCTCTTCTCTGAATATTACAAATCTGTTAGACAAAACCTCCTTGAGGAATGTTGCAGGGCAGTTTGTTCTGCCTTCAAACGAGGAGATAAAACAGGTGACCCCTCAACCTTTAACTCTAATCTCTATTCTTTTTTCCATATAGACATGAAAAGGGAGAGCGGGTGTGGATTTATGTAACTTATCTCCACACTGTGAGATAAGTAAGAACAAACCAAAAACTTGCATCAAAGATATTACAAGCACAAATTCCAGCATTCAAACGTTAGCAAGTACTGCGATTCCTGTGTTGTTTAAAATTATCCCATGATATGACCAATCCAAATTCTTTGAGGACATCCATGCTTATGGTTATTTCCAAACACCCTGCCTGCTGCCCTGAAGAGTGCCTATTGCTTTCTTACATTATGGGCAGCCTCGTGCCCTTCGACAGAAATGCATTTTGTTCAAATCCTGCTCTGAATACCAAGCTGTTCATTTCCGAGCGGGCACTTTTCCAGTGTTCGCACCACCGTCTCCTGCTGCTTCCCACATATTAATGAATTCTTCTTCACAAAATCCTCCCGGGCTTAAATGAAGTAATCTCCCATAGAACGTAAACCCAGAGTTTCAAACCTACCTGCTCATCATGACTGCTCAACTTAAAATATGTTAAGCCTGATATTGCACAGCCTGATTTTGCCTTTGACACTGAGACATTATATTTTCAAAACCTTATTCCAAATCACGGACAGCTGAACACAGTCAAAACTTCTGCATTCCAAGGACACAGGTGGCTCATGCTGGCTATTCAAATAAAACGAAATACATAAGCAGTAGTGATTTGTAGAACATTTGACTAAAATAATTCACCAGCAACATACAGGAATCCTCTCCTAAAATCTGGGACAAAATCCCTTGGAGAATTCAGTTTTCTTTCCCAAGAAAAAAGAATAATATTTCCTCTTCACACTATCCCTACCTCATTCATGTCCTTCCTACTAAATGGAGATGATAAATGAGGAAAGCTTCATTAAGGCTGAGAGTCGCTGTGGTCTACAATGTGCCAGCCAGCTGTGCTCAGAGACATGAATGCCTGGGCGTGTGTATTTGATGTGTACATCACACCCAGGCACGCACACATACTGTATGGGCACCCTAACTTAAACAACTCTGACCAGTCTCAGCTGCAAAGTGAATTGGGTATGACCCGTAGGCACCCAAATCTTTCAAAATAAAGCTGCCAGTATATTGAATGTTTAAACATGCATTTAAGTGCCAATATTAAGATTTCACTTCTGAAGATGTTAGAATATACATCAATTTTTGAAATGTGAGCTGCATAGACTGAAGTATTATGATATACTAAAATATTACTACCTTCAGAAAACTGTCTACACGACAAATAACAAAGCATTCATTTAACAGGGAGTCTAGTACACAAAAAACAAGCAAACAAAAAAAAATAATCCTTGAACTTTCAGAAGATGTAACACTTTCACATCAGTAAACCATGTGAAACACTCAGGAATACAAACAAGAGCTTGGCTTGGTGTAGTCAACCAACTTCTGTTCCAATTTAAATATTTTGGTTAGAGGTCTGATTTTCTGTTGAAGTCAGTGTAATCCCTGCTGGAAAAGCAGTTTGCTTATTCTCCTCTCCTTATGCTCAGACAAATGAGCCGTGCCAGCAGAAAGCGCCATATATTATCACTCTGCTGGATAAGAGCAGCCAAGAGGCGGTGCTGCACAATTTTTGTGCCCGAAGAAGTCTGTGAGCAAAAGTGCACATTTGTAAAACTTACAAAACTGTAAGATCATAAGTGGTTGTTTTTCAGCAGGTAAAAAAAGGCAGTGAGTTTCAAATATCCTGCTATTCATATAATGTTCTCATTTAAAATCTGTTAAATATAAATCCCTGAGTATTTTTGTTTGGGGATTGTAGCTTTGCTGTCAAATCCTAATGAATAAAAATGATCTGCTGAAGCAGAGCCAATGAGACCACCTTTTTTCCTGATTTTTTTTTTTTTCTTTCTTCTCGACTTCTCTAGGCTAAAAGTTTGCATCTTCAACGAGCTAATTACCCATTGATTCAAGGTAAGCAAGTTTTCACGTGCTAGTCTGGACACTGTCCAAAATGTAGCTTAGAAATACTAAGCCTTAGGCCAACTGCAACCTTGGACAACATTTTGCGTGTGTGTCCGCATGCGCTTGTGTGTGTGTGTATGCGAGTGTTATCTCTGAAAATGAATTAACTAGCTCAAGCTAACTGGTAATGAGCAACTTTAAAGTCAAAAACCAGTTTCGAGCAGTAGAGAATATTAATTTTGAAAACTAAAGAAAGTGTGTGCTCCCCAACTTCCAGTTATTTTGCTGTAGTTCTCTCTCTGGTAAAGCAGTAGTTGATTCTCCTTCCACCGTGGGTTAAGGTATGTGTGTATTTCAACAGGTAACTTTACACAACTTATTTAACAGCTCCGTAACTGATGAAACAGGAGAAAGAGAAATTTTGTCAGTAGCTTGGAAACATTCATCATTAAAGAAAAGCTGCTCATCACCCAAAATGTCCATAACCTTCTACCCAACGCAGTAATTCGCCTTCTCAACCACAACAGGAAAAAGCTGCTCATACTGCTTTACGGATGCAAAACTAAATACGACTTTTCAACTTACAATTCAATCACAGTCTCTGTTAAAATCAAGGCAATTCTTAAAAGACATGGATGCAGCCTGTGGACAGGAACTTTTGCAGACGTTCCATTACACATTTTTTTTTATTTTGGTATCAAAATCCTTTTAAAGCCCAGTTTTCAGTTTCATTTGCAGTAAATCCTACCACCTCAAAAAAACCCAAAAAAACAAAAACAAAAACAAACAAAAAAAAACACAACAAAAAAGGGAAGGAAAAAAACCCAAAAATTTATTTTTTGACCCTTTTTCCTTAAAATCTCTCCAATACTTTCAAGTAGAGAAATAAAACAAATTGTTACTTCAGTAATGTTTCAGCTGCACTTTTTAAGTAGCCCCACTGAAATGTTAGTAAATACATTTATTCTTCTATTATCCCATTCTTTGACATTCTAAGCTCAGAGATAGGCCCAGCCTCCCGTACCGAGGAAGTGTAACACAAGGCTAGAATATCCCTGCCAGTCAGACATAGTCCTAAGCATCCCTAATGACAGAGATTACAACTTCTACATGAGTCATACACTAACGTCTCCTCAGCCTTTTAAATTTTTCCTGTATGTATCAAAGCCTCTGCTAATTAAATTTTTTTCCCTGTCCTTTCTTTCACAAGGAGAATAATAAACCACCTTTCTATTTAACCAGTCTTTTATAGAAAATAGTTATGGATTTTCTCAACCTTCTCTTTTCTAGATTAGATTACCATGGTTCCTGCAAGTTTTACACAGGCCATGCTTTTTTTACATCTCTTATTGCTTTTTATTATTACCAGATTTTCCTTCATCTTTTCTATATCTTCCACCAAAAGGGCTCACGTTTCAGCTGAGCTTTAGCAAGGCACGTTCATCACAGCAAGGAGGGCACTGACAGGTCAGAAACCTCAGGAAGAGAAAATTTGGAAAAACATTATGAAAAACTACCTATGCATGTAAAACAGGTTTCTATCCGAATGATATCATCATATCGCTGATGAATTAAATGAATGGGTTTCATCATTTTTGCGAGTGTGAGTAGCTCTGGTTGATCTAGAACAAGAGTAACGCCAATGTTTTTATCCTGCAAACACCGCATGGACACAGGCAGTGATTTATCATCATCGAAGAAGGAAACGAATGGCACGACAATAGATTATTAGAAAACCTGGTGTTTACCCAATTTTGTACAGCTACAGTACAAAGCCTAATGTAAAAACAACACGAGAAATGTGTGGTCATCGCTAGAAAAAAAGATTTGGGAAACTTTAGAACATCATAATACAGCATCTGGGTTAAGCATGACCTTTTTGTTACCTTTTTAATTTTGTTCATTTTATAGAAAAAAATTAAAAGTCTCTCTCAATATACACACACGAATTCTCCAAGTCCATGATAATGAAAATACATCTTAAAAAAAGATGGGTCCCAATGGGCTATTTTTAAAGTTATTTTTCTGTTCTTCCACTCAGGCAGTATTCTAATTCATATCAGAACCTGTCTTCAACATAAATGACCTTACAGAAGCTGGTTAGACAAGAAGACAATCAGGTAATAATAAAAAAAAAAAAAAAAAAGTAAAAAATAAAAGGAGAATTCAAATGGACATGAACATAATGTACATGCATTATAGTGCCTTAAACTCCCATTTATATTCTCATTCAGAAACAAAGTGGCCTCAATTCTCTCTAGCTTAATTGCTTTCATCTTGAAGAAAATCATTGATAGGGTGATTTAAATCATGTAGCTTTTGCCTGGATGTTTCAGTTATTACAAAAAAAAAAAAAAAAATACTTCAAGACTTCCAGACCAGGCAGAATAACATGCCCATTTTCCATCTCCTTTGCAAATAACAAATTCTAATTCATAGATTCACAGTAATCTCAGTAAAAGATGAACGTTTTGATCAGAAGCTTAATTAAGGACTGAAAGAGAGAGATCTGAGGACGGGCAGAAGAGTAACTACGCTAATTACCCAGAGACAGCTTAAAACAAGAGCGCGAGGACATGTGTTGCATCAGCTGTGAATCGCCCCGAGCAAACTCATGGAGTTTTATGAGTGTTGTTGCTGTTGGTGTGTTCAGCCTGGTTTGCTGAGGCGGTTCTAATGCTTAGTAACCAAAAGCACCAGGGGCACCCCATAAAAAACCAGCAGTTTGGGTAACGAAGAAGCTGGATTCAGATGACAGCTGAGTTCTTCAGGTGGGTTCAGGAGAACCTGAGCCAAGCGAGAGAGGAGTGATGCTGCATTCAAGGTCCTCTGGACCAACCAGCTGAAAGGCAACTTTTGATAAGTGCAAAAAAGCCTTTCTGACTTACAAGCTATTTTCTTTTTTTGCAATTTCTTTACAAACTATAGCTATTTTGTGATTTCATTAATGTTTTTGCATTCCCACTGATTTTTTTCCATAGTTATTGACACTACCCAAATCTCGTTCCTACTAGTAGCAACACAGCTCTGAAACCTACTTCTGGGCACATGCTGTGTAAGAAAAATTAACTTAAGTTCCTGTTGCAAGAGCTGTTTCCTCAGTATTACACCAGTTAGCTTTTTATTCTGCAGCCAGTAGTAGTGATTATTAGATAATATCATCGCTCAGAACAGCACTAAGTGATTCTAATAACGCTGCCAGCGTTTGCTTTGCCAACTCTTTCACAAAGTTTTATGATCACTGGAAAAATATATTCTTTATTACTCCTAGATTATCATTGCTACCAGTACCTGTTTTTTCTTGGAATGCAACTTGTTTTGGGTACCCATTACATCTTCAGAACTACTCAAAAGACTGGATATTAATTTTCATCATCAATTAATAATTTCAGAAACATTTGTTTAAGAAAAAAATCCACAATAGCAAATGCATTCCCATAATTGCTTGAAAATATGCGTATACCAAACCTGTTCGAGCTTTTTCTATTTTTATGCTCTTGATTACAGTAGTCCCTTTGATCCAATTCTATTACCTGATGTTGTTAATGAGTTCCCTTTTAATGAAGTTATGTAATAAGCTTGATATTTTAATTCCTGCAATTTTATCAGTGACTGTGAATATGCTTCAGCTGTATTAACTGTTTCATAAAAGCTTTTATTTCTCTATAGTCATAAATCCTATTTGTTTATTGAAGAAAATAACATTATTTCTTCTATTTTTTGTTTGCAAATGAATGCAAATCCATGCCATGTTACTGTGGGAAGGAGAGCAGATGAAGTCACCCCTGGTTCCTTTGTGTCATTAAGAGCAGCAGCAGCAGCAGCGAGGTTCCCCGGTGAGCGGATCTGTACGGCTGCACCAGAACCAAAGTTTCAAAGGAGATGTGGTTCGGGGGGGAAATGTAAAGGTGACAGAGGTTTATGCCTCAGTTTAGTTAGCAACAATTAAAATGAAAAGATGGCACAGCACAGAACTGGGAGCAGTTTCCCGAAAACCTGACATCAGACAAAAAAAAAACCAAACCCTATTTTTCCTAAATGTTTAGCAAGCATTTCAGCTAAATACATGACAACAAAGGTAAAAAGAATTTTAAATGTTTTTTTTTCGGTCTGATTAAGTCTCTTTTTTCCTCTCAGTAGTTTTGGCTCCACCATTATACCATTTCCTACTGTTCACAGCCTGAAAGAGGTTGTGAAGGGGGAGGATGAGCAACAAAAACTTGAATTCTTAATGAAAACTTTCATATTATGATTAGTTTTACAAAGTTTTTTGGCTGTTTTTGTGTTTTTTCTATGAAGAAGATTATTTTTCAGGTCACCTTTAAAACTTTCTAGAAGTTAGTGTGTCTTATATGTATCTTACAGCTCTTTGAAACTGCTTTGTGACAAGAAAAGGAGCTGAGCTCTTTTAATAATGGCATGTTATTAAAATACTAATGATTTTGCTGTTTAAAAGTGAGCTTTCACAATTATAACACTCCTCTTTGATCAACAGAAAATGGTGACTAATCTGAGAGGAAAAAGAAAAAGTTTTAAGACTCAGGGATGTCTCCCAAGCCTTGTGGCTGCTATAAAAGCTCAGAGAGAAGAGAGTAAAAAGAGAATAAAAAAGGCAGCAGACAGTAAGTGTAGATGTTTTATTTTTATCCTGAAAGACTCCCCTGTCTAAATAACAATGAAGCAAATAAAGAAAAATATATACTGGTTTGACCTTCCCTGCTTTTTCCATTCCTGCTCTCTTCCTCCCCTGTAAGAAACACGGTCTCCTCATTGATAACAAATTCCTCGACTTTCTCTGCCTCTTCCTTGTTTGAGAAATCCTTCAAAATCCAATTGCCATTTCTTGCGTTGTCAGGGCATTGTGCCAGGTCAGGCTGAAGGCTTTTTCTTCCTCTCTGACTACCCGAGCAATCCCTTGGGTATCACCCTATCTCTGGCTACTGCCTAACAAGAGGCCAGAGGCAAAAGGCCATGCCTCTCCATGGCCCAACACGGGGAAACCCTTCACTAGTCAGGTGAAACGGGGAAAACAATTCAAATCAAGGATTTCTAATTAAAAAAAGTGAAAGGAAGGAAGGAAGGAAGGAAGGAAGGAAGGAAGGAAGGAAGGAAGGAAGGAGGGAAGGAGGGAAGGAAGGAAGGAAGGAAGGAGGGAAGGAAGGAGGGAAGGAAGGAGGGAAGGAAGGAAGGAAGGAAGGAGGGAAGGAAGGAAGGAAGGACGGAAGGAAGGAAGGAAGGAAGGAAGGAAGGAAGGAAGGAAGGAAGGAAGGAAGGAAAAAAGGAAAGGAAGGCGGGAAGGAGGGAGGGAGGGAGGAAGGAAGGAGGGGATTAAAATAAAGATATTTTTAATACTCTCACTAGGGTCCAAAATCCTGAGGTCCACAGCCCAGTGTGTTGTCACAGCCCACAGTGCCAGTGGTGCCACCCAGCTTGGCTCCTCTCCGGGTCCTGGAGCGGCACCCGCCATCTCTCGCCCTCTGAATGTAGAGAGGGGTCTGCGGGAATGCCAAAATGCCTCCCGGTGTCACCCAGGAGCCCACTTTACTCTGCAAGTGTGTTTTGCTACCCATCCGTTTACCTTATACCAGGCTTAACTCAAGGCAAATAAAAGGTAAATGCAAACTCTCTTCATCGTGTTTAAAATAATTTCTTTTTGAAAGATATAGGTACAGAAAATTAAAAAAAAATAAATACTTTCAGTAAAGTTGATTCAGAAAGCTCTCTCGCCACCTTGTCAGCTGACTTGCTCTTTTCTCACTATCGCAGGTTTCGTAATACAGGATTTCAGGGTTGGCCTCAGGCACTGTCTAGTCAGATGCTCCATCAAAGGCTTTACCCATGCAAAATTCTCTCTTGGCTTTTTTCTAGCATCCCACCAAGAAGAATAGCTCCTACTGGCTTACAAGTCTTCCCATGCTGCTAAATACATTGAATTGTCAGCCCCAAACATCATTTATACCTTCACAGGAAAAAAAAAGAAAAAAAAAAAAAGAAAGAAAGAAAGAAAAGAAAATTTCTTTGACTTGTTAAGACTTGTTTTCCATCCTCTGGGATGGCTTTTCCATACCTCAGGAACTATCTCCTTTTGATTCAGTGATGTGTAAAAGCTTTCCCATTCCCTTGGCTTTCTAGCGTGAACTGCTCAGTGGACCCTACGTTACGTTTCGATCTGTCCAATAAATGCAAACGCCCCAGGAGTATAATCACACACGGCTTGAGTAAGGAGATACGCAACCGCAGCTAATTGCTCTCAGCGATAAGAGGGTTCACATCACCAACCCCCAACTTCTCCCTCTTACGCCTACCAGAACTATTTCAGAAGTGAAATAAATTTACAAGTAAAAAAACCAAAAAAACAAAAAACAACTTTAAAAGGCAGAAACAAGTGTTTCTTATGACTTTTCTAAACCTTCTCTCAAAGATGCTGCTCAGTTCTGTCCTTATACAGAAGGCTGCATTTCAAAATGTCATCTTACCCCTTGCTTTCTCCTATTTCTGAAATTTTAGACTCAGGCAAATTTTCCTACTGTGTTTCCAAAATATCACGATGTATTTTTAATTATTATTATTTTTATTTTCATACTGCAGCCTTAATTTTAGCCACAGAAAAATCTTTGTTTAGAACCCTTAGAATCAGAGAGGAAGTAAATGGAATTTTTTTTTTTCTTTTTTTTTTTTCATTAGAACAAATTCCTGGAATGAGGAAGGGGAAAACTTAAGCTATTCATTCTTCCCTTGTTTCCTTGTTCACCTTTGTGGAGCAGAAAGGTACCAATGTGGTGCCTGGGGACATGGTTTAGTGGTGGTTTTGGCACTGTTAGGTTTACGGTTGGATTTGATGATCTTAAAGGTCCCCTCCAACCCAGACAATTCTACGATTCTATGAACTGATCACTATTACAGACTTAAAATGCAATAGAATATTACTTTTTTTTTTGCTGTTGTGCAGTTGTTTGGGTTTTTTTCCCTTTTCCCTGACTTATTAACATTACCAAGAAATGGTACGTAACACCATAACACGCTAATAGTTGCTGTTGTTTTAACATCATCGTATCACAATCTCTTCCTGTATACATTTACAAATGTTGTGTGAAAGAAATAAGCAGAGCTTGTCTGTGGTTTGTTTTTTTCTATTTCTACAACATAGAAGAAGGAAAAGCCGATTAAAAGATTTATTCAAATATTTACATGACACACACTGTTGCAGTATTAAAGTGTGAGCTTGCTCCTTTTACAAATCTCTTTAGCAGTAAGTCTTTTCTCCCCATTGTTGCTAATGCAACTCTTAAATGGTAGTTACAAGCTCCCATTTCAATGACTGCAGCTTCTAATTGGGCATCCTCTCCCGTCCTCTCCCTCCTCCTCTTCTCCCCCTCCAGTACTCCTTGCCTTTATAGTGATTGATGTTGGACCCATCTCTTCCCTCCCAGCGCATCCTCCCACACGCCGGTTTTGCTCTGCACATCCTCTCTGTAATCTCACCCTCCGCGCCCTTTTCCCCACACAGTTCCTTATGTTTGGAACAGTTTTCTAAGTGGGTGCTAGATCAATACCCTCTGCATTTCAAATGCTCTCCTTAAAATTCATCTTCTTCCATAAGCCTATGAAATATAGTAGAAAATTATGATCAGCATCCCAAATAGCATCAGAGCTATCGTTACCAGTCGCACATTTCTGGAAAGAGGAGTAGCCCTGAGCCAACAGCCCTGTCTGCTATTCCTGCCTTTCCCCAGTTCCTGGCATTCCCAAAGAAATTGGAAAATGGGTCCGAGGAGAAATTAAGTAACTGATATATATATATATATTACTCCATGTACTCCATGTATGGAAGGTGTCTAAGCAGTACGGTCAGGACTGAACGTTCCAAGTGCTCCTGTTGGGTGGGAACTGCAGTTTCTCCCCACTCCAATGCTTTTCTTCCTTTTGTAAAATGTCGTTATACTTTCTCTGTTGCCATCATGGTGCGAAGGAAGGCAATAATTTACTTTGAATGCTGGAGGTAATTAAGTATACATATTTACAGTGTAACTATGTAGATGTACACAGTTAGCAGTGCATTCTACAATATTAATTCCTAATGTTCCTGAATGCATCCAAATATCAGATAATAACACACATTTTATGCTCCCTATTAAATACAAGGGGATATCAAGACATAAAAAAAAAAAAAATTAAAAATGCCTTGTCTACAGACACTTAGCTGGTCTGTGGCAAAGCTGGGAGACAACCTATATCTGATCTGTCCTTTTGTGAGTTTTAAATGTAATACCTTCCCTATCACATATGTACGGTGATCAAAGGCTCAAGAACTTGCATGCTGATTGCCAAACTAGCTGAAATCCTTTAAAAAGCCATTCCTCACGAGTACAGCAGACCTACGCTGAAGGAAGACATTAGCTAGAGACAAAATCATTCTAACTCAGCTCATATTTGTTTCATGTGACAGTCATCAGCGCCATCATTAATTCTACACCAATTTCAAGGACCAGCAAAAGGAATAGCTTCTGTTTCTTGACCATGGAAGAAAAGAAGTCCCATATTAAAATCTGTCAGAACTATGAACTGTAGACATACGGAGCCAAACATCTTACTTCAAAAGCATTTGATAGATAATATATTGTTCCAAAATGATTTATTCTCCCTCTCTGATTCTGTTTTCTTTTCACTTTATTTCCTGCTAGAATTGTTCTACTGTTTTTCAATACATTTCACTGCCCAGTCTGGACTCTGAAGTACCCACAGGGATCAGTGGAGACACAGCCCTTCCCTCTGGTAATGGCCCTAACACAGGTCTGGTACTTATACTGTG
The DNA here is from genome assembly GCF_964106895.1 of Numenius arquata. Taxonomy (NCBI): domain Eukaryota; kingdom Metazoa; phylum Chordata; class Aves; order Charadriiformes; family Scolopacidae; genus Numenius; species Numenius arquata. Next base: position 6,006,875 of record NC_133578.1, on the reverse strand, counting down.
CAACCTGTAATTGAAAATTAGTTGACGTAACAGATGAATATTACTACTGCAAAACTTCTACATGGGTAAGTTATTAGTTCATTGCTTGGGAGGGGAATTTTTCAGGTGGGCATCCATTAGACATAGTCTGGAATAAGCAAAACATGAAACACAGTTCAGATTGATAAAAGTGCTAAAATCCTAAACCAAAGTAACATGCTTAGATTAGAAACACCACAAACATGCTTGTTCAAGGGGTTTTTGAACAGCAGAATCTTCCTTCTCTCAATTTAAAGTTCAGTTTTAGAATAATAACAAAAGTTCACTGTATGATACGAAATAAGCTTAGTAGCTCAAGATCCATTGTAAGCTCATAGAAGAATATATAAAACCCTCGTCACTAAACATCTAACAAAAATCACAGGCAACGAGATGTAAAATTAATCATACTCAAAATATATTCTTGAGTGCAGCGAGGAGAACTATTCAGAATTAAGACGTTTTCCACCGGTGCTTTAGTTGTTCTATTGATAAATGCAGAATTCCTGGTTCACAAAATAACTAAACGCATAACAGCACAGACGTGAACATGTAAGAATGGTAGGGCTTGACCCCGTGCTGCTGCAGGGTGTTTATCATAGATATAAAGGTTTGCAATCAAGCTCTGAATTCTTTAGCAATGGAAACGATCTCCTCTGTGCGAGTGGACCTTCAGCTTGTAGAAGGATGCTGGGGCCAATGAAGATGCTACGCCAGCAATGCACAATAGAGGAGCAAATACCTTACAACGTAATCACATTTAATACCTTAATATGTAATTCTTGCAGGAGATGAAACCTCCCAGAACAGCTTGGGCTTTGTACTTAAATTTAAAAAACCCACAAAAACGTGATTTATAATCATATGCTTACAGTATATAAACATAGGTGCCTTAAGAAGCTATTGCACACATATTTTTATACAACTCACTTATTCAGTGCTCAACATGCAACTTTTTTTTTTTTCATATGGATGTTTTTGTGATTCTTGAAATAACATAAAACCAGCAAGTTACCTAGACAGCAATACCATGCTAATACCTTGATTTAGAAATATGTCTCAACTCGCATTAGCATAAAAGAATAAAAAGAAAGCAAAAAAAGACCAAAGAGAAAAAGGAACAAAATATTTGTAAGTAGCCAGAATGTTTTTTGATTATCTGTTGCATTCTGCACCAAAACCCAGTCACAAACAAGGAGAACTAATATATAAGATGGGGTTTATCAGTTAAAATGTACATTAGAGATCCTTTAACAGAATAAGGTATGTCAGACAATTAAAAAAATTGCCAATAAGCCCGGTAAAAAAAATAACTGATGAAATGCAAAACATGCATTCTGAGAAAAATTTCCACCGAGTGTTTCCATCCTGAAATAATTTGGCATTGCTCTGAAGAATCACACTCTGAAATACCATAAACGCTTCTGGTCTTTTCCGCAGGCCAGCACTTCTACCTACGCTAAAATAAGACACTCTTACTCTCGTATATGGCACTGGAAAAGGCAACTCTCTGAATAAGAATGGTTTGTAGCAGATAACAAACAAAGGAAAAATGGTCTCTCTCTTTCCATTCCACCTCTCCTCACAGAATCAAGGGGTTGGGCACAATTCTCACACCCCTGACAGATAAGATTAGCTAATGACAAGCTTTGGATTCCTCTAGTAAATCCAGCAAAGAATATACAAGCAAATGTATAAAGAAAAGGCTGCTGTTGGCAAATTTGAAAGCTTAAAGTTCTTTCAGATCAGAACTTGCAGAAAAATCAATTTATACATGAAATTTTATTTTTCTTTTAAAACAACTCCGCAGTCAGATGAAGGCAGGCTTACCATCTGCTGCGGAGAGAAATACAGCTATATTCAAGAATTACATTATAAAACTTCTTTGTAAACTTTACATGCAAGCTGTTCTTGTCAGAATTAAAGTCATTGTGATAACGCATCTTAATATTCAATCAGGCTTTAAATAGAGTGACAAAAGTCCACATATGGATGACAAGCTGTTCTACAGTAAATATTTTTGTATTTATTGAGAAGGGGCTTATGGCAGTTTAGGACGTATTCCACCAGGCATTTCAGTCTAAACTACTTACAGACTAACAAAACCGAGATAATACCCCTGGTCTAAAATCCTCACCAAAATTTAGTTTTTGAATTAACTTGATCCTATTCCTATTTAGCTGTGCTTTTACTTCATCATTCGCTTGAAAACTTTTCCCAGCTGGTGACTGTTATAGAATGTAAGACTTTTAGTACCCTGTATTTTAAGCTGGGCTTTGTTCCCAAGTGATGCTGAACATATCTATAGAAGAGAAACAGCAAATACAGTGTAATTTTACCATTTTAGCTGACCCTCCAAACCAGAGTAAAAATTCTTCAACTTTTTTATGCAATTAAACTTCTTAAAGCCATTTCCAATATTCCTGCAACTGAGTGGGTACGGTAAAAAAACCCTCAAAAGTTCCTTATCCACATAATCTAGCTAGAAATACAACTTACAGAAACACAGAGGCAAAAGAAAATTTTATGAAAAGTAGGAACAACGTTGTTTCTTCATTTCCAATTCCATTTTTGAGAAGGTGGCACATGTTGCAATTAATACAGTTAATTACTTGCTACCAGTTCATTATGCATTGCTGTTTAGCTATAGCAACTACACAAATAACTCAATACAGCAATGAAAACGTTTTAAAAACACCTGAATGAAACAGATATACCATATACAGTCACAGACAAGCACACATCATATGAAATAAATCCTAATGCAGGTAAATAACCTTACCCTGATGTTGGATCAACCGCTATGGCCTTAGGGTTGTTAAGGTCCAGCTCGATGAGGGTGATGCAGACTGACCCATTCTGATTGCACACGAAGATCCTGTCACTGACGTGATCCACAAAGTAAAAGTTTCCGGTGATCCAGTCGATTGCTATTTGCTGTACATCTGCCAAAGAAAAAAAAAAAAAAAAGGAAAAAAGCTCAGAAGTGCAATTGTAATACAAATAACTGAACCACTAGCTGCTTCACCACACAGATGCTCGACTCAAAGAGCTCAAGCTGGTTTTACACATATTATATGGTACATAATAAGGAATCCACTTCTCAGCACACAAATATTGGTTGGAGAGAGTTTTTCCTTTTTAAGTACAAAACTCTGATTGCAAACTCAAGGGTATGAAAGACACACAGTTGTGCATAGTTCTCTTAAATATTTTAAAGTTCGTCATTGTTAATTTTTTATGGTATATTCAGAAGCAACATCGCTGCAGGACGGTGTGTCTGCGAAACAGGGGTGCGTAGAGCTGGCGGTCGCAGGTCACAGTGGGAAGGCAGCCTCTGAAGCCACTCAAATCCTGTGTTCTAGGAGGTCTGTTACACCGAGGGGATGCTGCGCTGATAAAGCTTCCAAGAATTTATTTGTTATGTTAAAAGGGGAGTAAACCCAGGTAATAAATACTTCACAGAAATTCAGAAAAGCCTGTGCGTAGATATGCATGTCTAAAACCATTGTACGTAAGAGCAGACATGCGTGTGCATGCATTCATTTTCAATTATTTTTTTTTGTAGTTCCGAGAAATCTGGATGCTGCCAGATTTCTGATTCAACTGCCACAATAAGTAGCATTAACGTAGCTGTCTGCGTGATACTTAGAGAGAGACCTTTCTTAACAATGATGCCGGGAGTTTTCCTTCTCGGGAGGCTAAAGCAGCTTCACAGCTCCCTAACGCAACTGTTTTAAAGATGCCAGTTCTTTTATTTTTTTGTGGGATCCTGGAACCACTCTAAATCCTGCATTCTTCTTAAAAGTCAACCTACCTGTCCATATATAGCCTTACTGTTACAGTGAGCAAAGGTATAAAGAAGCTCAAAGAATGTAACTATCAATTTAATTTAACTAAGATTTCTTTACTTCCTATTCTTGTTGACAGTACTGTATTGATACCACCCTGTAAGAGAATTAGTGACTCTTAAATTAAGAATAACTCAATTACTATATTTCCTGTTAAATGTTTCCAATGTTAAATATTAATGATTTCATTTTATATTTTATTTTAAAAATATATATTAATTATATTACAGTGGTTTCAAAATACTGCTAACATAAGTTGCACTTCTTTCATGGTGAGAGAAGCCAGATGTGATAAAATATCATTTCACGTAGTAGCTTTTTCATAGATAGATTCATAGATTGGTCCAGGCCGGAAGGGACCTCCAAAGGTCATCTAGTCCGACCTCCCCGCAGTCAGCAGGGACACCCCCAACTAGACCAGGTTGTCCAGGGCCTCGTCGAGCTTCACCTTGAATATCTCAAGGGAAGGGGCCTCAACCACCTCCCTGGGCAACCTGTTCCAGTGTTCCATCACCCTCATGGTAAAGAACTTTTTCCTAATATCCAATCTAAATCTCCACTTCTCCAGCTTAAAACCATTGCCCCTCGTCCTGTCGCTGCAGGCCTTTGTAAACAGACCCTCCCCAGCCTTCCTGTAGGCCCCCCTCAGGTACTGGAAGGCCGCTATGAGGTCTCCCCGGAGCCTCCTTTTCTCCAAGCTAAACAACCCCAGCTCCCTCAGTCTGTCGATTTTTTCGGGTAACTCTTAGTTTTCTGTATTTCTATCATCCTTCAGAAGTTGAATTTTTAGGTTTTTTTTCTGCATTCAAAAAAGAACCTGTTGCTACCGTCACACAGATGCTGCACTGGTGAATATAAAGTAAACTTAATTCAGAAAGAAATTGTAGGTTTTGACAATAAATTAGGGCTTATGAGACATGTATTTCCTAAATACTTAAAACAGACCTGGAGACTCACACGTTGTCCTTCAAAGTGCAGGTAACATAAACAAGATTTACTCAATAAAATCTCAGGAATAGCTACCAGCTCCATTCCATCTCAGCCATCCCATTACACAGTTCACTGCTGTCTCTTCTAGCTCAGATCTCTCCCCTTCTGCTATTCATTTTTCTTTTAATTCAACACGAATATTATGCCTCTTCCCTCCTGAGAGCTCCTATTACAAAGATATGCTGAACCACAATAAAGAAATGCTCCATTTAGTCCAGTATCCCACCTCCAGAGGAGGCCAATGTCAGGTGCACCATGAGGCACAGGCGAGCACTAATAGATTTTAGACAACAGGGAGGAAAAGCATTTTTTCCCCTTGTCCAAACAAAATATAGGACATGCTTTTAAAAATATCAGAAAAACTCTGTCCCTCTGGAAATCGGCAATAGTTGAAGCATTTTCAATGTGTCTGCTTTCCATTTGCAGAAGTTGGATTCATGGAATTAAAGGTTTATGGCTCACTGATTCCATGAGAGTTTTGAAAATTGACCCTAGGCTTCCATGTAAGAGAGGCATTTCTGAAAATACTATTTATAAAGAATGAAAGTTACAATAGGGATTCAATTTTAAGTATTTGTAGAAATGAAACCAGTAATTAAATTCCTGCAGCAAGCGCTCTGGAAGATTGCGATACGTTGGGAAGTGGAGGAAAAGGAACAACCTGAAGTAGCAGCCCTCTGGAGAGGACACTCTTTTCTTCTTAACCTGTGGGAAAAGTACCTATTTTTACATAAAAGTGACATATGCCTGAAAGGCATGACACACACAGATTATTAGATCTGCTAAAGTAACAATATCCACATTTAAAAAATGTTGGCTATGTTTTTTTCTTAGTTACTCATCAACACGTCAGAAGAAATGGCACTGAACAGGTAATTTATATAGAAAACAAGGATAATTAATTGAAGGTCATATTGGGGATAACCATTTGCACCAAACAGTTAAAACTGAGGTTGCTGAGCAATCCAGGAAAAGTCCAACATCCAGAAGCAATTTCACACCATAACCTTGGTGTCAAAGCCTTCAAAAAGCTTCGGTAGCTCCTAACACCTATTTCCCCTATTTCCCTTCCCCAGCAGGTTCTTTGGGAAGGGTATGGAAGCACCAGCAGCACAGGCTGTTTGCAAGGGGTAGGCTCATTACACCTAGTAATTAACCTGAACATTCAATGCACAGTAGAATTTACATTTAACAGGTACAAACACGTTGTGCATTGTAGATGCCACCGATCTGGTTTGGGGTTCGTCTTCTTTGTACCGAGCGCTTTGCACAGAATTCTTCACATCTGATTCCTCACAAGAGAAGTTTATAAAGAATCGTCCAAGTCCACTCCCCCATAAAATTATATTCTACATGCAAAATCCCCTTAGCTGGCAGATAACAGTTTTTATGAATCAAACTTTTAATCTCTGCTCTCGCCAGCAGCTATGCATTAAGCGGCTTTGAATGACTCTTCACTCATCACACAAGTTGGCTCTCTATACCATAGAGATAAGGTTTTGGTTGCACTGGGGACTTTTAAAATATGTATTCTTGTACTCAAGAAGTTACTGAATTCATTTCATGCCTATTTCTGGATTCATATATTAAAACCCAATATGTACAGATGGCTAGTCCACTCACATCTTTAAAGTAATTAATCTTTTTTTCTTTGATTCACAGTTTCTGAAGCCTCTAAGAAGAAATGCTTCCCCCTGGAAACACACATATTTATTCTGAGCAATCTTGTATATATTTTTGAGGGTTTCTCCTATTTTATTAACAGTTTCCTTGGAGCATTTCTGCCAAATGTGATCATCCTTCCTTTATTACTTTCTAAAAACTAGGATTTCCTCTTAAGGACTTCATAAAGAATAGTTAAGACATCATATAGTCTAAATTCTACTCTAGTTAATGACATTATGTAGACCATGGGCACTAGAAAAAGCGTGGCTAGAAGTATACATTTTCTATTTTGTTAAACACACAAATATTATTATACCTTTAGAGAAAATAGCAATTTTATATGAGGGTGGCTAAATCTTCAAAGAGTGCTGGAAATAAATGTCTTATGGCCAAAACACAGTTTATGAAAGTCAGAGCTGTATTGAATGACTGTCTTCTTTCACTTTAATTTTCAATCATGTATCTTGTAGCGTATGAATTGCTGCATTTATTTCAATTTCAAACCAAGACTTGCACAAGAAGACTTCAGTTAACAGGAGAGAGGGAAAAACAGCACCATATTCTTGTATTTATATTACTGTTGTAATTGAGGATTCAGCACACGCACCGCCTATAAAAATCAATATTATATTAACAGACTTCATTTTTTCCAGATGTTGAAGAAAGACTACGAACAGAAAAATTAGTAATCTTTCTCCATTTACACACTTCAGTAAAAGCGTCCCTTGTTTTTAATGTGAGAAATGATCTAAGCAAACTACTTGGTGGAACTCATAGTAGTTGGGAGTCTTTTTTAGAACCTTCTGAGCAAACGGGGGAATGATTTTGGATGAAATAGAATTAAAATTACAAATTCTCAGTGCACTGTCCATATGTTTCTAGTTAATAATGAAAGAGATAGACAACCTCTCTCTATTTTAAGGGAAAGAACTTAGCTTCTACTGCCTTATATACTTAAAACTCTCCTTGCTCTGAAGATGACTGCAGTGAGGAGTGCCTAAAGGAACTTGGAAATCTATTCAAGATTCAAGGTGCAACAATTTCATTGACAGTTACTACGGGAAAGTAGAACCATGATCCATTCTTTCTCTTTGGGCATAGTTTTTGTACCTTTTTTTTTTTTTAAATATATATATATATGTATATGGCAATTCAGTACTGATTTCTTGCTTGCATTTTCCTAGAATTAATGTATTTATTTGAAAATGCTTAAAAATAATATTTTTTTGTCTTTTTTTTTTCTTTTGCAAAAGTTGATCTTAATTTACCCAAAAAGCTGAAAAAAAAGGTACTAATTTTTCTTCCATAATGCATATAGATCACTTCTGAATGAAAGTAACGTACAGACTTCCACACGGAAAGTATTCTGGGCTTGCCTGGGGGAGATGAGAGAAGGGGAAATGGTTTAAAAAGTGGTGATTGTATCGTCAATAAAAGAGCACGGGTGGGCAGGTACCCTGATTCCAATGACTGCCGCCTCCAAACCACAGTCGTGGGGAGGGAAATGTTTGCTACTCTTACTGCACCAAAACCACAGAAACATAAAATAGTTTGGGTCGGGTCTATTTTATCCAAATCTTTCCACTTTGCAAGGAGCAGCTCAGCTTTGTCGCAGGGAGTCAGGTCTGCTCGGAGTCACTCGTGTAATTTATTCCATAATAGAAGCACGGTGGTTTTGAGGCTTGTGCAACAGTTGTTTGGACGGTTGGCCATATGCTGAGGGAATAAATGCTTCCGAGAAGCAAGAGAGGATCATTGTAATAAAACTTTCAGGAGCTTAACATTTCTGTAACGAGCACCATAACACATGGAAGATGTCAGTATAATCCCCAGCGGCGGTGCAATATAGGAGCGCAAGGGTGGTAGTGCTCAAGTGCCTTGTGCCAGGAGGAGTCACCTTCTGGTCCCCCTTCCCTCAAAGGCCAGGCCAACAGAGCTGCAGATCTCCCAGGCCTGTTCACACCTGCTCACGCTACAACCTGTTGTGGCAGTAAGTGTTTGCCGCCGGGGCTCGCTTTCCTAGACCAGCCCCCAGTAAGTAAGAGTTTCCTTCACTGTATTTTGGCTAAGGAAGCACCTCCTGCTTCCTGCTGGAAGCCAAAACCATGAAAAATGAGATAACATCAAAAATAAGTAAAAATGGGACAACGTATTTGAGACATTTTGCCTTTCCCTATGTTTTCCCAATCTATGTATTTTTTTCCACATATATACATTTTACTTCTCCACAACTAAAATGCTGCTTTAATTTTTTTGACTGAAAGCTGAGATTTTAGCAGGTGAGGCTTTGTGAACTATGTAAGGAAGGCAAATAATAATGTGCCAGGCGCGGCCAGAGTTGCTTAGTTTAATTTACTATCTATTTAGGAAAAAAAGAGGGATAAAAATATGTATTTATTAAGAGACAAACTAATTTTATTCCAAAGAACAACAGCAAGCAACTTGGGGGTAGGCTTTTTGCCCCAACCTGAGTAAAAAGACAAGTTCTGAATAATGAGAAAACCAGTAGCAATCCTTTCTTTTTCTAAAATAGCCAGTAATGGTGAGACCAGGTAAATAGTAGTTAAAAAATGACAGGCTGCGAAATCCTGCAGAAGCAGCGCCTTTGCTGTGCCTCTCTTCTGAGAGTAATGTTCCTAATTAGCAGCCCAGACAACCTTATGCTGACACCGTGGCTGGGGAAAGTTAAGCTGGCATAGGTTTTCCTGTGCCCCCTCTACTGACAGCAATT